>NW_023270504.1:27410448-27759912 GCF_011800145.1 Mirounga leonina
AGAAAGAAAGAAAGAAAGAAAGAAAGAAAGAAAGAAAGAAAGAAAGAAAGAAAGAAAGAAAGAAAGAAAGAAAGAAAGAATCCCAGGAGAATGGAGGTAAAGGTTAAAGCCCCTCCATAGCTATTTTGGCCATGTGTGTGTGAAATCTCAGGTAGGGCGAGGGCAAAGTGCCCCAGGGGAGGGAAGTCCAAGAAGTAAAACAGGGGGATTCAGCTGAGTGGCATTCATGAGGGTGCCAACCCTTGGGCCCCAATTTCTGGTTGCTTGGCCTGTCTTGTGTAGTAAGTTCCCATTGCCTCACTCTGTGAAATACTAGCTTGGATGGACCTACATGTTACAGCTCCACTGGGGGCTTCCAAGAGTGAGACCCTGATTTCCTTTAGAGAGGCAGGCTAGTATGGTGGAGAGGATCACCGGTTCCAGAACCAGACTTTCTAGATTCACCCCTGTCACCAGCAGATGGCTGGGGGAAATGTTAGCCAGTTACTTAACCTCTCTGTGCAACTGAGGAAAATAATAGAAACTACTTCACAGAACCGCGAGGATTGAAGAACTTATTAACACGTGTCGAGCTTTTAGAGTAGCAGTACCTGGCAGTGCTTGCTGGGTTTTGACGAAGGCGTCGAAATCCTTGAGTTCAGAACCACAATCTTGGGATCCAACGTAACAGGGGGTACTGAGGTTCCCAACAACCCATGCGTGAGAAGACTGTTAATCGAGTAACTTTTTCGGACTCTTCAATGAATACAAAATGCACCGGAAATCCACCCCCTACCACCAACACCCACCTCTGACCTTTATTTCTAGTGATCCCTGACCCCGGCTGAGTCAAAATGTGTACGCTCAGCCTGGGGAAAAGACCGGTTGTATTCAGCCCAGGTATGCCTGACCCTGGGTCAACCTAGACAAACACCTGCCTTCCGGTGAGCAAAGGTGATAACATTCCTGAGGCTTGAGTGGGCTCTACTGTGTGCTGGCCAGCAATCCGTTCCGCTAACTGCCTAAAACCATCCATCAGGTGACCCGAGTCATCCCAGCAAACCTCCCATGCTCCCCACCTTGGTTAAAAGAGCTTCGGGGGCTTGGTGCACACGTTGTCAAGCCAGTTGCTAAACCACCTACCCGGCTATGTTGAATGCCAGGTCTGGTTGGAGTATCTCCCTGCTCGAGAAAAGGTGAAGGAAAAAAGAACTCAAAAGCCTGGGGCAGGGTGAGCCAGTGGTCGGGGCCGAATCAAAACTCTCCTTAAAAGGTACGGAGTTTAGGGGCAGATGCACAGAACTATTTCAGAAGGAAATCCCATGGAGCTGTTAATAAAGACCCGGGTGGGAAATAAGACATTGAACCACCAGATAGCAAGAAAGCCAAGTTTAAGCATCTTTTTCATCCGAGTCACGTGCTAGGTGCTGTGCCTCCCCTACAACCCTGTGAGGTGTGTTTGAGGAAACTGAGACTCAGACTGGGGGTGGAGTGCGATGTGCTTAGTACCACCCCACAACTTGTAAGCGGAAGAGTTTTGAACCCAAGCCTTCTGACTTCTGGCTCAGTGCTTAGCACACTATTTATATCTCAGAGCTCATCCTGCCCAGCCTCTGGCTAAGTCAGTGTTGCAGCACTCTAGCCTCATGGGGTGCCTTCCAAAAAAGGGTTCTGTGCAAGCCATCCCCCTAGTGGAGGTTCATGATGTGAGTCAAAGTCTCTGAGACATCTTGCGGTAGAGACCCATTTAATCTAGCGCTTCCAAAACATACTTAACTACAGAGTGACTTTTTTCTTAGAACAATCATTCACCTCCTGAGAAACCAGCCTTTGGAACATGTCTTGGGAAATATTAATCTAGTCTGATGCATTCACTTATTGGTGGGGGAAATTGAGGAAGTGGCTTGCCTGAAGGCAGCCAGCAAGCTGATGGTGGGGCTGGGACGATAGCACCTAGGATTCCTGACTCTCAGCCAGAGTGTTTTCTTCTACAGCTCACTGACAATGTCCATTAACTTGGTATAGACCCGGTGGGGACCCAGAGTGAGGAGAAGACAGAGATTTTACCTGTGGAGAAGGCTGGACACAGGTCATGAAAAGGTCTTAAGAACATTTACGGCAAAAGCACATCTTCAAAGGCAACAGGATGTACAGTTGCTGAAGACGGATGAGATGAAAGAGTTACCAGTCAGGTGGGATAAATTCAAGGAAGGGTCTCTGAAAGATGTCAACATGGAGACAGATTTTGGTAGGCCAGGTCACTTTTAAAGGAAAAATAATTAAAATAAATATTACAATAAATAAATCAAATGTGAGAATCTTACTTCATTCATTTAGGAAGATGATTTTGTCCACCTCTTGATGTTGTCAAAAGGAATATTGGACAGATGGGGCTCCTACACACTTGGTAAAAATGAGCTGGCCCTCCAAAGGACCTTCACCTCTTACCTCCAGATGTACTAACTAGAGTATGTGGACCTCCATGAACCACCATGATCCACCATGACCTCCTTTGCCCCAGTGTGAGGCATCAGGGATTTAGGGGCAAGAACAGTGCACTCAGAATGAGAAAAATTCGTGTTTGAGTCCTGGCTTTGAGATGTGGGGGTTCTTCCATTTATTTTTCCAGGTCTTCATTTTCATAGTTAAGAAAGAGAGGATTGGACCCAAACAGGGGTCCAGGCAGCGTAAGAATCACTTGGGTTAATTTAAAGCACAGATCCCTGGACCCTGCCCCCAAACTGCTAAAGCAGAGTTTCCAGGGACCTAGGATTTTAGCAAGAGCACTAAGTATTTCTGCTGTGGAATCGGGCTTAGGAACCACTAGACTAGATTATTTCTGAGCCTCTTCCAGTTCTCAAATGAGTGGTTTAAGTTTACTGAATGTCAATATTCTTGTCATAAAATGAGCATACTAATATTCACCTCTGAGTATTATATTTTACCAACACTGAGAATTTTGTAAACTCCAAAACTGCCTACAAGTGCTTAATATCAATATTCTGATAAGGAAATAATTTTGATGTATAAGAACTCACTTCATAGGGAAACTACAGGAAGCTTGAACCCACCTCTGGGATTTTTCTACATAGCATCATGTAAAACCTTAAAATCGAGCTGGTCCCAAGCAGATGAAGTTTTACCTGGTAATGTTTTTTAAACTTCTTGAATTTTTGCAGCTTCCTGAATCTTCCTTTACTTTTCCAGGCTACCTAGAGAGGAAGCTGCTAAAATGGTTTACACAAGTCAGCATTTCCCAACAAAATCTGTCCTTTGGAATACTAACAGGTGTTCAGTGGGGAAAAAAAAACGGGGCAGGTTTCTGGATAAACTATATTTGTGAAACTCTGTGCTAACCCAGTTTTATAAAGAATTCCAAGAGGGGTGCCTGGGTGGCTCAGTGGATTGGGCATCTGCTTTGGGCTCTGGGTGCGATCCTGAGTCTGCTTCTCCCTCTCCCTCTGACCCTCCCCACTGCTTGTACGCTCTCTCTCTCTCTCAAATGAATAAATTTTAAAAAGTCTTAAAAAAAGAAAAATAATTCCAAGAGCCTAAAAAAAGAAAAAAAGGAAAAAATGAGGCACCTAGCTGGCTCAGTTGGTAGAGCATGCGACTTTGATCTCAAGGTCATGAGTTTGAGCCCCACAGTGGGTGTAGCGATTACTTAAAAAAAAAAGGAAAGAATCCTGAGAGCTTTTTCCATGCTGATATGAACAGTGAACTGTGAATTGCAAGAAGGCCACAAGTGTGATTCGCATTGCTGAGTGTACTTGCTCCGTGTATTGAGGGCCATCTCTCAGGACTAGGAAAATTTTGCATTAAGTTTCCGGCCATTCGGTGGCTTATTCTTCCCAGGTCCTTCCTTTTCAAAACAGGACAGCTGGGGACGCAAGGCTCAATGTAAAGCAGTGGTTCATAAGACTGGCTGCATATCACCTGGGGAGCTCTTTACAAATCTGAATCTTTGGGTTCCACCCCAGGCATACTGACTCAGTGTGCAACTGCCTCAGATCATCTTTGGACCTGTAATTGGGAATCCTCCAAGGAATGAATCACTTCAGGCATCTAAGTGGGAGGAATCCTGGCTGAAGTGGGTAGAGGGGGAGGAAGGATGGTCCTCTGGCATTCCTTAAATTGCATGAGGCTGTCAGGGCATAAGCTATTTCTTGTGAAACTGGACCCTCCCCAAAGGATAGGAGGAGGCTTCTCAAGTGTTTTCAAAATTCTCTGAAATCTGGAGACTTGGATTATGGTTCCAATGTGACCATTGCTTTCCTGTGTGACTGTGGACCAGTCTCCTAACCTCTCTGAGCTTCACTTCTCTCCTTGCCAATTGGTAGTACTCCTGTATGCCTTGGGCCCTTTACGGAAGCATGGTAAAACCCAATGAGGCAACAGATAGTGCCGTGTTTCTGGCTTTTCCAAAGACTAGTGAGCCAGGGAGGCGATTCTGCTTTTTGTTCCCGATGTTACTTCTCTGAAAAACTAGCATCTGAGGTGGTGACTAAGAGACCCAACCATTCTCTTTCCTTCAAAGGATCTTTGAACTACCTTTGTACAGTCTGCAATGAATTGTGAATCAACACTATCTTTTTTAAAGAATATTAACCGAAGGATCTGTGAGACAACTGGGTCTGCAGTGGACAAGATGAGGCAGGGAACGGAGACAAGTGTCCCGATCAATCAGAGCAGGCATCACTCGATTTGAGGTGGGGATTATCTGGAAAACCGCCTCAGCTGTCCGGTTCATTTGCAGTGCTTGCTCAATGAGCCATTGTTATGAACATTTTTAAAAAACCTTCTCGCCTGCCACTAAGGTTGGGAGTTGTGATGGTCCACAGACTTGGAAGTGTGGATAGAATTCCTTTTTTTAAAAAATGCATGAAGTCCACTGGCTTAAACTAATTACAATAAGACAATGCCTCTCTCAAAGAAACTAAACAGGTTATGGAACCGCTCTGGCCAGCTACCCCGCATGCGCCAGCGATCAAGCTAGTTTCTTCTCTATGTCTTAGCTCCTCTGATTCCCAGAACCACTTTGTGAGATCAGTTTGGTTACCCTGAAGTGGATAGGCAAAGGAACGGAGTCCTGGAGATGCTACCAAAAAAAAAAAGAAAGAAAGAAAAGCCTACCCCGAAACCACAGCTAGTGAGTAGAAGAGCCAGGATTTGAAGACCACGTTCTTCGCATTGCACTTTGAGACTTTAATTCCTAGCTCTTTCCTTCCTGGACTTGAATTTTTAAAACTTAGAAATCTCAGGGAGGAATAAGATGTGTTCCCCATTCGTCTCTCATCTGGAGACAACACAAGACATGGAAAGTTCTTAATGAAGGTCTAACTGTGCAAGAAGAGCAGAACCCAGGCATCCTAATGGCCACAATTGATGGTCTTTCTATTGTATCTTGTTTTCCTAAAGCCAAAAGAGAGACTGAGTCAGACCATGTTCCAGAGCAAGCTGTTTCTCTGGAATCCTGGCTAGGGCCTGACCGGTACAGGAGTCAGGATGTCCTCAGGCAAGTCTATTTCTCTATGTCTGGGTTTGCCTGTCTGGAAAGCAGAGTCATGCGGCCATTTTCTAGCCTGGGATAGCTTCTCCAAAGCAGGCTGGGAACATTCTAGAGACACCGGCGCCCTGGGTATTATTTTGCAGGAGTTCAGGGATCTGTGGCTGTCTACCACATGCTGAAAAAGTTCTCCTGCCCAGCCACTGAGTGAAGACCCACTTATTCTCCTTGTGGGGCAGCCTTCCCTTGGCGCCCCCCGCCTTGGTTTGGGGTGTGAAGAGGGTCATGTAAGAGGGAACTGAGTTAAAGTACAGTGGGAAAGGGCTGCAGTGAACCTGTTCTTGGAGGATTCTCTGAGGAGGGCAAAGAGAAGGAAGAAACCAGGGTAAAAATCTCCTGGTTTACAAAGGACCAAGGTGGGCATAACAAAGAGGGTGCCCTCAAACCTGTCTTTCTCCACCTCTTTGCTTCATAGGGAAAAGACTCCACACACCCCCATGGGCCAGGAGGACACATCCCAAATTGGCAGTGGTGTTTCCTTTGGGGAGAAGAGTGAGGAATAGGACTCGAGCAGGGCATAAGAGAAGATTTTTGTCTTATAGGTGAAGATTTCATTTTGAAAAGAGGAGGAGGAAGAGAAAGGGAACCTTGTCTGATAGTAAAGAAGCTTAGCTTAACTGTCCTAAAGGTTAACTCTCTGACACTGGGTTTTTGAAAGAGAGAGAGAGAGAGACTCCAACATTGCAGATCCAGCCCTAGAGCTGGACTGGCTGATGGCCCCAGAACCCATTTAGGGAGGGTAGAATACATACATTGAATGGGAAATTATACCCCCTACTAATAGGCCTCAGTGGTCTCATCTGTGAAAGGGGCTTAAGAAAAACTTGACTAAAGATGGGAGGTGGTCATCCCACCCATGGAAGGGAGACTGTATTTCTGAAGGAAATTATTCTGGAGAGCTTCCATTTGCCTCATTAGAAAGGTGCCTCAGGTGGGACGGTGTTGTTCTTCCCTGTGGGTCCACTTAACCCTGCATAGAGCCCAGTCTCCCTGCCTTCCAGCCCAAGATAGTCCCATAGTTGGCACATCCCAGCCTCCCCGGGACACTGCAACCCTGTGTGTATGAGCCATTTCAGAACTGGAGCCATCACCCCCACGGTCTGTGGGATGTTCAGAGGCCCTGGCACCTGGGGAGGGGAGGCAGGCAAACCGCCAGGCCAAATACCTGTCCTGAGGCCCCGTGGAGGTGAAACCATCAGTGGGAGGGCAGGTCCCACTCAGGTAGGCAGCATCAGAGCTGGAGAGGCCAGGCCAGATTCGGGACGATAACAGGAACATCTGCATGTAGCCACCAGCCCAGGCAGGGATTCATGTGCCTGAACACTCAGGGCCCCCAAGAATGGGCGCAGCCGTGTGTTTTGCCTTTCATGGTCCCAAGCTCCCTGCCAGGTGGCAGGAGACTGCCATGCCGGGGGAGGGTGGTTGGCTGCTCTGGGAAGTGTAGTTCTTGCCCTGAGAGGAGGGTGGTGCACGGAGGGGCAGCCCATGTGCTGCTCCTGGAACGAACACGCTAGAACCCAATGCTACCGGGCACAGATTTCTTATCTACAGCTTCCTGAGGTTGCTTTTGGCCAGGATTCCCATACCTCTCCCGATCGCGGCATTCACTGGCACCCATTGCTGGGCGTAGTGACAGTCTCTGCTCCTGGCTCAGACCCAGCTGAGCCTCCTAAAGAGGTGATTCTTGGGGGCTGGGGGCCGGGGCCACTGTGCATCACTCCTGTCTTGGCTCTAATTTGCTGTATGTTTTGAGAAAGTCACCTGACCGGCCATACCTTGGGGTCCCCCAGCCCCATTTAAACTCCTGGTTTACAAAGAACAAGGGGAGACATACCCATTCTGCCGATCCTGACCATGTTGAGGAATGAGAAAACAGTCTCTCAAAGATGGAAAATGAATTATTCAGGACAGAAAGTGAAGCTGAGTCTGCTAGTTTTCCCTGGGAGCTATTAGCCCCTTCTTTAGAAACAGAATCCTAAGCGTTGGGATTCATAAGCTAAGCAGAATAAAGATGACATTTATCAACCTCCCTGTGGCCAGTAGAATTTAGGGGAAGTGTCATGGGAAAGTTCCAGAAAGTGTCTTTAAAGGGAAGAAGCCTGTCCTTTACTACTTCTTGTTTCTGCTGGTGGACAGCTGCCAAAAAAGCTGGAGCTCAACAGTCATCATGAACCAAGAGGCAGGAGCCAAGTTCTGAGAATAGCAGACCAGATGGAAGGATCTTGGGTCCCTGATGACCTTAGGAAGCTCCGCCAGTACCCCTGTACTATCTCCTCCAGACTTCTGTGGGATGGAGAAATATATTTCCATCTTGTTTAAGCCGATAATATTTTGGGTTTCCATTACTTGCAAAGCTACAACTAATTGTTGCAAGAAGAACGTATATGGTACATATAGAAGAACTGGCCAACTCTAGAGATGTGCTAGATTAGGATATGTTACACTTGAATTTGCGTAGAAGAAAGTATCCAGTAATCTTGGAAAGGGAGGTCTCTTGCCTGCAGCTCAAGGATAGATTCTAGAAGCTTAAGCAAAGATCTGAAAAGGGATTTCTGTTTTTATTGATTGAGTAAAAGGAATGCCTTTTGGGGAAGTCACTGCCCAAAGGGAGCTGCTTGGGTAGTATTAATCTCCATGTCTCATTAGGATTGGGAAGGTAGAAGAGGGGAGCCTTACAGCACATAAATCATCAGCTGGTATGAAATAACACCTTTGTGTGGCAGGCAGGGAGAAGACCCATTAAGAAGTGAAAAGAGAAGGTAAAAATAGTCCAGATAATCAAGTCACATAACCCATTGCATTATAGTTGTTTATTTGTGTAGTTTATTAAGCAGCTATTATGTTCAAGGCAAAAGAGGTTACAATGATCAGACAGATCTGGTCTTTATAGGCCTTATAGAATCTAGTAAGGAAGGTAAGACATAGTTTACCTGTGAACACATATAAAGTAATACCTACCTGGAGAGAGGTTTGGATCAGGTGGTGGGTCTGCAGGGGGAGAAGAGGTACCTACCAGGTGTGTTTCAGGGAAGCTTTGTGGAGGAGCAGGGCTTTGTGTGTCTTCTTGCTGGATGGGTAAGATTTGGACATGCAGGACTGGTGGAGACCGAGAATGCCTTCTACAGGGTCCAACTTTCTCCAAACCAATGCTAAGGTGTTGACTTCCTTCCAGTGTGATGACTAACCACACCCTCCCAAGAATATGGAGACTATAGTTGCTTGCTGAAGGGAAGAGTGTATACTGTATGAAATGCAGGTGGGGTTTGGGGCATGTTGTTATGGTCCACAACTGAAGGAAGAAAGACCAGGTAAGCGCTTGGTTTCTGAGTTAGACACACTAAGATTTGTACATTAGCTTGTTCCTTGAGCTCCTCAAGACTGAAGGCTCAGAAGGCCTGCTGAGAATGCCCAGTCAGCTGTGGCCATGCCCTAGAAGCAGGACTCAGGAGAAGCCAAAGGCAGGTGGTTATAAGGGGGTCTAAGGGAGGGCTTGGACTGGTCATCTCTGTTTCTTTGAGCTCCAGTATTCCATTTCCAGGGCCCTAGAACAATGTCATGGTGTAGGAGGTGGCGCCAAGCTTAGTGACACGGGAAACATCAAAAGCAGGTGAAATTACCTGGGGGATAGTTTGGATGAGGGCCTGATCCACTGACAGCCTGGTAGTTGTAGGCAGTGGTGGTCAGGCTGTTGGGGATACTGGAGCCAAACTTTGAGAAGTCCCCTGGTGTTCTGGATTTCCTAGTAAACAGATGTGCTAACTGATGGAGGCAGGGCTTTCCATAGTTTTAGCTTTCCTCCTTTTCCTTTGAGGATGACCCAGTGTAGACCCATGATGATTCATCACCACCATGACCAGAACGCATACTTAAATACCTGGGGTCCAGGCTCAGTCCACCACCATGCCAAGGGAAGCCCAAGTTCCTTCTTTGTCTTCAGTTTATGAGTAAATTAGAGGTGGTGGAGGGATGGGGGAGTAGAGTGGTGATCAGTAAGGAAAGTCTTTCTGCCTCCTTTTGCAAGAACACTAAGGAAAAAAAGCCCAAAAACTCAATCTCAATTTGTGAGGTATTTGTTGCTCCAGAGAAGAGCATGTCTGGGGGCCGGGGGGAGCGAGGGAACATTTTACTGTTCTTTTAGATCTTTGCCTGGAAACAGGAAGTTTGTTTGGCCCACTTTACCTGCTGGGGCCACTTGCTATCTACCTCAAGGCACAATCTGCTGTTTGTAATATCACAGCTAGTCGCCGTGGAGACCATGACGTGAGCACATCAGCCTCCTGGCTGTAGGAAGGGAACAGTCTGCTGAGATGGGGCCCCGTGTACAAATAAATACATTCCAAAGCAACAGGTGAGCCTCAGAGAAGCCAGGTCTCTGGTTTCTACTGAAATGTTTCTACCATTAAACAAACATTGGAGGAAGCACAAACATCTGTCTAGAAGCAAAGCCTGGAGCTCATGAATTCCTGGGCTTGCCATGGTCCCTGCATCTGATTTCCTGTGTGGGCCAAGACAGTTGGCTTAACCTCTCTGTGTCTTAGGTGAATTGGCTCTCTCTCCTTCCTGGCTTCCACCCTCAAGCCCAGCCTCATGGTAGGATTAAGAGGGTGGATGCAATTGGAAAGGAAGGGGCATGGTCTCATTCCACGGGGACACTAGGCAGAAGCGGGCAGGAGAGATGTTTACCCTGCTGGGGGCTCATAAAATCATCTCCACCAGCAAATGACCACCAGGTATTAACCCCTTCTCATCGCCAGTCATTTTGCTACACTATTACAATAGAAAGCTCAGATGAGAAGGTGTCTCTTAGAATGATCTGTCCCTCAAGGGCAAAGTCATTCTTGGGGGATTTGGCACATGAAATAGTTCATCGAGCCTATGCACTTGGTTTCATTATGTTTTCATGTGTCCCTAGATACATGGTTTAGCTAATGTACAAGATATACTCTGTTAGATTACAAACAGCTAGCATTAATGTGGGGACTCAGCATTTCCTGCAAGCCCCAATCACTGATGATCTATTCCAAATTTCCAACCCTGTTCTTGATACACAGACTGATATACCAACACAGTCTGACTTTACATTGAAAGTCAAATATGCATCTGGCCTATGCTCACTTCTATTTTTTTTTTTAAGATTTTATTTATTTATTTGAGACAGAGAGAATGAGATACAGAGAGCATGAGAGGGAAGAGGGTCAGAGGGAGAAGCAGACTCCCTGCCGAGCAGGGAGCCCGATGTGGGACTCGATCCAGGGACTCCAGGATCATGACCTGAGCCGAAGGCAGTCACTCAACCAACTGAGCCACCCAGGCGCCCCTATGCTCACTTCTAAATCACAACTGAGCACTAATGTTGCTTCACACGTAATAGGTACTGATAACTACTTAATGAATTAATTAGTGTTAGCATTCATAATCTGGGTGCAACGCTCTGTATGTGTGTGCGTGCGTGTGAGCACAGATAAATATGTAATCCTAACATTTTAGAGCTGGAAGGGACTTGAGAATCATTTGCTCCAATACCTTAATCTACACAGTAAACCTGACTCAGGGAGATGAAGTGACCTGCCCCAAGCTACAGCTGAAAGCACGGTCTGGACCGGACTCCAAGAGCAGAGATTTCCAGTCCATTGCTTTTTCTATCTTTTCTCTCTACACTCCCCACCGCCGCCACCCCCCACCCCTCCCCGCCCTGCACCCACCAATTCCTTCCCTCTTGGTCAGGTCACAGGGGCATGCGATCCTCTGTGGCTTGCTGTGGCCTGAGCACAGACAGCTCTGTACTACCTGTGCCTGGAGCTGGACCCAGCAGGTCCCCGCCCCCACAGCCCAATCTGGCCCCTCCTCCTCCCAACGCTACTCACCCCCTGGAAAACTGAGTCTCTACGGAGCCTGAAGTCCTGGGTTTGAGTTTCAGCCCCATGATGGGCCAGCTGTATCACCTTGGCCAAATCACTTCAATTCTCCGGGCTCCGTTTTCTCATCTGTAAAAGGACAGTAATGATTCCTGCCTTGAATGGATCCCAGGTTTTGAGCATCAAGAGCAATAATGTGCGTAGGAAATGGGGTACCTGTATCGGGCCATAATAATATAATACATTTTGTTAATAGCATGATTTTCCGTCATTTCTTACCCAAGAGTAGCCCTATACCCAGTCAGCTGTGTCCTAAAGTGTTTCTAAAACATATTTAGGACAGAGATTGGCACTGGCCACCCACAATTATATTGACTCCAGCTCCATTTACATGGCTTCCCGTCCTCACATCCCTCCCCTTCCAGCCTTCCTAGGCCCCCCCCACACACCCCCAGAAGCCAGTCCTTCCAGCAATAATTCTAGAGGCTCCGAATCATTACTGCTGGTGAAGACAACAGAACCCCAGGAGGAGGGGAGGCATCGTTCACTCTTGGGGGATGGGAAGGCTAATGAGACTTGATTTGTACCCTCGCCCGAAAGGGTTGAAGTTTTTTTGCAATGTTTGGGTAAAATGAACACCAAAAACCCTCTAGCTTGTACCTCAGACAGAGAAGCAAGACAGATGGTTTCTTCCTCTTCTGCTCTTCCTTTTAGCTCTGTAGGAGCCCAAGCTTACAGCTGGGGAGCACCCTCCCACGCACAATGTTTGGGGGCGTGTGGGGTGCCCATGGGGGCTCCTACCCCCAAAGGCCTTGCCAGAATCCTCCAAAACGAGCTTTCTGTGAAACACGGGAAGCTTGTTTGTGCCTGAGAGTGACTTCTACCATCATTGCCAGTGGACATGATTGATCCGGGAGGACTGGCTATGAAGTCCGGAGAATTCTATCACCACGGGGAGGTTGCTTGAGATGCATTTGTACCAATTTCATCTTTAAAATGAGGTTGTCCTTGGGGCTCCTGGGTGGCTCAGTCGTTAAGCATCTGCCTTCGGCTCAGGTCATGATCTCAGGGGTCTGGGATCGAGCCCCACATCGGGCTCCCTGCTCAGCGAGGAGTCTGTGTCTCCCTCTCCTTCTGCCCTTTACCCACCCCCAGCTCATGCTCTTTCACTCTGCTCTCTCCCTCTAAAATAAATAAGTAGAATCTTTAAATAATAAATAAAATAAAATAAAATAAAATGGGGCCGTCCCTGTGCCGGCCTGCATCACCATGCAGTCTGTGATCCAACACTTTGTAAGTAGTTACACACACATAAAGATGATTATTATTTAGATACTACAATCATTCTCTTTTTCCTTTCTGACACCTCCTCATGCCTTATTGTACTCCATATTCCATACCTGACACACCTGACTTTTGTCTTCGTTGGTACCATTTGCATTTCACCAGGTACCACATGGCTTGTCAGTTTGTGGATCTGCAATCACAGAGAGGTGCTCGATATGGTCACTTAGGTGTTCGCTCATGTGTACGTGGGCTTTGCACACCCATTGTCAGGTTTGGAAGTGGTGAATTGGTGAATCCAGTTCTCCCATTCATCAGACAGAGTGACTTGAAGTCTGGAAGAACTCCGTTGAAGGACTTGTCCCAGGTCTATGGAGCACTCACTCATTACTCTGTAGTAGAAAGTCTCATTTCCCAGTTGTGGAAGAAGGGGATGCAGGGGAAACAGCCTCATCTGCGGCTGACTGAATGCAGTAGGTTGGATACAAGGGGCCCCAGGGGGATGAGAGGCCCTCATGGCAAGAACCCGGTGCAGGCTAATTATCAGTCTGACTTGCTTCTCCCTCCCTGAGTGCACAAGTGCTCGACAGCTGCTTCTTTGTACCCTTAAATATTTGAGCAGCCTACAATCGTGGCCCGGTGCTTGTTGCTGCCTGCTCCCTCCACCCGGAAAGAGCCCAGGTCTTGCTCAGGCTGCCCCTCATTCCCATGATTAGATATGGTGCCTGTCAGGAGATAAAGAGGGGTCAGAGGCCCTGAGGGGAAGGGGGAAGGAGGCGGTATCTTCTTTTCCCAGAAAACAATCCCCACAGTTTCTGAATGTTATTAAGAAGGTATTAATGTAGGATTCAAGTTCATTCCAGCACACAGTGGGTTTGCCAAGTCTAGCCAAGGGAGTTTTGTGGGTCAAGGACTATGACCGCAACTGTCCATCACTGAAGTGTACGTATTGAGTGAAGGCAGGTCATTCCGTCTTGACAGAAACAGCAGGAAGAAGCTAACTTTGGGGAGAAGGAACTGAGAAGTGTGTGCGCTCTGGAGCACAAACGGGCACACGCATACACTCTGTTATTAACTGATAAAGGCACCACTGCCCTCTGCTGGCCACTGCCTCATTTTTTTTTCTTTCTTTCTTTTTTTAATTCTTATGTTAATCCCCATACATTACAACATTAGTTTTAGATGAAGTGTTCCATGATTCATTGTGCACAACACCCAGTGCTCCATGCAGAATGTGCCCTCCTCAATACCCACCACCCAGTCACCCCATCCCTCCCACCCCACCCCCCACTCCAACAACACTCAGTTTGTTTCCTGCCACTGCCTCATTTTTACCAGTGTTTGAAACTGCCCGGAGTTCCAGTTGCTTTAGAAAAGAATTTAAATACTTCTTACAAATATTTTTCTCAAATAACTTGCAAATAAAGCATATTTCGTGGGCTCTAGACAATTCACTCGTTCGTTCCTTCAACGAGCAGCCACCGAAATGGGTAAGATCTATATGTCCCTGATCCCAAGAAAGTTATGATACCGTATTCCTAAAAGGTGGAAAGGAATGCCAATTTACGGGGTACAATTTATTTCACCTTGTCTGGGTTTGGTACTCAAGTCACAGACCCCCTGAATCACAGAGCATAGCTTCAGACCTACCAGTGTGTGCCCTCAGCTCGAATATGACTAGAGAAGAGAGCTCTTTCTCACTGTCCAGGGACATCTGGACTGGAATAATTATCTTGGAATCATGGGTCTCGAAGGTCAGTCAAAATTCACGTAAGTCAGAGTGTGAGATTTCCAAGTCCAAATGGAAGTGCGTTCTAACCACTTTCATGGTCTAACGTCTCCTGCAGGTTATGGAAGCCTGCTGGTTCTACTTCTCCCGCATCATCTTGGCTTCGGATTCTCTGAAGCTGTGATAAAGCATTCCCTTCGCCTAGGCTCCTTCCTGGGATTTCCAAGCCCTTTGTTCACACTGGGGTTATCCCAGGCAACCTAAATAGGCATGGTTCCATCCAAAGCTTCTGATCCTGGTTTTTCTTCTTGCGCTGTTCTTTAATCAAATTAGGCAAAGTACGGATCCCTTTTTCCTCCAACATTTTTTGGATTAGGTAATGCAATTCACATGGTCCAAAATCAAAACAATAAAAGAGCTTATGGTAAATTTCAACTCACCATGTCACCAACCTACCCTTTCGCTTCTCCTTCCTCTCTCCTCTGCCAGGGGCAACCATTGTTATTAATTTCATGTGTATTCTTTCAGTATTTCTTTATTCAAATGCAAACACATGTAAATATACATTGTTGTCATCCTTCCTTTTAGACAAAGAGGAAGCACACTATGTACTTTTTCCACAGAACCATATATATTGCATAACTTTCCCTATCAATATATTTTTAAAACTTCCTCATTCTTTTTTATAGATGTTAATATTCTACTATGTGATAATACTGTGGTTTATATAGCCAGTGTCCTATTCGTGGAAACTGTATTTGCTCAGAGTAAGTGCTCTTGAACTCATGCAGGTGAAATATTTGTGCTCCCTTTTTCTTTCCAGGTTTAGCCACTATTCGATGCTGTTTAAAGTAGTGTTAGTGAACCATTGGAGGGTTTCCTGCCTGACACATATCCCGGCCATTCCTGGGGACACACTCTTGAGCATCAGCTGCACACGCGGAGCTCTGTGAATGCTCCCAGGATTGCGGAATGTGGGGCTGAGCTCTCCGTGGCCATGCGCACAGCACTTCCTCTTGGGACAAGATCTGCTCAGACTCTGGCAGCTGACATGGTGAGAGAGCATTCACTCCAGAACTCCTGCGAGAAATGATGGGACTTTCTGGGGAAATGGATGAAGACGATCCAAACGGTGTGGTCCTTGGATAGGCACACCAGCCCAAGTAGTGAAGGAGCAAAAAAAAAAATGAGGATTGAATGAAACCTCAGACAGAAAATGTAGTAGACACACTTGTCCTTTCCAAAGCTGTACTGTAGCATTCTAACACTATGGTGACCCTTTCTGCACGTGTCAAGACAACTGGGTGATTCCCCCCAAGGACCAAGGCACTCTGTTGGTGGTTTGCACTCTGCAGCAATCAGGTCAGAGACTGACATTTAAAACAAGACGAGAGCGAAACAAGATGACCAAAGACGTGACGCCTTTCATTAGTACTGCGCCTTAGCCATGATCCCAAAGACAAGTTTCAATTCGTCCATGGTGGTAACAAACCACCCCATAACTTTGTGGCTTAAACAACAATTTGTTATTTTTCACAATTCAGAGGTTCAGGAAACTGGGCAAGAGTTAGCTGAGCAGTTCTTCTGAGTTCTTCTGAGCATGAGGTGTCATCTGGGGTCATTTGCTCGGTTGCATTCTGTGGACAACTGGGCTGGGCTGAAAAATCTATGAAGATGTCAGTCCCGTGTCTGGGGCCTTGGTACTCCTCCACATGGCCTCTCAGTGTGGCTGCCGTGAGCTTCCTTGTAGCACATGGGCTTCTTACATCCCTGCTGGCTTCCAAACAGAGAGGAAGCAGAAGCTACCAGGCTTCTGAAGAGGCGGGCTTGGAAATCCCAGCATCTTCCTTGTGCCAAATTCTATGCGTCAAAGCAAGTCATAGGTCAGCCCAGATCAAAGCGAAGGGAAAGAGACTCCAGCCCAGCTCTTGATGGGTGGAATCTATGCAAGTACAGGGAGGGAAAGAATTATAGGGAAGTCCAGCTTTGGAGGCTTGCTACCATAAACTGTGAACTGAGGACTGTGGGTGGAAGATGGCACAGAATTTGGGAACGTTTGGAATAAAACCCATGGGCTGTCAGTATCTCTATTATTGGTTTTCATTTGCATATTGGGCATTGAAGGGTTCAAAAGCCTTTTCTCACCACCAGAAAACCACTCCTCCCCATGGCCTCGCAGAGGCTGGGGAAATCCCAAGTCACCATGCCTCAGGCTATAGCAAGAGTGGGAGGGAGGATCCTTAGAAGGAAATATGGGTGGAGCTGGTGCCGGCTCAGGGACATGTGTTCTTCCAGGGGCACACCAGCTTGCCTCGCTCTATGCCAAGTTCAGAGGTTATAGTTTAAGTGTGGCCGTTCTCCTTCATCCATGGCAGACGCTTCAACCAGTGCCAACACTCTTCCCCCATGGACCCAGATTTGGAGTTGGACTTGGAATTTTTGTTAACACAGCACCTAGGTAGATGACACAGAGAGATCTGCATTGGCACATGCAAGGAGCTCTATTAACCGATACAGGCTATCTACTCTGGAAGGCTTCAAAGAGGGGCTCATAGTCCCCTGCCCCGGGATAAAGTCTGGCAAACCTTGGACAGGCCAGCTCTCCTCTATCTAGAGGAGAGAAGAGCAAGGGGAGAGAGAGATGCCCTCCCAGCTGGTACTTTCCTGGGCATCACAGGGATAGCACGTTTGTGGTTTGTCTGAAACTGTGCTCAGGTGTGCTTGGAGCCAGAGGGCAGAAGAGAAAAGCACACTGCATGGGACTCATGAGACCTTGTTCTACTTCCAGCTTCCCCCAACTCCTAAGAGGCCTAGTCATTTAATCGGTGAGATCATGGGCACTTTGGAGTGATGCGGGCTCCCCAGGCTCTCGGTTTCATCATCTGGAAAGTCATGGAGTTTTTCCCTGTGATCTTTTCCAGCTCTAAGATGCTATGGCCATATAACCAGATGAACTTTGAGGTCTTTCATGCATCAGAAGTTTGGTAGCTTTTCAAAGCAGATGCGGGAATGCAATCACTAACTTCCCTGCTTCCTACACAGAGAAACTGACAGAGAGAAGAAAAGTAGCTTGACCGAAGTCATACTTTGCCAGAGTCAGAAATGAAAGACTTCTCTGGGTGGGCATGACGGCTGGGAGGTTTGTTTGTTTGTTTCCTATGACGACAAGAGTCAGAGGGTGGTTGGGGGCATGACTGGCCTCAGGCTTCTGCCCAGGGTCCAGGCATCCATACTCTGGCCACCGGCTTGCATCACCACTGCTCCCCTGACAAGAAGAGTCCCTTTCACTATGGGTGGGTTTAGGAATGCCCATAAAATCCATTTCCTTCCCCAAAGCTTCTTCCTCTCATCCTCCCCCGCCCCTCTTTTAGACCTGCACCTGGTGTTATTGACTTTGCCAGAAAAGGCTTAAACCTTGTCAACTTTTCAGCAATGATAAATCCCACCACCCACCCACTCCCCCCCCCCCAGCCCCCGTTGCCTGATTAGGCTTCAGGAAGAAGTTTCCAAAATCCTCAAAGATGTTAATCAGAACCTCCCAATCCCTGAAAAAGAGGAAAACACAAGTTGAATTGGGCTCTTGAACAAATCCAGATGGAGTGGAATCCTACTGAATGAACCAGACTGTGCAAGAGTGAGAGAAAAAGAGGAAGAGCAGAGAAAGAGACAAAGAGAAGGCGAAGAAAGATCTCAGGGGAGAGCTGCTGGGGACCCAGAGACTTGAAAAGCCAGGCTCCTCACTCCAGGCTAAGGGGACAGGAGCCCTGTGAATAGGGGCCAAGCAGCCTCTGCTTTCCCCGCCGTGGGGTGGGGACAACGATGGGGCCTAGCGGCGGGGGATCCTCCAGGCCTGTGACAGTGAGGCTGTCTCCAAGGCCTGCTGGGGCAGGGACCGGCCTCCCCACACGGTCTCCTCAGCGGGGCCTCGGCAGCCTGGCCCCACAGCAGCCTGGGCCCCAGCCCCAGCCGTGCAGCCCTGCTCCGAATTTCACACCATGCCTAATCCAATCACCAGCAGATTGCAAGCTCTCTGCCTACCTCCCAGATCGAGAATTCTTGGCTGGCTCCGGTGATAGGCCCCTTCCCAGCCCAGCCGGCTGTCCTTTTGCTCATCCATGTAAACCATTCTGCAGCTCTCCCCCAGCCCCCTACCTCCCCTTCTGGGCCCACAGAGTTAATCCTGTTTGCCTGGTCTGTCAATTTAAACAGCTTTAAATATGCCTCACCAGGTCCGGGTGGCAGAACCCTGATGCTTATAAAACAGAGGCCTTGCATCAAAGGGAGCTGGGGTAACAGGGGCCACAAGGATGTCTGTCATTCAGAGACACAATAACAACCCCTTGTTAAAAAAAACAAAAAAAGCAATTCAAATGAATCACACACACTTAAAGGGAAAAAATCACCCCCCCCCCAACAAAATGGAGTTCCCTGTACTAAGTGCAAAGACAGTTCCAAAGTGGGGTGGTGCTAAGGACGCAGCCGGCAGGACCACGGCTATGGGTATCGGGAGGGCTTCTCTAGTGTGAGCCAAGGCAGATGGATCAATCCACCTGGAGGAATACTCCCAACCTTCCTTCCAAGTCACTGGATTGGGGTTGGATCGCTGGCAACACCTCAGGGAAGTGTGTGCGGTGTAGGAACAGACTCAGACTCTTGGACACACATGACCTTGCTCTGGGTTGAGGTTCCTGCCCCAAAGCTCGCAGAGAGTAATGGAGCATAAGCCCTAGCCCAGGGCTTCTCAAACTTTAATGTACAAACGAATCACTTGGAGATCCTGATAAAAATGCAGAAGCCGAGTCACGAGGTGTGGGGTGGGGCCGGAGACTCTGCATTTCTACTGAGCTCCCGGGTGAAGCTGATGTTACCACCACACACTCTGAGTAGGAAGGATTTAGACGGAGCCCGGTGCCCTCAGCCTTGGACTCAACTGTTTTGGTTTCGACTTCTATTCTTTCCTCGGGTCCTCCTCCAGCCTTTTCTATTCCTGTCTCCACAAGAAATAAGACAAGAGAAGCTGCTCTTGCATTAGAGCATATAACGTATAATCCAGATCTCAAAAAGGTGGTCGCTGTCTGTCACATATGCGTGGAGTTGCTCGTCACTGGAACAAGCGAGAATAAGCAGGGCAGACAGCCAAGGGACTATCTGTAGAGGAGTACATTACAACTTAGCTGGAGGCAGGGGAATGCATGAAATGACCCTTAAGGGGGTCTTCTTAACCCAAGATTCTGTTATTGTAAGTCACGTCCTTGGTTTTGATAAGGGAAAGACATCTGTCCTCCATCCATCCAGGCAGGGGGTGACCCAGGGTGCCGGCTAGAAACTGGTATCTGCGGAGGACTTGAGCTACAAGCAAAGCAATGGGGGGGGGGGGGGGGGGGGGGGGGGCCTTGGGAAGTACACGGACAGAAAGGCTATTTGCACTGGGTTTTCTAAGTTTTGTTTTGACTTCTAGAGAGGGGGCAGTCCCGCCATCTCACGATTGCCAGAAAACAGAGATGTCTAACCACAGAGGCGTCTACCTTGCCTTTTAGCATATTCCCTCCACCACACCTTTCCCAAACTCCACCTGTCACCCCCCATTGTCATCTCCAAAAAAGGGAAAAGGCCAGTCCAGTTCACTCTGCTGGAAGTTTCTCTGTACTTGGAGTACTTGCTGCAGAAGGTGAATGACAGAAGCCATGCGAACAATGTCAGTACCGGGGGAGAGAAGCAGGGATGGATGCTAGGGAGGGCCCGGTGGCCGGTGCTCTAGGAAGACAGGGAAGTGCGCTTCAGCAGGACAGCGCTGGGGAGGGGGTGACCCCAAGCGCTGCGTGGTTCCCGGCAGCAGCCATTCTGGGGCATCTGAATGATGGCAGCCGGGGGTGGGGGTGAGGGAGGCTCCAGAAGTAAGGGAGGCTCAGGTGGAAGAGGCAGGGAGGCTGGTGTGAATATACATTTCTATTAAAGGTAGAGTCCAGACCAAAACCACATAAGAGAGGAAGCAGATGAGAAGTGAAGAAGCTCAGAGCACCCAGTTAAGATCTTTGCCTCTTTACCTGGAGCATCACCTCAACCACATGTAGTCATCCCCTCGGACAAGCAGACTGCCAAGGGTGCAAGATTTAAGGAGGCATTTGCCCTCAGGGTCGTTCAGGGATGCATTACTTGCCTCACAGGAGTCCCAGCCCTGCTCTCAGTCCTGAGCTGGTTTTCCGAGGAGAGAGGCAAATGTTGATCCTGAGGGATTGTTTTGCCTGCTTTAAGTGGAAGGGTACATATGGCCCCTGCTGCTCCATTTTGGCCAGAAGTGAAAGGTTCACATTATTTTTCTAGACCTTGGTGTCTTCATCCGTAGAATAAAATTATGAGAAGCGGATTATAAATTCTCATTACTCCATGCCTTCCCCTCAAAAGCGGTTAGCCCTTCAATGTTAGTTCTTTGAATAAATCACCGATAGTAGAGATTCTCAGAACATGCTCTACCCTATACCTGACCAAAACTCATACCTTTCCGCTAATCAGAGGGAGATTTCTCGATAATTCCTGCCTCCCTTTCCTCAAGTCTCTTTCTAGATCTCTCCAAACGGTTGCCAGTCAGAGAAGGTCCTGTCTGAGTAAGATGTGGGATCCTCTTGTCATCTAAACGCCGATGGGTCAAGAGCAAGCTTCCTGGCCCTTTTCTCCTTTCCTCCCTCCCTTTCCTCCCTTCCCTACTTAACTCCCAACACACATTGAGCTCTTACTCTGACACTGTGCTAGGCTCAGTGATGAGACCTCCCTGAGTCCTGGAGAGATAGCTGCATGAAATATAACTTCAAAAAAAAAAAAAAAAGAAATATAACTTCCAACATCCAAGAAGCGTCTGAAGACTACGCTATGTGAATCTTGGCCCGCATAGCAATTGCCCCCTTAGCAACGAACAGAAACTCCATTCCCTTGTCATTCTCAGTCTTAGCCTCTGCAGGATCACTCAACTCAAAAGGCGAAGGGAAAAGCGCAGCAAACAAATTGCAGGAAGAGTCTAATTTTCATTTGTTTATTGTCTTGAAAAAGGATTTTGCTATTTTGTTCTCAAGAAAACTGTGAGGTGAAACTTCCTAGCTAGAAGACATTGCTTTTTCTCTTCCTTCTCCTCCTCCTCCTTTTCCTCTTCCTTCTCCTTTAAGGATGAAAACTTTTAGATTATTAGAGCTTCATCATGCTTATTTTATTTTATTTTATTTTTTTAGAGAGAGAGAGAGCGCGCGTTCACGCGAGCAAGCACGAGTAGGGGAGGGGCAGAGGGAGAGGGAGAGAGAGAATCTTAAGCAGGTTCCACATCCAGGGCGGAGACCAACGCGGGGCTGAATCTCATGACCCTGAGATCATGACCTGAGCCGAAGTCAAGAGTCAGATGCTTAACCCACAGAGCCACCCGGGTGCCCTTCATCGTGCTCATTTTAAAATGCCATTGCCTTTGGTGACCTAGAGGTGTGATGTGACTCTTGCCAAGGTGTTTGCCACGCCTTTGACACCAGAGTGAGGTCTCAGTCCATTGTTCATAACTTTTGACGAGGTGGGGGAAGGAAAGCATCCTCCTGGCTATGTATTTCCCACTGTTTTGCGTATGTGTATATGCATGTGAATGTGCATGTGTCTCAACCTACACTTCCCCTTCCTCATGGCACCCCATTCCCACTGTGTGTAATCACACAGTGATTTGCGGGACCATTCCTTCCACGCAAAGGGGTGGGTACATGAACTACACTAAGCTAATCTGATGCTTGAGCTGAAAGGAGGAGCAAGGACAGTAGCAAAAGACTGGGGTACATCAATTCCCAGGGCAGTGGTCAGGAGAGGTGTCCAGAGGCTGTAGTGAGGCTGATCCTGGTCCCTCTTCTGCATCTATGCCTAGTCCTACAGCTTCCTATCCATTTGTGACCTCTTTCTTTTCCCATCAATAGATTAAGGGAGCCAGAATTGGAGTCTGTGGCCTGTTAGCAAGGGACCCCAGGTGAGTCAGCCACCCTCAGTGTGTGGTCCTCAAACAATGAAAATCTGCCCTCCTGCAAACTTGCAGGAAGAGCCCACTGTGCTGAGTGCTGTGATTTACTGCCCAGAATCCACCTTCAGGGTGAAGCACTCATTGTCCCAGCTGCTGGACGTGTAGACAGCTGGTCCATCTCTAGGAATTGCCCTCTGCTGAAGACAGCCCCCTTACCCAAGGTCACGGACTCCATGGGGGGCAGCCCATGTACAATGATGGGCATACATGCAAAGGTGTATAAAGGCCTGGTCCCTTTTCCTCAGGGCAGGACAACTGTTAGAAGCGATCTTCTTTCCCGAACCCTCCATCGGGTCATCTGAGGCTATTGGGACTGTTCTATCTTCTTTACTACCCACCCCCCTCCGCCCAGTCACTGTCCGATAAATCTTCTATAAACCCCTAGCTCAGTGTGTTTCCTGAAGAACTGACCTCAGACACCCTCCCAGGGCACTGATACACAAGAAGGACCAGTCTCTGTTGGCACCTGCTGGCACCTCTCTTCCGGGTGACGTGGGGTTTTGGCAAGGCTCAGATAAACTCAGAGACATGGTCTCCTGGGTTTTAGCATCATTCATCTTCGTCAACAAATTGAAAGAGTACCTACTCTGTAGCAGGCACTGTTCCGAGTACTTGGGTAATAGCAACGAACTCAAAGATAAAAAAGAAAAAAACAAATTCCTGTCCTTATGGAGCGTATAGAATAAAGATGGGGTCTAAAGGTGTCTTCAAGGGTGGGAAGCCTAATACGGCAAAGAGGCTGGTCCCCTACGGAGCCGCCCATCTTCACTTTTCTGCAATTAACCCTTTCCCCTTGGGGCTGCAGGTACCACTGCATGCTTTCATTTCTTTTAAGAAACAATAATTTACCTTTCAAGTCTGATTTGCCTTCTGATTACTCCCACTCTGTCTAGTTGTTGTCCTGATATACCAGTTTAGGAGGGAGTAGTCCTCATCCCAGGGGTACGTCTCTCTCTGAGTATATTTATTATTTTTCTTTGTTTTCTTTCAAAATAGGGGTGTGATGGGCTCCCTGAGTTTGAGAAGTGAAGCTCCAACAGGACAGGAGCAAATGCTCCCCCCCCCCCCGACTGTTCTTTATGATTGTCCTGTTTAAGCAATGGAACAGCAACTGGTGGCCACTGTCATCTCTGTCCCCTGCAGGGCCGAGTATCATATCCAAACGTATAAGAAATAGCCTGACCTTCATAACGGCAAAGGAGAGTAGCAGATTGGCTTGACGGAAGCTCAGCGGCGGGTATTCAAGCAGGAAGAGACGAGGGTGGGGAAAGAAATGGGGCATGCCCACTTGTGGTCCCCCCGGAATCATAAACGCCATAGATGCTATCACTAAAGGGATCTCCATGGATTTCCCAGGTTCCCCTATTTCCTTCCTGGCCACTGTGGGATCAATTAATACAGAAAGCTGCCATGGACGCAGCTCTGAGCAGTTCTTCCATTGGGGACCATGTCACCCTCTGCTCAGCTCATGACAGAGGTTTAATAGAAGGCAGAAAGGTCAAACCGAAGCCAATCTTCTCGGTTTTGTATGAGTTTCTTTCACAGAAAGAGACAATATGGTTTTTAGAATCTCTGTATATTGCCTTTGTCATTTTACTCATTCCTTTTCCCTGCACCCTTAAGAGTTGACCAAATACAGTAACGGAGATGACAAGAGTCATGCTGCTGGTTTGCAACTTAAAGGTCATGGCTTCTAATAATTCAGAGGAAGCCTAACGTTCAACCAGTTGGCTCCCCTCTTTTGTGAGACGAGAAAGCAGAGGCCAGAGAGGTAAATGGCCCGTTGAAGGTCACACAGCCAGGGGTGAAGGGGCTGGTGTTTGTGACACCACAGTCACCACCCTCTTTGTCACCCTGTGATGCTGACCATCACTCAGAAGGATGGGGGCTTCAGAGCAAGCCTTGCGGAAGGCAATGGTTTCCTCTTCCCAGCCCTCGCTGTGCATTTTGGGGAACTGCCATCTCAAAGAGTTCTCATGCCTGCCCGTGGGTCTACAGGCTTCAAGCGTTGCCTGCACGTGAAGAGAAGTTGAAAAAGTGGAATTAGCTCTTTGGGGAACTTTCTACATGAATGTAATTCTTGATTACATTCTCAACTCCCGTTTAAATGGCTCTCCAACAGCTACTCGGGCAAATTAGATCAACATTCAAAATCATATAATGCACCAAGAGGCTTGGTGTTTAACTTCACACTTATCAAACCATTCCGAATAAAAGGTTTACCGACTAGGGGTGTCCAGATTGATTTTTAACAGCCGCCAAGTAGCTTTCCCATTCTGTTGTGGGTGTCTGTCAGGGTTAACGTGTCTTTAAATTGTTTAACCCTCTGCTCTATATTTTGCTGCCACAAGAAAGTTCTTTTAATGTGCAACAGAAAAACACTTCCTGCTTAACTTGCTGGGTTTGGCTCTCTGCTGGCCCCTGTGTGTGTCTGTCTACACTGTAGAAAATGAACTTGTGTGATGTCTTTGTGACGGTTTTTCTCTAGAGAGATTTCAGCTTAATTTTACAACTAGTTAAGTTCCCTTTAACTTGTTGCCAAAGATTGCTTTAAAACAAACAAGCAAACTACCTTCATTAGAAGAGCCGCGTAGACATTAGGCAGCGTCACTAAGCACTAAATGATAATGTGCAAGTCTGTAAGCTTTACAAAATGGAAGAGTTGTGACATTTCTTACTAATAGTACTGCTAACACTAATAATAACAGGCCTTCTATTAAGTGCTTTAACTCTTTTAATTAACCAATCTTTGGGAAAACCCTGTTAGGTAAATATTTCTATTAGGCCCAATTTACAGATCATGAAACTGAGGCAGAGCGAAGCGAAGCGACTTATCCAAGGTCGTAGTACTGTTAGCGGTGGGGCTTGGATTTGAACCTGCGGGGTCTCCAAGTGTGGCTCAGGATGCTCTCCCACCGCCGGTACCTGCCCCTTCACCCTGAACTGACTCCCATCTCACGTCCAAACCTTTTTAGGGGAGGCTGAGCCCTTCCCCTCACCCCTGCCAGAATCCTAAAAACCCTACATAAACCTAGCAGAGTGGCAGTGACACCAATTATTACATCATGTGTTAGAAATAATAGAATATGCGAGAATGCTTAGAAAGCAGGAGATGTTTTCTTAACTTTGGAAATGGACTTATTACCCGTTGTGCAAAAGCTGCTGGGGGCATAATTCTCGTCCAGAGCTCCACACACTCTTCCTGTCGAGGGCCAGAGAGTAAATGTTTGAGGTTTTGCTGGTCGGATGGTCTCTGGTGCCGGTCCTTGGCTCTACCTCTGCAGGGCACCACGGACAATAGGGAAAAGAACGCGCATGGTTGCGTCCCAATAACACTTCATCTACGGTCGTTGAAATTTGAATTTCATATAAGTTTCATATGCCACAACATATAATTCCTTTTTTGATTCAAGAAGACAGGTGCAAAAGTGAGAGCCATTCTTAGCTTGTGGGCTAGACAGAACCAGGCAGTGGGCCACATGCGGCCTGGGGGGTGCCGTAGTTTGCAAAGCCCTGCTCTATAGCTCGCTCATTCTTCCCCCGCGGGTGGGACATAGCCATGCACATCCATTTGCCCTCAGAGTCTGCTTGGCGCATTCCAGACACTCAGTAGAAGTTTGTTGGATCGAAATGAATTGAACCTGGAAAGAAGGACAAGGAAGGGGCATTTTCAGAAACCCCATCCGTCCTGCCTCAAGCCCAGACAGGAACTAAACTCAAACAAGGGTGGGACATTCTTGCTTTCCTGCATACCTCCCTTGCTTTTCGTAATAGTTTTGTTCCCTTTTGATTGCACGGGTACCTGGCTTATCCAGCTCTCCCCAACAGCTCTCTCTCACCATCTCTGTCTGGCAGGTCTCATACTGCAATTTGTAGATAGAGATCTTGACGGAAAGAAGAAGAGGCTAACAGCCTCCTCAGCTGGGCTCCCCGCCAGGCTGCCCTGCCGGCAGCGAGGGGGACCTTCTAGGGGATTTAGTGGTTCCTCCTTTGGCCGCATAGCAAAGCAGAATGCTTCTTTCTGATTTCTGCTCCTGATAGCATGGCACACAGATCAAAGGAAGACATGCTCCAGATAATTCTGAAACCTTCTGCCTCCAGCTGCACAGTAATTATTTGGGAAGTAGGTGAATCGAGAAGGTTTGTAGCTTAGGGGAGTAGAGGGCACTTCACGGAGGTTCTCCAAAGATGTACGAGCTAGGGATCCCTGCGATCCTGGGACTCGTTAAGATCAGGGAAATTCCAGTTGTCCTACGATAGAGACAGACTGTGACCCCTGAAGCTCTTCCCGTTGAGAGATTCGTTCATAGAGACAAAAGCCTCATCCTCATCTGCAGGAAGTGACAGGTGACTCTGAAGACCCTTTGGCCAATCAGGTTATTGAGTGCAAAGCCAATTTTTGCCTGCTTGAAGGGTTCAGACCTCCCAGTGGATGCCTCTTTCTTTCAGTGCCTGGAATTGATTCTTGACAGAGGGCAGTGGAGGTTTCCGTTTGGGTGGGACGTTTCCCAGCTGAGCCTGAGATTCTCTCCCGCTCCTCTAGCCCCAGCACCTATATTCCCCAATAACACTGGCTCTGAACAATAAACTCACAAGGGAGCTGAGAAACTATCTATGTGTTTCCCCTCGTCTCTGCTCGGGTCTGCTTTTCGGAGTGCTCCCTTGATTAAGGAGGGGGATTTCCCTGTCTGTGTTGCAATGTGTTTCTCTCTTTGGAGGATGAACTTCCAGTCTCTTTGCTTTTTTTTTAACTGAAATCATTGGCACTGTTTTTTGCTTTTCCTGCCCACTCTTACTGTATTTTCTTTCTTTCTTTTTTCTTCAGAGCTTGTCCCTGACTAGAATGATGCATACACAGAGTAGGGGTTTGCCCAGTCTGGACACCTGACGGGGTCCCAGAGGTTTTTCTCCAGAACTGCCTGATACTCTCTTATCAGTGACTCACTTGTTTGGGTTAAGCATTGACCCTTTACTGTAATTCTTAAAAATCAAAACAAAAACAAAGAAAAACCCACAAGCAAACATGGATATGACTGAAAGGGTAGAACTTAAACTCTGCACTCTTAACAATTTATAATCTCACTTTTCTGCATGACAAGAGTGACGATCCATTATGAGAACAGTGAATACCATGGGAAAGGCCCAGGGTTCTTCATGATATGTTCCAAAAGAGGGTTCAAGCTCGAGGGAGTATAGACTAGGATCAAGAATACCAAAGTTCCAGGAGTTCCCAGTCAAGAAAGCACCCAATGGCTTCCTGTTGCACTTTGACCCAAACTCCAAACTCCTCACCACAACCCAAAGGACCCCATGTGGTTTGGCTCCTGCCACCCTAATTTCAATCCCTATCGTGCTCCCCTCTTTCACTATGCTTTGGCCATAGCATCTCTATTTCTCTTTCTCAAACACATCAAACTCATTCCCACCTCGGGCCCTTTGCAAATGTCATTCCCTCTGCCCAGAATGCTCTTCCTTTAGATGTTCGCATGGCTACTTTCTTCTCATTCAAGTTTCCATTTATTTTATTATTTTTTAAAGATTTTATTTATTTATTTGACGGAGAGAGAGGGAGAACACAAGCAGGGGGGGAGCATCAGAGGGAGAGGGAGAAGCAGACTCCCCTGCTGAGCAGGGAGTCCAATGCGGGGCTCGATCCCAGGACCCTGGGATCATGACCTGAGCTGAAGGCAGACGTTTAACCATCTGAGCCACCCAGGGGTCCCTAAGTTTCCATTTAAATACCAATTCTTGTACTCAAGCTGAAGTTGTCCACAGATAGTCTCCATCACATTGCCATATATATATGCCATATATATGTATGGCAATATATATATTTAAGAGGACTCCATACCCAGCATGGAGCTCAGTGTGGGGCTTGAACTCAGGACCCCAAGATCAAGACATAAGCTGACATCAAGAGTAGGATGCTTAACTAGGCCACCCAGGCACCCACCCTTCTATTATTTTTATAGTAGTTATTAGTCTCTGAAATTACCTTGTTTTTTACATGGGCTTCTTTCTTGTGGTTGACTCGCCTTCGACTGCAGGCCCCATGGGAGAAGGAACTTTCTCCACCTTACTTAGTAAATAAGTGAACGACAGAAGGAGAGTCAGATCTTCCAGCAAGGACCAAAAGCAGAGATAGGAAGTTTAAGTGGAAGCGTGGTGGGGGAAAGAGGGCTGAGGCCATGAGGTCTCAGACAGGCGGCCAAGCCAATGCTGGGAGCCCCAGAGGGTGGTGTTCCCTCAGAAGGAGAGTGGAAGCTTCGTCGGAGAGGTCTCTGAGAGGGCTCCGTAAACAAAGCTCCTCTTTTCCATCTCAATTCAGAACCATAGGAGAAATAAGACAAAGGAGGCAGTGATAAGGGCTAAACTATCACTTTATTATTGATAAATCAGAGAATATGGTTTATACCTATGGGCAACAGGGCTAAGTAGTATGAAAGGGCAGCATAGGGCAGACTGCCCACTTAGTCACAGCAGCATGTGGCCGTGCTGCCTTCCCTGGGGACAGGCCTCGTGTAAATCCAAGGGCAGGGAGGAGCAGGGCAGAAAGCACGCCTTGTGGGGGAGGAGAGGAAACGGCCGTCCAGTTTTTCCTTCCAAACTCACCAATCAATTCCGCCACTCCACCTCCTCTATGACAGAGTGAGTGAGGGAGTGCGGAGCGGCCAGGGGTCGGGGATGCCTGGTGACCGCTCTGGGTGGAGGTGCTTTCACATGGCAGGAACCATCAGAGGTGGGGAAGATTGGCTCTCTGATGCCAACCACTGCTAGGCTCAGAGGCCAAAATGGATAGACAGGGGAGGGGGTCGCTTAGGACAGAACATCTGAGGACGTGGCCACCTAACTGCACTTGGCACTGGCTCGCCCTCTGTCTAACCATGGTCTGTTCATTCATTCTTTATTTATTCATGTGTGCATTTGTTCTGCAGACACTGGAGAGAGTACTCAAGGCTAGAGATGAACAGGACCTCCTGCTCCCTTTGGTGGTCCCCAGCTAGTGGAGGAGGAGATCTGGTCTGCCCCCTACTTCTCTGGCGCCTCTCCCAGTGTCTTCTCTCTCCTCCCCAGGGCTCCAGTCACTTTGGCTTCCTTCAGCCCCTGTGTGTGGTCCTCCCTCTACGACAAGCCCTATGCTCTTGCTGTCCCCTCTGCTGCAAGTTCCTCCCTCTGTCTTTCGGCTTCTCAGTGACTGCTCGTTTTTTTGAAATCAGCTCACTCACTACTTCATCTGGGAAAACCTCCTCTACCTACAGAGATCTCCTCATTATGTACTCTTATTGCACACTCTATGTCTCCTTCGGGACACTTGCCATAGATGTAATTTTGCATTTAGTTGTGTGACTCCTGTATTTATTTAAAAAAAAAATTTTTTTTAAATGGAAAATTCCGAACATTTGCAAAAGTAGAGAGAACAGTAAAAATAACCCCACATATCCACCACCTAGTTTTAACAATTATCAACTCATGACTATTCTTATTGATTCTTGTATTGCCCTATTAAATTTCCTGAATAGAATTTAAGCTCCAAGGAGGTGAAGAGAGTGTTTTTCTCACTCCTGCGTCCCTAGTGCCTAGCAGTGTCTTGCTCATGTAAGGGGCGCCATTTTGAATGAATAACGGCTTGAGTAAATGAATGATGTATGTTATGTAAAGGTTGTTACCAGAGCACAGAGGAGCAGCATCTCCCCTAGCTGAGGAATTTGTCCATGGCCAGGCTGCCAGGTAGGTTCTGACACTGAAGTTGTGTGAGGGCAGAGGGGAGGGTGTTCAGGATGATGAGGGGGTCTGAGAAAGAGGGTCCACAAAATGCAGGGAAGGGCAACACAGACCCGCTCAGGTGTCCTGGCTAACAGCAGACCAGTCCACCTGCCTTGCCTAACTCACTTATCGTTCTTTATGCCAGAATGAATGCTCAGGCAATGTTAGCCTTAAGCAACGATTCCAAAGGAGTGCTGCTCTGGAGAACTACTTCTTGAAGAAGCGATCATTGGCGTGGTATGGTTGGGGATGTTGCTTACTCTGCCCTCTTCTCCACTCTTTGTTCTTGCAGTTTTTTCTTCTCTTTTTTTTAAAGTTGTAATTTGTTCTAAGACCTCTCTCGCCAGCTTTTTTTTTTATCACAGAACCCATCACCACTACCACACAACTATGAATAGCATGGGGAACCACTGTCTGAAGAATATGCTTTGGGATATATTATAAATAAACATGTTTGCTCCATGACTGGCCGTTTCTAGAAAACAAATTTTTTAAGTTTGTTCCTTTTCTTCTTTTAACCTTCCCTCCCCCCTTTTTAATGTATAACTAATATGATGTCAATAAAGGAGAAACAGAAAGTAAAAATAAAGGAGAAATTTTAAAAAACTGCTTATAATTCCATTATACAGAAATAATCCCCTTACTATTCTGGTGCATCCATTTCTGGACTTTTGAAAAATGCATAGTTACTACGCATATTTCTTAAAAGATATTTTAAAAACTGATCATTGACATTAATTTCCAGTGACAATGACAAAACAGTCTTAAAAGAAGAATGCATTTCCTGACAACTTAAGTATGGGGTTCTTCCTCAAGAATTCCAATGTGCCTTTCCACCTTTTGTTCCTTTGTTTTATTATGAGTGCATTCCAGTTGCTTTCCTCTGTCTACCTGACATCCCCCCAGGCTAGAATTAGTCCAACTTAACAAACAGATTGCTAGCTCAAATATAGGTAGGACACCACACTCTTAATCACAGTATGGTTTGGGGAAAGAATGCAAACTGTCTCATTTCTTGTGAGACACTTCTTCTACTATCAAATGACGTGAAAAGTTCCTTACCGATCTTTTCTCGTGGAGAATCAGGGGCGCTTCTCTAACTATGGTTATTCAAGATGAGACCAGGACAGTTGGGAATGAGCTTGAGCTTCCTTCTCAAAGATTTGCCTTTGTAGTACCCCAAGAGGAGATTTCGGCTTGGCCTGCTTTCCCTTGGAAGCTGGGTGACCCCAGCATTTTTGACTTTTCAGTGCTTGCCCTGTTCTCCCTCCTCTTCTCTGAAAATGTTACATAGCATATATTTATTTGTATTTGAAATTAAAGTGATTGGAGAATTTTGAAAAGAATATTGATATTCTGAACCAACTGGGAAACCTATTCTGAGAGTTTTAAGATGAGTTGTAGGCATTTTTCTCTTCGACTTCACACTGTGGTTGGTTGATCACTAGTCTCAGCCCTTCACCCCCTGCAATGTGTCTCTCCCTTGCTGTGGTCTCACTGTGGGCAGGGTGTATTACCCTGCTCTGGACTTTGAGCTTGGCCTATTGACTTTCTTTGGCCAACAGGTTAGAAAACATGACATGAGCAAAAGCTTGCATATGCTTGAATGGTTGGTCTTGCCCTCTTGCCCTGAGATGAATTCACCCTGGAAAAACCACTGGCCCAAGGAGGATGAAAGACACATGAAGCAGGCTAGAAACCAAGCCAAGTCCAGCTGAGCCCACCCTACATCCGCGGAGCTCCCACTGACCTATAGATGCAGAAGCAAGAAAAATGCTTATAATTACATGCCATTGAGTTTCAGGATGATTTTTTCCCCACAGACTCATTGTAGTATTGCTAACTGATACACATAGGCTGGGTCAGGGCAAGCAAAAAGCATATATAGAACGCCTGCTAAAATAGCCAATTAATAACCATTAGTAGTAAACATTTAGGAGGTCTAGTATTTTTCTAATACCAAATTGCAAACATTTGGCCCCATTCCCCTCTGAGACATTCTCATCCAGGTATGAGTGATTTGGAGAACGACACCATGTGTCTGGCACTGTGCTTTGAGAGGGCCGTTAAAGAGAACCCAGAAAGGAATAGAGGCAGTTTGGTACAGATAAAAGTGCATAGACTCTGAAGTTGGAAAAATGCAATTTTTAAATTACACTTTCTTTTTTTTGCCACTTGCTTGCTGTGGGGCCAGTGGCAAGCCATTTAACATCTCTGAGATGTGATGCACAATGCGAGCGTAATACTATTTAATATATCCCTATCTTGCAAGATGTAAGTATGTAGCACAGTGTTGATAGAGAGGCATCCAGTAAAATAGTCACTCCAAAACTTATTACTGTTCGTGTAGCATCTCAAGGAGTTCGTGGTCATTTTACACACGGACTTATCTCACAGAAGCATAAGTAAGAATGTCAAACAGGATATGGGAGACGCCCCCTGAGTAGAAATGTTGGCTGGAAAGGAGGAATCCATGTTGAGGTCAAGAGAGAAAGACCTAAAAAGGTAAGTGTGGGCAAAGGTGGGCCTTTTCATGATCTTATAAAGCTTGAGCTTCAGTCCCGCTCACTGCCACGGACCCCTTCCAAGACCCTGGGGAAGGCCCTAGGTCTTTTGCATTCTTTTTCTTAAAGAGGGCCCCACACATTGTATAATCTTTGGAGATCCACTGTTACGTGGCTTGAGGTATGTCGCGGTGCGGGGAGCCTCATGGGCAGGCTGAGGAGCTCAGGTTTCTCGTGCAAACCCTGGAGAGCTGTTCAGTGGGGAGGAAGTGGCATTGTTGGTGCTCCTGGAAACTGCTCAGTTGCCTGGCATCCGGGGAATTTGCTCAGCCCCTCAGTGTTGGTAAAGGCGCCTCACAGCGCATGCCGAGATCAGCAGACGGAGCGAAAACCCTGAACTCCCCTCCCCTCCCTCAGGCCAGCCAACGCGGGCCCCTCGGTTCATGCGGGATCTGCTGTGGCTCACCCACGGCCTCGAACAATCTGGGGAATCTAAAGCATGGTGCTGCTTCCCTGCCGGCTCCAAGCCGGCTGACACCACCATCCGGCTAAGGAGATTAAGCAGGCTTTATTTGCAGAAGCCTGCTAGTGACGGCAGCACCCACCACACCCCGGTCGAGCCTGGGAAGAATGAGAGCACATTCTTTGCTTGTTGCCGCTGAATGCCAAGGCAAAGGCTACATCTGCCCCAGAGATTGTCGACACAGGTACCAGAAAGTTCTGGCCAGAGGCGGCCCGGACACGGCCGCATGGAAAGGTCCACCACTCCAGTAGAGTCTGGAGCATGAGGGTGGCCAGTGCAGAGACAGGGCCTGGCGTCCAGGGAGGCCTGCAGCACCTGCGCCGTGCTTAACGCGGGAAGGGGACTCAGCGAACATTTGCAGAATAAATGGGTGAATGAATAGGACTGGCAATGCCCAACCCCATTTCCTCTGTATCATGTCTTTTCCCCAGGCTTCATTTCTGGAAGAAAGAGTTTTTCAAAAGTAAGCATGTTACAAACACAAGTATTAACACACACAAAAAGTTATTTTATTAATAAGTAATAGAAATCCAGGGCGCCTGGGTGGCTCAGTTGGTTGAGCGACTGCCTTCGGCTCAGGTCATGATCCTGGAGTCCCGGGATCGAGTCCCGCATCGGGCTCCCTGCTCGGCAGGGAGCCTGCTTCTGCCTCTGACCCTCCCCCCTCTCATGTGCTCTATCTCTCTCATTCTCTCTGTCTCAAATAAATAAATAAAATCTTAAAAAAAAAAAAAAAAGAAATCCACCCTTAAGTGTGGAGCTTTCACTCAAAGTTTGAATAGACACGAATAAATTACTCCCCTGTCCTCCCACCATATGCCTTTCACTCGTGTGCACATGTACACACACATGCACACTTGCCCACACGCTTGGAGAGTGTGCTGCGCAGCGTTACGTGATTAATCTCTGGAGTCAGGTGCTTTGGGCTGGGGTCCCCGTTCTCCTGTTTATTAATGGGATGACCTTGCGCAAGTTACTTAACTTTTTTGAGCCTCAATGAGCTTAGCTTTAATTTTTTTTTAATTTTTTTTTATTAAAGATTTTATTTATTTATCTGAGAGAGAGAATGGGAGACAGAGAGCATGAGAGGGGGAGGATCAGAGGGAGAAGCAGACCCCCCCCGCTGAGCAGGGAGCCCGATGCGGGACTCGATCCCGGGACTCCAGGATCATGACCTGAGCTGAAAGCAGTCACTTAACCAACTGAGCCACCCAGGCGCCCCAATGAGCTTATCTTTAAGATGGGCTAGTGGTGCCAACCACTTGACAGGATTTGTGAGGAGGGTCAATGAAGATAATATAAAATGCCATAGAAAATGTGAAGGGTTGGGTGCCTGGGTGGCTCAGTCGTTAAGCGTCTGCCTTCGGCTCAGGTCGTGATCCCAGGCTCCTGGGATCGAGCCCCGCATCGGGCTCCCTGCTCCGCGGGAAGCTTGCTTTTCCCTCTCCCACTCCCCCTGCTTGTGTTCCCTCTCTTGCTGTGTCTCTCTCTGTCAAATAAATGAATAAAACCTTAAAAAAAAAAAAAAAAAGAAAATGTGAAGGATTTTTGCTACCTACAGGGCAGCCTAGAATGAGATGAAAATGAGTTTGGTTTTTTTTTAGAATATTTTATTTATTTATTAGAGGTAGAGCAAGAGCAGGAGGAGGAGCAGAGGGAGATGGAGAAGCAGACTCCCCAGTGAGCAGGAAGCCCGACTCAGGGCTCAGTCGATCCCGGGACTCCGGAACCATGACCTGAGCCAAAGGCAGATGCTAACCCACTGAGCCACCCAGGCACCCCTGAAAATGAGTTCTTTGCTTTTGCTCTTCTTATCATTCCAGGAGGACCAGAAAAGAATATGTATTCATACCTACATTGCACAGATAGGGCTTGGTGGATGATACCGTCACTGGAAATATTTCTGTAGAGTAAATTCCTAAAGCTTCAGGGAGAAACCAGTGGGAGGCTAAGAAAGACTTTCTAAAAGAAATAATTTTGAAGAGCATATGAGACGCCTGATCTCTCAGCACTTAACTTCACTTTTTAAAAACCCAAACACCTCAGGTATCTGTGACCCCTATAAAGATGTTAGTGTTAAATTATGACTTGTGTTTCTGATTTCTATCCCAAGATCCATATGTGTTTTTCAATTTCTCCCTATCTGTGTTATTTGTGGATTTGTCTACTGTAAGTTGTGTAGCTAGTGGTTTTCTTTGGGAGAACCTTAGCAAAAACCCTTTTGGTTATTGTATTAGTCGGCTTGGGCTGCTATAACAAAATGCCATCAACAGGGTGGCTTAAACAGCAAACACTTATTTCTCATAGTTCTGGAGGCCAGAAGTCCAAGCTCTAGGTGCTGGAGGATTTAGTTCCTGGTGTGAGCCCTCTTCCTGGCTGACTGACAATAGTCTCCTTGCAGAGAGGGGGAGAGAGAGAGAGAGAGAGAGAGAGGGATCTCTGATGTCTTATAAATACACTAATCCCATCATGGGGGCTCTACCCCATGACCACATCTAAGCCTAATTACCTTCCAAAGGCCCCGTCTCCAAATACTATCCTATTGGGGGTTAGAACTTCAACATACAAGTTTTGGAGAAGATAAAATTCAGCCCATAGAATTCTGTCCCTTGTCCCCCCAAATCATGTCCCTCTTGCATGCAAAGTACATATAGTCCATCCCAATAGCCCCCAAAGTCTTAACTCATTCCAGCATCAACTCTGACATCTAAAGTCCAGGCTCATCTAAATGCCATCTAAATGAAATTCGAATGAGATTTGAGGTACTATTTATCTTGAGACAAAATTCCCCTCTAGCTGTAAACCTATAAAACCAAACAAGATGTGCTTTCAATTGACAATGGTGGGACAAACACAGAAGAGACATTCCCATTTCAAAAGAGAGAAATTGGAAAGAAGGCAAGGGTAATGGGTCCTAAACAAGTCCAAAACCTAGCAAGGCAAGTTCCAGGAGATCTTACAGTTCAAGAATAATCATCTTTGGCTCGACGCTCTGCCCTCCAGGCTCACCGCGGTGGCAGCATCATCCCCATGTCTACACAACGCGTAGTGGCCCTCTGCAGGAGTCGGGGAGTCCAGCCCATGCTGTGGCTCTCTGCAGCAGCCCTGTCCTTTCACACAGAGGTAGAGATAGCCTTGCCCCTCTCTCTTCCCTCCAGACCCCTGGCCTGTGCATTCTGGGCCTGGGATGGGAGTGGCCGCCCTGCTGATCTCTGAATTGCCTCTGGGTCCTTCTTCCCTCTTCTGGAAGGATAGTACACCTTTGTAGCCAAATAGCTCTATGGTCCCATCTTGTAGGATCTAAGAAGTCCAACAGCTGTCATTCACTCCCTCCCAACTTTCCCTGTCCCCCTCAGTTCAAACTGGCAGGGTCTTGGCTGGTATAATCCCATCTCTTTTGGCCTCTGCTGAAAAGGCCAATTAGACTCATGAGTTAACCCATGATCCTTTATCATGTGGTTGCTCAGCCACACCCTTAGGGATCTCTTCAGAGCTAACTTTATTTTTTGCAATATGTATAGCCTGAGAACTTTCCAAACCTCCAAGTTCTGGTTCTTTTTTGATTAATGTTTCTGTCTCCAGTGATCTTTCCCCTGTTGCATTTTACTGTAAGCCCTGAGGAGGGACCAAGCCACTCTTTCAACACTTCACTTAGGAAGTTCCTCAGCTAAAGAGAGCATTTCATCACTTGCAAGTTCTACAAAGCGCAAGAACACTAGAACACAAAACCCTAGGACACGAACACAATTCAGCCAAGCTCTTAGTCTTTATAACAACAATTGCCTTTCCCCCAGTTTCCAATAACGTTTTCCTCATTTCCATCTGAAACCAAATCACCATGATTTTACCATCCGTATTTCTACCAACATTCTGTTCATGATTATTTTACGTGTTCTCTTAGAAGATGGAAGCTTCCTGTACAGGTCTCCCCAGACTAATACAGTCACTATGGAGATGAGATCCAGGGGTTGGCTCAAAACTGAGCCAAAGGACATTTCTAGGACCCCTTTTCCTATAGTTAACTTACCTGTCTTCTCCCAAACTTCTTTTATATTCTAGCCAGAATTCCTGCCGCACTTGGCTTAATTTTTTTTTTTAAGATTTTATTTATGTATTTATTTATTTGACAGAGAGAGACACAGTGAGAGAGGGAACACAAGCAGGGGGAGTGGGAGAGGGAGAAGCAGACTTCCTGCGGAGCAGGGAGCCCGATGCGGGGCTCAATCCCAGAACCCTGGGACCATGACCTGAGCCAAAGGCAGACGCCTAACGACTGAGCCACCCAGGCGCCCCTTGGCTTAATGTTTTGATCTTGGATTCCTAGTGTTCTAGGGCTGCAAGCCATTATTTTTCTTATCATATAGAAACTTAATATCTTTGCTTGGCATTTTCTCAGTAGTTGTGCTGTCTCCTGAATTATTTTATGCTGCAAGGCAGAAATAGACTATAGCAGAGGGAAGCAGTACTGAGTGGTCTGGCCTCTCAGGAATTGGCTTGGCTCACTCTGGGACACCCTTGAAAGCCTGATATATGGAAGGAGAAAAAGGCCTACATTCTAATCTTGTTTTTGCTACCAAGTAACTGTGTGACCTTGGACAAGTTGACTCATCTCACTGGTCCTCAATTTGTTTATCTGTTAAATAAAATTTGGGGGTTAGGTACATTCATTCTTGCTCTAAAGTTCTATGATTCATATGTTTTGCAACAGTGAGGGGAAAAAAAGAATCCCTGACCTTTGAATTCCTCCAAGGCACCATCCTTCCTGTAGCCCAGAGAGAGCTGTGACTTGTGCTCTATCAAAAAGTTAATTTCTTTTTTTTGTATTTAAAATACTGTTTATTTGTGATTTCACTCCAGTTAGCATTACATCTAAGAGCAATACCAGATAACATTTATACATTTTTCACAGGATACAGAAATTCATTCTTTATGCCAAAGCAAATAAATAGAAGCATTATCAAAAAGTGTGAATAGTTCACTGTTGTGTTTAAAAAATATTTATGCATGTTGCATTCATTTAATATATATTATACATTACATATATATACACACATTTAATATATATGTAGATACACTTAAATAGTTATGGAAAGCAGGGTCCACAGGTTATGTTTCTGTATGTTTATAATACAACATAAATGATGTAGAACCTAAAAAAAATTCTCAAATACAGAATCAAGCAACTGAGAGTTTCCACTAAGAGATTAAAACCCTGATTCCAGTAGTTAGTGAGATCTAGAATGAAATTTCCAGGCTCTATTTCAGCTTTGCATCATGGTACACACAGTCAAGTAGAGCCAGTTCCAGAACACACTGTAACCAATGCAATTTTTTTACATGTCAACTCACCCTCCAGAAACACCTAGGATTATTTTTACCCACGAAGCATCTTGGATGATTGATTTTACATTGATTTGTGACATCACTTGGATGAAGGGGGAAAATCCTATATTAAGTCTAGGTTTAAATTTGTACTTACATTAGAAAGAAAGTTAATTGAAAAGAAGAGAACATTTTGTAAGAAATTAAGAAGTGGCAGTTTTCTCTCTGGGGGATTAGACCCACTGCTTTCTTCTCCTGCTGCTTTCTAAAGATACAGAAGATAAAAGGATTTGATTCTTTTAGAACTCAAACATCAACCAAGAAATGCAATGATTTTGGCAGAGAAGCAGATTTTGGAAATTTGGGACATGTTTCAAATAAATTACACTTCAAATCCTATTGTGACTGTGAGTCTTTCTCAAACTAAAACTGTTCCCCTTGTGACACTGCTTTTGTTCTCTTCATTTTTCACTTTCTTGTTCTTTCCCTTCTCATTTGGTTACTTTATGAGAGCTTCGTTCACTGGCAATACTAAGAGAAAAATACATTTCAAAGTTCAAATATGAATCTAGTTATACCTTGAAAAGCTCTAATTTCCTTTTGATACCAAGTCCCCAGATTCTGGAATTAGATTTAAGTATGCTCAGTACCAACAAACCTCAGATATGCTCTACTGATAAATGGTTGACGAATATGTTCATGACACTTTTATACTGAACAATGTACAAATACCTCACATACAAAAATTGTTTTTTTCAGAGTTAAACTAAATAATCCATGCTATGTACAAAATCCCCTTTGTTGAAAAATAAGGGGCTTTCTCAACTAATAAAAAAGGAAGTCTTCAGAAATTATAGTTCATTAAAATGACCTTTTTTTAGGCAAACAAAGTTACTTCAGATGAGGAAATTTTGGCTTTCCTGACTTCCATCCTTCCATCTTCACGGAGATGGAATAAAATTGCAAATGAATGTTTTCTTAAATTAAAAAAAAATATGTACCAGGGTGTGTTAATGTATAGATTCGTATCTTAGAAGCTTTTAAAGCAGTCTGTTAATGCCCACTGAAACAATGGGAACCCAGAAGGTACAGTCGATAATCATGGTAACAAATTATAATCTAATTACCAAGAAAAGCAGGTATTGAGAAATAAAAATTCTCAAAAGGTTAATTTGTTGCTCATAGTCAGCAGATGGACTTTGCATGGAGTCATATAGGGATACATGCACCTTTCTACTCACGAATCCACCTTTTCTAGGTCCTGTAGGGGAAAGAAATTGGGGATGGTACCTTATAGGTTTCTATTTGCCAAGTTGGGAAGAAGTACACATCACTTTGTTCCCATTCTGTTGGCCATAATTTAGTCACATGATGACATCTAATTGCGAGGGAGGAGAGAATACGTAACCTAATTATGTATCCAGGAAAAGGAAGAGAACATGACCATGGGTGAATGCCAGCGAAGTGGGGATACTAAGGCTCCAGCTTGTCTTGATGCAGTCTGAAGTGGATAGCCTCTGGGAAGCTTCTGGATCTCTTTCTTTATACACAGAGGTTCTTGCCTACTAGTTTGGGCCTGTAAGCTGTAGTGAAAAATATGTTCTGTGTTTGAATAGTGGCAATCCTCATTCTTTCACTCATATGTTCATTCAGCAAATAGTGATGAACATCACATTTAGACTAGGAACTGTGCATCTAGAAAAAAAAAAAATATTTCACAGCCTAAGACCTCAAGGGGCTCACAGTCTAGTAGATGAGCCAGGGCAACTACAGGAACAACTCTTATGCCAGCAGTACATGATAAATAGCATAGGAGAGGGACAACATGTTATAGGATATCTGGTGTGGAGAACACTGATTTGTTTATGGTGTCTGAGAATGGCGAGGGTCTTACAGATTGGTCTGTGATGGAGAAAGAGAGCAGAGAGTGAGCAGAGATGGGTAGAGAAGATGAAATGACACGATGCTGAAGATGGAAGGATGGAAGTCAGGAAAGTCAACCTCATGAAGGCCTTGAAGCGTTTGGACTGTATGTGTTAGAGAATGAAGGCCACTGACAGTCCTGAACATTTGGGCAGGTTGGCTTTGGAGGAGAAAGGGAACTCTAGGGTACCACACCCTCCGTCCTCGGCCCAGAGCCTTGCCTTGCCAATGCTGCCTGGTCACAGAAGGGACGAGGGAACAAATGTGCATGGCGAAGGCTGCTGGAAAGCAGACCAAATCCAGATCCACCAAGGGAAGGTGGTGGTGGTACTATGGCTAGTCTTGCTGTGGACACCACCCCCCCTCAGGAACCCACACTCCATTGTTAGCAAACATTCCACTGACCTCTAGTGGTCAAAATGGTGCCCAAACGGTCTCACTTACCCTTGTTCCACAAGTTTCTCCCCGTGATACCTGTTGAGGAGGAAATTGCTTAGGATAGAGCTTCTCTTCCTCTTGTGTCATCTTTTTTTTTGTCCTGAATGGGCTTTTTTCCCTTTCAATTAACTAAGTCTATTCACCACTTAGTCTCTTAGCAAAGGTGCCTGGCCCAAGCTTCAGGGCTGGAGGAGACATGACACTTTAGGTAGTGTCCAAGTTGGTCATAGCCAGCAGAAGCTCCTTTCCCCTCGTAAAGCATCTGGGTTGCAGTAAAGGATGTGCCCAGACTAAAAGTCAGTATCCTTACTCACAGTTAAATTTTACTAGACTGTGAAGGGGGGTCAAGTCTTCTAATAATAATCACTAATGCTAGACAATCACTATATGTTAGATGCCATTCCAAACATGTTAGATATAAAAATGTATTTAATCCTCACAAAAACCCTTGGACACAGGCACTGTTATCCTTCATTTTCAAGATGAGGAAATTGAGGCACAAAGGGGATAAGTAACTAGTTCAAGATTACATAGCTAAGCCCTGATGAAACAGACACCTGACCCAAACAACATAATTGCAGAACCTGTGCTTTCAGCCACCACAGGATGTTGGCTCCCAGCATCATCTTGGAATAGCCATGTGACATTTCTAAGGTCACTGGGCCTCTGCTTCCTCATCTGCTACATGACGGGATTGAACTAGAGCAGAGATTTCAGACTTTGCTTAGAAGGGGAACAGACATAGATAACAGATAACAGCATTGGATCTAGCAAAACAGAGGGCCCATAAGCACCTCACTTTTCCTTCCCTCCCTGCTGCCTTTCCCACCAAGGGGCTCTTCAACTCCCGGGAAAGATCTTAGGGCTCCAGGGAACTGGAGGGCACCAAAGAAATGTTTAGCTAGTATTTATTCAATACTTATTGTATTTCTGACATTGCATTAGGTGTTCTAGAAATATTGTATGCTTAATCTTCACAAAAATCTCACGAGGTAGCTGTTATGATTAGCATTTGACAGATGAGTAAACCAAAGAGACGATTAAATATCTAGCCTGAAGTCACACAGCTAATAAGCAGCAAAACTGGATGCAAGTCCAGGTCTGTTTGACCCCAAAGCTCATGCCTTTCACAGCAAGCTTTGTGGTCCCTCGGATAGTGAGACTGTGTCTTGGGGTTTCAAGCCTACCCTGGAGTCCCACTAAGGAGAAGGTGAAGATGATCCTACCTGCAGAGCAGTGGGGGAAGCTGAAGGTAGAGATGATCTTACAGGAAGAACCCAAATGGCACTGGGGCATCCCCACTCCAGCTTAGGTCACCTCAAAGTAGACAGCTAGCCAACAGGGTCACTGTCGATAAGAATGGAGGCCATCTCTGCCCTTACAGAATATTTATGTCCAAGGAAACTGTTCTTATTTAAGTTCCTATTTTCAAAGCCCCCTTCTAGATTTTGGTTCCCACACTAGGAGATGATAGAAGCAGACGCCTTTGTCACCAGCCCAGACATGAGCTGCCTCTAGGAGGAAACTGCAAACCCTGGCTGAGCAGGGTTGTCAGATCAGCCCATGTCACCTAGCCCACTTGGTGGTTGCTTATCTCCACTTGGCAGGTAAGAAGAAATTGTTGGTTAGAGGCCCCCTGGGAGGCCCTCTTTCTTGAAGGTATGTGTTGTTCTTCAAATTTACGGTTGTTGCTCTAAATCCACGGTCTGGATAGAAAAGTGATTATCTGTGGGTCTTTGATGCCGTCTCCTAATTTAAAAAACACCTGATTTCTAATCAATGCATCTTCATAGAAGAAAATCAGAAGACCTGAGTTCTAGCCCTAGCTCTGTTCTTATTAGCTCTGTGATCTTGGGTAAATCTTGTTTCCTCTCTGGCCTTACAGAGGGGAAGCAACTGACCAAGTTCACCCAGCAAGCTAATGACACAGTTAGGACTTAAAACTAAGCCCCTATTCCCTCTTCAGGATCATGTGATTGATGGATTTACTACATCATTGGATTAATTCATGAATGCCACAAATGTTTATTGAGCTCTCCCTCTGTGCCAGGGACCATGCCAGGAACCAGGATTACTGTGATGAACAGAAAAACACACTCCAAACCAGAGGGAAACTCTGAAATCATCAAGTTGCTCATTTTCCATTAAAGATGAAGAAAGTGATGTCCAAAGGGGGAAGCATAGTGACTTGATCAAGGTCACAGAGAAAGTGAAGTGGTACAAAATAACTGTGACACACGGTGAGCATGAAAATGTAATTAATTTATTATATTTAGCTGAATTTTGTGTATGTAGGTGACAAAAGGGCTGATTAAAAAAATGAGAAGAGGGGAAAACAAGCCTTATTTGGAGGCCCAGAAGTCATAGGCTGAGAGGTCAGTGCCAAATGAATGCAGGCAAGGCTTTTATTCCTCACTGTGGCTTTTTGTTCTCTAAGAATAGTAGGAATTTCTGTGTTCAGAGGAGTGTCCAGTATGAAGTGTGATTTCCCTAATATGAACTACAGCTGGGAGTGAAAGCAGGGGAAATGATACTGGGGCAAAGTTTAGGGAAGTTGTTCCCCTATAAAGTCGTTTGCTCAAATGCTGGCCACGTGATAAAGAGCAAAATGCCCTTGAGTGGTTTTCTGACTGTCTGCACTTGGCAAGTCCAAGGATGCATCTGAGGATGGTGGACAATAAGCTCCTAGGAGACACACAATCTGATTGTGTGTCAGAGCCAACACTTTGTACTTTGTGATCACAAGAAACATGTTGCCAGCTGATTTCTGGCGATAATCATTTCTCCCCTCTTGTAACTTGAGCATTACAGTTCAAGACTGGGAACAAGCTGACTTTATCTGAATGGAACCATACATAGTTTTGAAGCTCATCATTTTATCTTATTTTTTAAAAGATTTATTTATTTTAAAGAGACAGAGGGAGAAAGAGAGAAAGAGAGAGTGCATGTGCGTGAGTGGAGGGAGGGGCAGAGGGAGAGGGAGAGAGAGACTCTCAAGCAGACTCCTTGCTGAGTGCAGAGCCCTCCTGGAGGTTCCATCTCACTACCCATGACGTCATGACCTGAACCTGAACTTAACGGACTGAGCCACCCAGGTGCCCCATAAAGCTCACCATTTTAAATTAGTGTATTGTTAACTAAAGTATCACACCTTAATTTATCTTTTCTGTAAATGTTGATTTTAATCCTTTTACACCAAATTATTTTTAGCGTCTGAATTATTAGATAGGACTGTAGTTGAAATAAGCTCTGAGATAAGTTCAAAGAGATGCAGAAGAAAAGTTGAATTCACTCTGTATGGGCTACCTACATAGCCATCACCTTCATCATTTGTTTACTCATTTACTTACAAAAAAATGATCAAGCGGCGCCTGGGTAGCTCAGTTGGTTAAGCAACTGCCTTCGGCTCAGGTCATGATCCTGGAGTCCCGGGATCGAGTCCCACATCGGGCTCCCTGCTCAGCAGGGAGTCTGCTTCTCCCTCTGACCCTCCCCCCTCTCGTGCTCTCTCTCCCATTCTCTCTCTCAAATGAATAAATAAAATCTTTAAAAAAAAAATGATCAAGCAAGGGCCCTCATCTTTGAAGAGTTCACAGTCTATTGGAGGAAATAAATGCATGAACAGAATAGTTCAGTACAAGGTGGTACATGCTGCTCTCAGAGAAGCATACTCAAAGTATGACTGATGGTTAAAGCCATACTTTTTAGAAAAGATGAAGCATTTTCACCGTATCTTAAGCCCCTACAAAAAAGAATGCATTTTATGCCAACTCGCATGGTGGCAATATGAAGCACAAAGCAATTATGCCCATTAGAGCAAGAATTCAGTGCTTCTGAAGTCCTAACCACCCCCCACTCACCCTGCAACAGCTCCAGACTGGTTCCTCTGAGCTGACCGTCCAGCCGTGGTCTGGAGAGCCAGTGCTCCTTCACATCTTGGCTTTCTCCCGAGAGTGCTGGGCCTTGGCCCAAGAAATTGTGGGGACCGGTACTTGCTGACATTTCTTGACTGAGCCCCTGCAATGCTTCCCAGTCTTGTGTCCTCACCAGTATGTGCCCAGGTTCCCGGAAGGAACTCATTTCCCTTGAACATTAACCTCAGAGAGGTGATGATGGTGTCTTGAAGGGCAAGAGCCCCTGAAGAACAAACAGGACCAGGAAGTGAGGAACTTGGGGTTGCAGAAGGAAATAGGGTGAAGAAAAGGGGGAGTCAAGACAAGGAAGGGGATTTTACAGTTTCTGGATCTAGTCACATCCTACCTGGTTGAGGCCTGGACCTCATTTGGCTGAATGATGATCCACCATGATGAAGGAGTATGTGTTGGCCCTGAGTATTCATGGTTGAGCTGGACCGCAGCTGCAGTCTCGGGCTGAATCCATCTGTGGAGGTCGGCCCCAGGGTGACCTTGGCCTCTTCCAAAACCTGTTCAGTCAGACCAGGCTAAAGGATGGGGGGAATGGCAGGAGGCCAGATGGCAGGGGCTAAAGTCAGGGTGGATGCTGTGGCTGATGGGTTCAGGGCCCCTGGCTGAACTTCTGTCCCTGTCCCCGCCAAACTCTCTTGCTTGTGGCTGGCAGGAGGAAAGGAGTGTGGGGAATTAGTAATGAGATATGGAGTCAGTCACCTCCAGGTCACTAGTTCAAAACCAGGTCAACACTGAGTCAAAGTTCCCAACCGGGGGGGCATGGTGAGTGGCTTGAAGGCAGATATTTGCCCTCCCAGTAGACTGCTCAGGCAGGGCAGCCCGGGCCACAGGGCAAGGAGTTCTGTCCCTGGTGACATGCTGTCCAGGCCAGAGAGGCCTCCTTGTGGGGCTTGTCCTTCTGGCTCCATTCTCTCCAAGACCTGGATTCTCTGCCTCCAGGCCAGGTCACACTCATATCTGCTCACATAGGGCTCCACATGTCAAAAGAATCCAGGTAGGCAGCACTCAGATCATCTGGCGATAGCTCTGTTTCCTTAGAAATCTCTGGCTCTCTGAGGTCAGAGACCACATCAATAATGTAGATATACATGTATCACTCTCTAGCACATCCCAATTTTATTATTATTTTGCCTTATCGTTATCTAAACTAGTTTATTTGTTTACTGGTCTATTGCCTGAACCTTACCACTATTATCATGTAGGCTCTTTGAAAGCAGAGATCCTACCTACGCCTGGCACTTATTAGGTACTTAAGAATTGTTTATTGAATCAATGAATACATAAAATAAAGAATGAATCCCCGGTGCCTCACACAGTGTCTGGCAGAGAGGATACGCTCAAAGATACTTGCTAAATAAATGAATGAATGAATGAATTCATGGATCACAGAATGAAAGTTTTAAGAAACATTCACTCCTAGCATGCTAACAGTAAACATTTACTGACAGAAAATCTGCAAGTTTTTCTCAACACCAAACTAAAATCTCCAAACCAAAAGCACAGTGCTTGGCTCACAGTAGATACTTGGAAAGTGTTTCTTGAATGAATGAATGATAAATAGATGGATGGATGGATGGATGGACAAGAGGATCAAACAAATAAGGTTAGCATACATAGATGAAGCAAAACCCAAAAGATTTATGAAAGTTAATTTTTTCCTTTTCATTCAAAATATTGGCCTTTTGCTTTTCCTCTCTCAGTAACTCTAGATCTGGAATGTTCTCCCGGATTCAGTCTCAATCTAGTTAAGTTTTTTCAATCATTTATTCATTCATTTCTTCAATATTCACTGTATGCCAGGCATATACAAAGATGAGTATGACACAAGACAAGGAGTGGAGTCAGACAAGTCTTATAACTCTTTGTCTGCCATTTGGCTAAAGTATCTTTTATTTATTATATAACCTCCTGTCTACTCACTCATATGTTCCTTGGGCACTTGCTCCCATGCCAGTCCTACGCTATGGAGTTACAACAATGAGTAAGACAGTCTGGTTGTGTTTTGTATGATTATCACTGTGTCTTGTAGCTATACTGTCTTTCCTAGATTATAAGTGACTACTCATTAAGATACAGAAGTGGGAATTATTTGTAAATCAGAACTAACTTCTAGTAAAAATTACAGGCAGGGCTATATTGAACATATTTGCTCTGTATTGTGACTAGCCTAGCACCACTGACAATTAGCAGCTATGTGGAGATTTTCAATAATGAGACTGCTTACAACACCTAAAAGTATTATAATTTAAATTATATTTCTCCAGGCAAGAATTGAGTAGCCTTGTAATTCAAGAAAATTGCTGTAACATCTATGAGTGTCTATAATATGCCAGATATTGTGCCATATGTTGAGAATGATGGATAAAATCTTGCTCTGGTTCTCTAAAAGTTCTAAATCCAGTTAAAGATGTCAAAACACTTTGGTCAATATGATAAGGATTATAAACAAGGTATGTTTGAATGCAATGGGAGCAGAGGGTTTGATTCATTATATTTTGGGAAATTGGAGTAGGTTTTACAGTGCAGCCAATGTTTGAGGTTTGCTTTGACCAAAGAATAGAAGTTTATGAAGGAGAGAAGGACCCTTCAGAAGACGGGTATGGTATAGCCTAAGCCTGATGGTTGTAGATGTGTGAAAGTTTATAGAACCAGGAGTAACCATGAGTTGTCAGTGTGGCTAGAATATAAGGCCGTCTCTTCAGAAGAGAATGCAACTGAAAAAGCATTTATGAGCCAGACAAAAGGTTTCCTAAAGGTTATGCTAAAGAGCTTGATTTTTAATGTATAGGTAATAAAGAGTAATCAAATTAGTGCTTTTGACTATTATGTCTTGGGGGGGCTCCCCCATTTCCTACAACATGACAAGTTAGATGACCTGAAACTCTCCTCTCTCAAAGTTCTTAGAAATGCTGAACAAAATATTAAAAAATGTTTTTTCTACATGCAAAGCTGAGCTCACAAGAAAATAAAGAAGATCCCCCCAGGGGAAAACAAGTAGGAGTTGAAAATGAGTGCAGTCAGCAAGTGAACAGATACGAGACAACCCTGGCTGTTGAGGCAGGTACAGAGAGGATTGGGTTTTTAGGCTTTTAGGATTTGCACTTTTAAATTTAGATTGGGTTTTTTAGGTCCACAGAAATATTGAATATGAGGCCTTGAGTCTACTCCAGGTAGAGAGTTAAAATTAAGGCCTTCATGTAAAGCTAGGAAAAAGTTTATAAGGAAACTTTCTGCTCACCTGCAAAGGGAGATGGCACATAAGCTTGTCTGTAGAGCCTGGGCTATGAGCAGAAGAAAAAGAAGTATCCCTTCTAATCTCATCATCACATGCTCACTTTTACATGGGTGGATCAGGGGTTTGCATTTACATTACTTGGGTGGTCCAGGAGTCCCCAAGTCAATGAAGTAATAAGAAGTCATCTTGGGTGGATACTGCTGAGACTCCATGGTACACAAAATGGCCCTTGCAGGACACAAGCTTAGTGCAAGTCATTCAGAATTCTCATGAACAATGTAGTGAATTCTCAGCTCTGAAGTTACAGTCTCACAACCCACCCCTGGCAAACAACAGAAGACACAATGAACAACAAGTGTAGAGCTCTAAGAATCATCATTCAGAAAACAGAGCTATTGGCGAGAAACTGTATATTAGTATCTTTTAAAAATAATTAAAGATGGGGCACCTCGGTGGCTCAGTCGGTTAGGCATCTGCCTTTGGCTCAGGTCATGATCCAGGGCTCCTGGGATTAAGCGCCATATTGGGCTCCCTGCTCAGTGGGAAACCTGCTTCTCCCTCTCCCTCTGTCCCCCATCCCCCATGCTGGCTCTCTCTCTCTCAATTAAATAAATAAAATCTTAAAAAAATAATAAAATATGTAAAGGGAAAAATGGAAAAAATCATAAGACACTCTGCAAAAAACCCAGACAGATTTGAAAAAACAAATAGAACTTAAAAAAACAAAAGTGTAGTAGTTGACATGGGTTAGACATAGCAAAAGCGAGAATTTAAGAACTGGCAGCTTTCAGAAAACTGCCCCAAATGCAGCAGAGACATAAAGAGATAGAAAGTACAAAAACAAGATTGAGAGACATGAAGGATAGAATGAGGTAAACATATGACTAATAGGAATTTCAGGAGGAGAAAATTAAGAAAATGAGGAAATAACCACAGAGAAAAAGACTGTGAATTTTCTAAAATCTATGAAAGAAATGAATCTTCAGAGGCAGGAAATGAGTTCTAAGAAAGATAAAATTAAATCTGTACTAAGTAACATCATGGAAAAAAATTAAAAAACCAAAAATGGGGAATGCCTAGCTGGCTCAGTAGATAGAGCATGCAACTCTAGATTTCAGGGCTGTGAGTTCGAGACCCGTGTTGGGTATAGAGGTTACTTAAAAAAATAAAATCTTAAAATAAATAAATAAATAAATAGGTCTTAAGAGCACAAGAGAGAAATATGGATTGCTCACAAAAGAATGATAATTAGACTGATGACTGACTTCTCAAATCAGTAATGAAAGCCAGAAGTCAGTAGAATAATGTTTTTAAAGTGCTGATAGAAATTAACCTTCATTTTAACCTCCTTCAACAATCATCTAAGAACAAGAGAAAATAAAGATATTTTTAAGCAATAACCAGGAGAATTTACTATTCAAGGACCCTTGTGGAGAGGATTTCTAGAAGTATGCATTTTAGGAAAGAAGAAATTGAACTCAGAGGGAAAAATTCAGAGGCAAGAAGCAATGGTAATTCAAAGAGGTTGGTAAGCATCTAGGCGTAGCCAAAAAATGCATTCATTCCTCAAAAATAGCAATAATAATACTAATAATAACAACAACAATAAAATTTAGATGTAGAAAAATCAGGTAGAAGTACCTAAAATGCTAGATGGTGATAACATGTAAGGTTAAAACATTCTTAATTCCTTACATCATTTGGGAAGAGGTAGTGATATCAACTTTAGACTTTAGGGCCAACATGCTTGACAATAGTTGAAGGTTAACTATGAAAAGAGTAAAAACAGAACATGTAATTTTGAAATTAATGGAGGAAAAGGGAGAAATACAGAAAACTTGATCCAAAAGAAGACAGGAAAAGAGCAAGAAAAAGATTTCACAAAGCAAAGTAAATAAAAAGTACAAAAAAGAAATAGTGAAAATAACTGGGTATTTACCCTAAAGATACAAATGTAGGGATCCAAAGGGGTACATGCACCCCGATGTTTATAGCAGCAATGTCCACAATAGCCAAACTGTGGAAAGAGTCAAGATGTCCATCGACAGATGAATGGATAAAGAAGATGTGGTATATATATACAATGGGATATTACGCAGCCATCAAAAGGAATGAGATCTTGCCATTTGCAACGACATGGATGGAACTGGAGGGTGTTATGCTGAGCGAAATAAGTCAATCAGAGAAAGACATGTATCATATGACCTCACTGATATAAGGAATTCTTAATCTCAGGAAACAAACTGACGGTTGCTCAAGTGGGGGGTGGGGTGGGAGAGATGGGGTGGCTGGGTGATAGACACTGGGGAGGGTATGTGCTATGGTGAGTGCTGTGAATTGTGCAAGACTGTTGAATCTCAGATCTGTACCTCTGAAACAAATAATGCAATATATGTTAAGGAAAAAAAAAGAAGAAGAAGAAGATAGCAGGAGGGGAAGAATGAAGGGGGGGAAATCGGAGGGGGAGACAAACCATGAGAGATGATGGACTCTGAAAAACAAACTGAGGGTTCTAGAAGGGAGGGGGATGGGAGGATGGGTTAGCCTGGTGATGGGTATTAAAGAGGGCACGTTCTGCATGGAGCACTGGGTGTTATGCACAAACAATGAATCATGGAACACTACATCAAAAACTAATGATGTACTGTATGGTGATTAACATAATAATAAAAAAATTTTAAAAAGAAAAAAGAAAAAAGAAAACAAAATGCAAAAAAAAAAAAGAAATAGTGAAAATAAATCCAAGTATCTTAGGAAACACAATACATTTACGTGGATTAGACTCACTGGTTAAAAGACAATTGTCGGGTTTGATGTGGAAAAAAAAAAAGGAAAAAGAAAATTTGCTTCTGCTGTTTTCCAAATATATACCTACCGCAGAAGGATTCAAAAAGGTTTAAAGTAAGAGGATAAAAGGAAGTATACCAGGCAAGTACTAATTAAGACCAAACTGTAGCTATTATAACTGTTGCAGAGTCAATGTCTTTAAGGCAAAAAAAAAAAAAGAGATCATTATATAATGATAAAAGGAACAATTCATCAGAAGATATAACAAATACAAATTTGTAATGACTCTCAAAATATATAAAAGCAAAGTCAACTGAGTTACAAGGAGGAGCTGACAAATCTTTACAGGATATTTTATTTTTAATTTTTTTCCTTGTAGGATATTTTAAAATACACCTTTCTGATAATTGATAAATAAAGTGACATAAAAATTGGCATTGATTGGGGCACCTGGGTGGCTCACTCAGTTAAGCATCCAACTCTGGGTTTCAGCTCAGGTCATGATCTCAGGATCATGAGATTGAGCCCTGCCTCAGGCTCCGCACTCAGCGGGGAATCTACTTGAGATTCTCCCTCTCCCTCTGCCCCTCCCCCCACACTCTCACGTGCTCTCTCTAAAATGAATAAATAAATCTGCAAAAAAATTGGCTTTAATTTTTAAGGCCTGAATGACATAATGAACAAGATTGATCTACATATGTAGAATCTTGAACCCAACAACTGAAAAACGTGTATTTTTTCAAACACACAAGAAATGTTTGCAAAAATTAAGAAGGTTCTAAGCCACAAAGCAAGTCTCAGCAAAGGGCCAAAGGATAAATATCACATAACCCACCCTTTCTGACCAAAAGCAAAAAAGTTTTAAGTGAACAACAAAAAGGTAACTAAAGCAGCAACAACATATGTTCAGCATTTAAAGCATTTCTACACGATCCACAGGTCAAGGAAAAATTGTTATAGAGATGAATAAATACTTAACAAAATTTGAAATTCTACTTAATACAACTTGAGGGACATAGTTAAGAAGGACTGAAAGCAGTGGGCTCCTTTGCCCCTCAGAGGATATTTGGCACTGTCTGGAAACATTTTTGTTGTCACAGCTGGGGGCAGATGCTACCAGCATCAGGTGGGTAGAGGCCAGAGATGCTGCTTTCCTACAGCTGAAAGCCAGCCACCCACAAATAAAGAATTATCTGGCCCCAAATGTCAATAGGGCTGATGTTGAGAAACCCTGACTTGGAGGGGAAGTTATGGTTCTAAGGGTTATACAGGAAAAGAATGGTAACTGCGTTGGCAAAGTGAGGAGAGATTAGAAACCAGAGCCAGATGGCAGGAAAGTTAGTAGGTTATTGTAATAATTAAGGTGTACAGTAGTGGGACTTAGTCTAAGGCAGTGGCAACCGGAAGGGAGAAAAAGAGAATTTTAGGGTGAAGTAACAGGATCTGGAGACAGGCAAAAGAGAGAGGGGCATGAGAAAATGAGAGGGCTCAGTAGGGACAGCCCAGGGTAGAAACAAACTGCAAAACTTCACAAACTTCTTAGTCAACCGTGGTGATCTCCTGGGGCTGATGCTCCCACAAGCATCCAGCCCAGGGAATAGGGTCAAAGATCTGTGGCTGAGTGCCCTGGGTCCCCAACAAGGAAGTGAGGTCGAGGCCCTGTCCTGGGAGGTGGGAAGCTGGCGGACGGACACAGAGAAGGGGACAGCGGGGAGAGGATGTGCTTTCTGGATGATCAGATACAAGAACACCCGAGGCAGGGGTGGGAGGGGTGGAATTCACTAGCCCCCAAAGCCTTACCGTGTTCACGTGAACATGATGCGAGCCACTGAAGAAGTTTCCAATTCCACCGTGGTAGAGAAAAAGAAAGAGACCTGACCACACACGTACCACAGCTCAGAGTTTCGAAGACCACATTTAAGGCGTGCCTCAAACAGCCATTGTGCAGCTAGAGCATGCCCCAGACTCGAGTCAGTGTAAACAGACTTGTATTTACTAGCAGGAGGCCTAAAATAGAAATCCTGTACTCAGCAAGCTCTTCCTCATGAACGGTGTCCTTCAATACCTAAGTGGACACCCTCGGAGGACCTGGTGTCGACTGTTAAAGCCAGAAACAGTGGCTGGTGGGCAATTCTTTTTCTTTCACATTTCATGGGGAGATTCGAATGGCACCAGTCAGAGACTGGCAACAGATCTGGTGGAAATGCTCAGAGAGTTCTCTCTTTGGATCTAGCCAGTCTCTGTAGGTTGACATTCAGTATCTGAAGACCCTCAAGCTGGTGGCTGAGGGAACGTGGAGGCTCGCTGTTCAAAAGAATGTTTAAGATCATCACAAAATTAACTTCTCCGAGCCTCTGAGAAACATCCTATGATGTTTCTGACCTCATGAGGTTTGGGTTTTTTTTTTTCCCCCATCTAGATAAAAGACAATCTATTAGTCAAAGTGGCTGGTAATTTTTATTTATTTGTTTCCCATCGGACTGTCTCTCTGAAGTACACACAGATCTTTCCTCGGTTTGTAGTGTGTGGGAGAGAGACACACAGACACGGGGTGGCAGACACAAAGAAAGGCAAAGAGACAAAGGACTCGTCTGTTTGCGTTGCCTCCTCTGTTCAGTTGTCTGTCCCATTGAACCACCTGTCTCTGCGAAACTTACAATAAATAGGACTTCCTCTGAGTACGTGGTGGCGGTGGTTGAGGAGAAGGGAGTGCAGAGAGAAAGACCAAGACATGTGGAGTGAGAGAGGCTGAGGAAGGGGGGGTGGATGGCAGGAAGGTGAGTGTGTGTGGCTATTTTTTTTCTGCTCTTAGCCAGCAGTTTCTTGGCTCGGGGTCTTTCTGTGGAAAAGACATGTCCATGTTGCTGAGGATGGATCCCCTGGTTGCCTGGGGCTGTTTCTATTTGGGGTCTTGCGGTTCCTTCAGTTGAAGGAAAAGGTGTAGCAGCTTCAGCCCCAATCAGAGTAGAACTGGGGGTGGGAGAGGAGCAGGGGAGAGGGGGGACCCAGGATGTCTTGTGTAATGTTACTGCCCACCTGGCACCGGGCTGTCTTCTTCCTCTAGTAAGGGTCAGGAAGGGACATCGCAGAGCTTGTACAGACCGGTTGATGTTTTTGTGGGCTGAAGTGATTGTTGGATTTCAACTTCAAGATTTGAACCTATTTCAAAGTTTCTTTGCCTACAAAAGCGAATTTATTCAGCACATTTCCAGGAAAAACAAGGATGTTACAAAGAAAATTTTACTGTTATCCTATGAAGTATCCTAATACTAACACCTCTCTGTACATCATAGTACCTTATGTTTGTTTAACTTATTTTCACAGATGCAATCTCATTTGGTTCCATAAGGAAGTAAGCGATATTACTGTTCTCTTTTTTTTAGTTTCAGATGCAGAGTTCAATAATTTATCAGTTGCTTATAACACCCAGTGCTCATCACATCATGGGCCCTCCTTAATGCCCATTACCCAATTACCTCATCCCTAGACCCACCTCCCTTCCAGCAACCCTCAGTTTGTTTCTTATAGTTAAGAGTCTCTCATGTTTATTCTCCCTCTCTGATGACTTCCCATTCAGTTTTCCCTCCCTTCCCCTATGTTCCTCCGTGCTGTTTCTTATATTCCACATATGAGTGAAACCATATGATAATGTGAGACAGGAATCCATCAAAATCCTAGAGGAGAACGCAGGCAGCAACCTCTGTGACCTCGGCCGCAGCAACTTCCTGCTAGACACGTCTCCAAAGGCAAGGGAAACAAAAGCAACAATGAACTATTGGGACTTCACCAAGATAAAAAGCTCTCTCTTTTAATCCTTAGGACATTGGTGTGCTTGCTCCTTTCTGATAATAAGAATCATATGATTGAGCATCTCTTATTTTTTGCTTTGGTTACCAGGAAGCTCAGAACCAAATTTATAGCCTAAATAGAACTGACTTTATTTTTTATTATGGTTTTGGTTTTTTTGCTTATATCCTTATTTTCCCTGCATTTTTTTTTTCATTTCTGATTGTATTTTGCCATTTTATTCTCCTTTGGATTTTGGTTAGAAGTTCATTGCATTCATGCAACAAATATTTATTATCCTTCCACTCCCTATTCCTCTTCCCTGTTTTATTTGTCTTTATAACACTTAACATCTTCTAATGTGCCACTTATTTTACTTCTTTATCCCTTATTATATATCTCCCCTGACTTCCTAATGCTGTCAATAGAAATTAAGCTCCAAGAGGGTAGGGATTTTGTCTCCTCTGTTCTGTATTGTATTTCCAGTCTAGAGCAGTGCCTGACACATTGAAGGCCCTCAGTGAATACCAAATGAGTCAAAGAATCATTTCAATACATGCCAAGTTCTGTGCTATTAGGATAGGAATCAGAGTTGTCTCCATGGTATGTGACCTGTGCAGGCTCACAGGGCCCTACACTTAGACAGGCTCCACACTTGGTTTAATGCTCTGCTGTCACCATCTTGAAGTTCTTAATATGTTTTGAACAGGGAGCCCCACATTTTCATTTACACTGGACTCTGGATTCTATGATCGATCAATCACGTTGGGAATATACCAGTGTAATTACCTGCATAGGTCTTGAACTACTGGAGGAAAGAATCATAAAAAAATATACATGCCAAAAATATTTATTTTAACCAAGAATATATATATGTACACACACACACACACACAGCATGAATCTTTTGATACAGGCCAATGCCTTTTCTCTGTCATCTTTCTTATATAAAACACACCCTTAATGCATCATCTGTGATTTCCTGTTTTCATTTCTTTAAAGTGGTGGTGGAAGTTAAAGATAGAGTTCAAAAAAAATCTGACTGCAGAATTCTTCTGTAGTTTTATAATCCTTTCTCCAATATTTTAGAATTGTTTCACTCACTCCTAAGCAACTTTTGGTGTCTTACCTTTATCAACTCTTCCTAAATTATTCAACTTAGTTTTCATGTATATGAATACCGTTTTATTTTCACATTTCATTGGCTTATGTAATATTAAATTCAATTATATAAATTACAATTAGCATGTACAACTAGCATGAATCAATTTGGGAACAAATATAAATGACTCTTGATAAGCAAAAACTAAACAAGAGAGAAGTAGAAATATCCAACTATAGTAAAGAGTGGTCTACCAGCTTCCAGCATTCACAGCATTGTGGGTATCAATCAGTATGCTTCACAGAGAGGTGGAAAGAGTTGGTGATTCTGGGAATTCAGTTAAGTAGAGGGTTTTTTTTTTTTTTTTAAGATTTTATTTATTTATTTGAGAGAGAGAATGAGAGAGAGCATGAGAGGGAAGGGGGTCAGAGGGAGAAGCAGACTCCCCGCTGAGCAGGGAGTCTGATGCGGGACTTGATCCAGGGACTCCAGGATCATGACCTGAGCCGAAGGCAGTCGTTTAACCAACTGAGCCACCCAGGCGCCCTAAATAGAGGTCGTTTAAGAGAGTTTCTACTGTTATTAATTCTATGACAGCATATAACAGGGACATTCAACTAAATCAAGGAAATCACAGAAGGCTTCCCCGAGGAAGTTATGACTGGGAAGAACTCCTAAAAAAATGAAAATAAATTATAGGAGTTGCTAAGATGAAGGGAGAGGAGTATTCCAGGCTGTAGGAACAGCATGTACAAAGGCCCTGTGAAGGGTAGGGACAAAGCATACTTAGACACCTGAAAGAAGGTTGGTGTAGCTGGAACCTACAGAAGGAGGTTCTGATGAGCTGGAGAAGTCAAGAGGGGAAGATCTGGCAGACTTTGTGGACCATGTCAAGGATTATGGATTCTACAGTGGGAGAAAGGAAAGCTACTAAAGATTTTAAGTAGGGAGCATGACATTGTCACATTCAAGTTTCACAAATATCACTCTGGTTGCAGTGTAGAGAACAGATTGGAGGGGAATCAGAGTAGATTTGGAAGATCAGCAGGAGTCCAGGTAAGAGATGCTGTTAGTCAACTTGGGTTGTGATGCTGGAAATAAAGAGGAGACTGAAAACTTAGTGATAGATTACATATGAAGGGGGAGTGATGACACCTAATTTGTAAATTGTCAAACTCGGTGGATAATGTTTCCATTCACTGAAATAGGAAATATTGGAAAATAAGTATGTTTTAGGAGGAAAAATCCCGAGTTAGGTTTTGAAAATTTCAAGTTCAAGTTGCTTTTGAACATGTAAGTGGGAGAGTCAGTGGATTTAAATATATAAACCTGACTATAGGAGAAAAGGTATAGACTAAAGGTAAATTTCTATGAGGGAAATAGGATTTCTTTCTATGAGGAAAAAAGGATTAAATCACCTTAGGTAAGAATACAGAATGAGAGGGCGCCTGGGTGGCTCAGTTGGTTAGGCGACTGCCTTCGGCTCAGGTCATGATCCTGGAGTCCTGGGATCGAGTCCCGCATCGGGCTCCCTGCTCAGCGGGGGGTCTGCTTCTCCCTCTGACCCTCTTCCCTCTCTTGCTATCTGTCTCTCATTAAAAAAAAAAAAGAATACAGAATGAGAAGGGAATTTCTTAATAAGTCCAATATTTAATTGCTGGATAAAAGATAAAGAGCCCATAGGGGAGAAAGAAAAATAGCAGCCAAAGAGGTTGGAAGAGAATTAGGAGGTTTTGGGTGGTGAGAGTCATGGGAAGAGAGTAATCTTAGAAGGAAAGGGGTCAAATCCTCTAGAGAGTTTAAGTAAAATAAGGACTGTACAACAATGAACAAAAAACAAACAAAAGTCCAGGACCGGGTGCCTCCATTGGTGAAGTCTATCAAATATTTAAAGAAGAATTAATATCAATCCTTCTCAAACTCTTCCAAAAATAGAGAGGAGGGAGTGTTTCTGAACTCATTTTATGAGGTCAGCATAACTCTGATACCAAAACCAGACAAGACCAATATCCCTGATGAACATAGATGCAAAAATCCTCAGTGAAATATTAGCAAACTGAATTCAACAATACATTAAAAGGATTGTATACCATAATCAGGTGGGATTTATTCCAGTGATGCAAGGATAGTTCAACACCCACAAATCAATCAGCATGATACACCACATTAACAAAATGAAGGATAAAAATCATATGATCATCATAATAGATGTAGAAAAAGCATTTGACAAAATTCAGTATTTATTTATGATAAAATCTCTCATCAAAGTGGGTATAGAGAAAATGTACCCCAACATAATAAAAGCCATATATGACAAACTCACAGCCAACATCATACTCAACAATGAAAAGCAGAAAGTTTTTCCTCTAGGATCAGGAACAAGACTAGGATGTCCACTCTTGTCACTTTTATTCATTATTGTATTGGGAATCTTCGAACAATTTGACAGGAATAAGAAATAAAGGCATCCAATTAAAAAAGGAAATAGTAAAATTGTCACTATCTGCAGAAGACATGATATTATATATAGAAAACCCTAATGACTCCACCAAAAAAACTGTTAGAACTAATAAATTTAGTAAAGTTGCAGGATATAAAATCAATATACCAAAATTTGTTGTGGTTTCTATACACTGATAACAATTAAAAGTAGAAATTAAGGGGCGGGGCCTGGGTGGCTCAGTTGTTAAGTGTCTGCCTTTGGCCCAGGGTCCTGGGATCCAGCCCCACATTGGGCTCCCTGCTAGGTGGAAAGCCTGCTTCTCCCTTTCCCACTGCCCCCTGCTTGTGTTCCTGCTTTCGCTCTCTCTCTCTCTCTCTCTGTCAAATAAATAAATAAAATCTTAAAAAAAAAAATGAAGAAAATCCCATCCTATTACAATTCCATCAAAAAGACTAAATACCTAAGAATAAATTTAATCAAGGAGGTGAAAGATCTGTATATTGAAAATTATAAAACATTATAAAAGAAATTAAAGAAGACACAAATAAATGTAAAAATATACTGTGCTTAAGGATTGAAAGAATTAATATTGTTAAAATGTTCATAATACTCAAAGCAATCTACAGATTCAGATTTCTTTTTTTTTAATTTTTTAAATTATGTTAATCACCATACATTACATCATTAGTTTTTGATGTAGTGTTCCATGATTCATTGTTTGTGCATAACACCCAGTGCTCCATGCAGAACGTGCCCTCTTTAATACCCATCACCAGGCTAACCCATCCTCCCACCCCCCTCCCCTCTAGAACCCTCAGTTTGTTTTTCAGAGTACATCGTCTCTCATGGTTCGTCTCCCCCTCCGATTTCCCCCCCTTCATTCTTCCCCTCCTGCTATCTTCTTCTTCTTCTTTTTTTTTTTCTTAACATATTGCATTATTTGTTTCAGAGGTACAGATCTGTGATTCAACAGTCTTGCACAATTCACAGCGCTCACCATAGCACATACCCTCCCCAATGTCTATCACCCAGCCACCCCATCCCTCCCACCCCACCCCCCACTCCAGCAACCCTCAGTTTGTTTCCTGAGATTAAGAATTCCTCATATCAGTGAGGTCATATGATACATGTCTTTCTCTGATTGACTTATTTCGCTCAGCATAACACCCTCCAGTTCCATCCACGTCGTTGCAAATGGCAAGATCTCATCAGATTCAGATTTCAATGACATTTTTCACAGAAATCGAACAAACAATCCTCAAATTTGTCTGGAACCACAAAAGACCCTGAATAGAGAAAGCAATCTTGAGAAAGAAGAACAAAGCTGGAGGCCTCACACTTCCTGATTTCAAATGTTATTACAAAAACTATAGTAATCAAAGCAGTGTGATATTAGCATAAAAACAGGCACATAAATCAGTGGAACAGAATAATGAGCCCAGAAACAAACATATATGCTCACTTAATTCATGACAAAGGAGTCAGGAATATACAATGGGGAAAGGACAGTCTTGTCAATAAATGGTGGTGGGAAAACTGGACAGTACATGCAAAAGAATGAAACTGGTCCATTATCTTAAAACATATGCAAAAACTAACTAAAAACGGACTAAAAACTTGGATGTAAAACCTGAAGCCATGAAATTCCTAGAAGGAAACATAAGCAGTAAGCTCCTTGACATCAGTCTTGGTGATAAATTTTTGGATTTGACACCAAAAGCAAAGGCAACAAAAACAAAATAAAGAACTGGGACTACCTCAAATTAAAGAGCCCTGCACAGCAAAGGAAATCATCAACCAAATGAGAGGGCAATCCTAAATGGGAGAAACCATTTGCGTATCATATATTTGATAAGGGACTAATACTCAAAATATATAAAGAACTCATACAACTCAGTGGCCAAAAAAATTAATCTGATTAAAAATTGGGCAGAGTATCTGACTAGACATTTTTCCAAAGGAAACATACAGATGGCCAACAGGTACAGGAAAAGGTGCTCAATATCACTAATCAGGGAAATTCAAATCAAAACTACAATGAGATATTGCCTCACATCTGTTTGAGTGGCTATTATCAAAAAGAGAAGAAATAACAAGTATTGGTGGGAGGTAGAGAGAAGGGAATCCTGTGCACTGCTGGTGGGAATGTAAATTGGTACAGCTACCATGGAAAACAGTATGGAGCTTTCTCGAAAAACTAAAAATAGGGGGCACCTGGGTGGCACAGTTGGTTGAGCCTCCGACTCTTGGTTTTGGCTTGGGTCCTGATCTCGGGGTCATGGGATTGAGGCCCAAGACAGGCTCTAGGCTCAGCGCGGAGTCTGCTCGGGACTCTCTCCCTCTGCCCCTCCCCTCTTCGTGTGCGCATGCTCTCCCTCTCTCTCAAAATGAATAAATAAATCTTCAAAAAAATTAAAAATAGAAGTATCACATGATCCAGTGTGATATATCCAAAGGAAATGAAGACACTAACTTGAAAAGATATTTGCAGCCATCTCCCCTTGTTCATTGCAGCCTTACGTACAATAGCCAAGACATGGAAACAACCACTAGTGTCCACTGATGTATGAATGAATAAAGAAAATGTGATATATATAATGGAATGTTATTTAGCCATAAAAAAGAAGGAAACCTTGCCATTTGTGACAACATGGATGGTCCTGGGACATTATGCTAAGTGAGAGAAGTCAATCAGAGAAAGACAAATACCATGTGATCTCATTTATATGTGGAATCTAAAAAAAAACAAACCCAAACAACACCATCACCAATAAACAAACTCATAGATACAGAGAACTGATTGGGATAGGAGTTGGGTAAAATGGGTGAAGGGGGTCCAAAGGTACAAGCTTCCAGTTATAAAATACATAAGTCCTGGGGACGTAATGTACAGCATGGGGACTATAGTTAGTAATGCTCTATTGTATATTTTGAAAGTTGCTAAAAGAACAAATCTTAAAAGTTCTCATTACAAGGGAAAAAATTATAACTATATGTGGGGATGGATGTTAACTAGACTTGTGGTGATCATTTCATGATATATAACAAATAATGAATCATTATGTTGTACACCTGAAACTAATATAATGAAATAAATAAGGACTGTAATTATCCACTGGAAGCAGTAACATGGATGTCACTGATAACTTTAGTAAAAGCTGTTTCCTGGAGTGATGAGACAGAAAGCAAATTAATGTGGGTTAGTTAGGGAAGGGGGAGATAAGGAGATGGAGCGTATATACATCCTTATCCCTCCCAGTACGACTTTCAGCAAATCATATAATTTCCTGAACCTGTTTTTTTCAACAATAAGATAGGGATTTGTGTGTGTGGGTATGTACACAAATATGTATATTCACATGGATAGTCATATCTATCTCTCTCCATGTATACATCTGCACACCCACACACACAAATCCACAAATCCCTATTTTATTGTCGCTAAATCAGGGTCAAAGAAATTATACAATTCCCTAAAAGCCATACAGAAAACTTGTAGCCATCCTCTGACTATAGACTCATCAGAGGTAGCTCAGAACAGGGAAAGAAGATTGGATTTCAGAGCCCTGGCAAATCATTCATTTTCTCCGAGCCTCGGTTTCCTTAGTTCTACCTCCTTTGTCGCGAGGCTCAAACGTGATCCTGGTGTAAAGACCACGACACTAGCAGCATTCAGTGTCAGTTTCCACGACCTCCTCATCCCACAATTGCCATCTCACCTTTTCTCCTTAATCTAAGAAGAGAAGGGTGACTTGAAAGGAGAGAGGGAGGGCCTTTGGCTATGTATTTTGAGAAAGGTGATGAGCAGGAAATTAGGCTAAAATCAGCTGGAGAGATGTGGGTTAGAGGAAACAAACAAGGTTTGGCTACCAGAGGACTGAGAGAGCAGATGTGGCCTCACGGAGAGCTGGAAACTGTCTTTCCCTGGAAGTCTTTCAACTAAGGCAATAATTCCTTCTTGGGTTCTTCAGGCCATTTGTTAGTGCTGCTGTCTCTGGCCTTCAGAGGGAGTGATACATTAACAAGTCTGAGAACTTTGTTAGCAATTCTGAAATCAACTCTTCATTAGCATTTCAGAGGAATAACTAAATGCCACCACTAAAGTGCAGGCTTCCCTGGCCTTCTCAGAGCCCATGTGCAGATTCCTGTGGTGCCAGGCCACTGAGCTGAGTTTCCAAGGGTGATCAGAGGGAATGAGGCTGCTCCCTCCCACGGGCCCCACCCCTTCATTCTGTCCAGAGAGTCCAGAAAACGCAGGTTATGACCAGCTGTCCTCTGCCTCAGCCTAAAGATGTTAAACCAATTTAGATGGCTGCGTTTGGGCCAAGGCATTAAGTTATTCTGCGTGGTTTTCCGGCATGTTGTTATTTCCTAAGTGGAGCCCAGTTTGAGAAGAGAAAGATTCCTTATCAGCCCGAGCCAATAAATACATAGATTTACCTAAAGGGTGGAATTGAGATGAGAGTGGCCAGTGAATGACCCAACACAAGAGGCATACATGCTGCATCCCTATAGATTATATTTGGGTTCTCCTACGCAGTGAGGTTTTGTTTTTATTACTCGCAAGAACCACCCCCACAAGTTGCAAGTGCCATTCAACATGCTTGAATAAACTATTTCCAAGTAATTCCTTCAGCATCACAAGTGAGAGCCAGGGGCTCTATTTCCGGCTAGGTGGGGGAAGATATAGAGGGAGAATTAGGAGAGGGTGGGAACCAACTGGAGGTAGTTAGAATAAATCTGAGAATGGAAGAGATGCATGGCTGATCAGACTCAGCTTGTAGAAAAGGTTAAGTAAATAACCTTCAGCTACAACCTGAGTGAAACAGGAAACTCAAACCAACCGTCTATCAGAGAGGTTTCTACAGTTCATGGACTTAGCCGTCCTTATGCCCCCACCCTTCACATAGTTGCTTTCTCTCTACCCCATAAACACTTAGGTTCAAAGCTTTCAATCCATTTTTTCAGGGCTTGGGCACTCAACCATGGTGTCTCTTTCTTTGGTGAATTTTAGGGAGTGGTTCAACTTGGTTTGCAATTTAAACATCACCCTTAAAAAAATAATGAGTGTTTACAAGCCGGTAATGCTTAGTCTTCTCATAGAATATTAGGGACAAAGAAGGTCTTAGAGAATCTAGGACAATTTGGACATAAAGATAAATAATAATACTAAGGGAATATAAGCCATTAATAAGAATCCATGAGTCCACCATGATATAAATAAATGTAGAGGAAATGATGAAGAATCACCATTTGGCAACTATCATCATCATAATTGATTTAGTCAAGAAATCTTAATGTGTGTTAAAACTAATGGGTGAAAGTTTGAGGAGTATTAGAATCTTACATAATCTGTTTCTTTTCATAAGACACTAACATTACAAGGGGGGAAATAGTCATTTTACAGTGGAGAAACTTGGCACACACCACCTTAAATAAGCAATCGAAATTGACATTACCAGTAGTGGGACAAATTGACATTACATGCCTCCTGAAATGATGCACTAAGAAGAACACAACATCACTTCTGTGGTGTTTTTGCCAAATAAGTAAAATCGAATCACCAGGAAACATTCAAAGACCCCAACTCGAAGGGCATTCTTCAAAAGAAGAATTGAGCTATATTCTTCAAAAATGTCTATGGCATGAAACATAACACCAACTGAGGAGCTTTTCTAGATTAAGAGAGACTAAATTAGAGACATGATAAATAAATGCAATAGGTTTCTGGATTTTCTTTTGTGATAAAAGGCATCATTGGAGTAATTGGTGAAATCTTTAGAAAGTAGTGTTGTTACCGAGACTACTTTTTTATTTTTATAATTATACTATGGCAATATCAGAGTATGTTTTTAGGAAAGCTATTCTGAAGTGAAGGGGTGTCATGTCTGCAATTTACTCTCATACAGTTTACACATGTGTGTGTGCATACACACACACAGGGAAAGAAAATGATAAATAGGGTGAAATGTTAACTTTGGAGGAATCTGGATAAAGGTCATATACAAATTCTTTATATTATTTTTCACAACTTTTCTATATAGCCAAAGTTATATTTTATTTTATATTTTAAAAACTTTTAAAGATCACCTTACAGGTCAGCTGTCAAATCCTCTTATTTGATGACGGAAGTCATTCCCGAGGACAACCAAGGGGCTGGTGGTGGAGTTAGGCTGGGAGTCTGATTCTGTCTCATGCCAGAGAGACAGAGGTACAACCCTTTTGCCTTTCATTGCCAATCACTTTGTGGGCTCTCCTTTGAGAACTTTCTGGATCCCTGTGGCCTGGTTTAACCTGGGATAAGATAACCTATAACAGAAGAGGACGCTTAGAACGGTGCTGGGGACTGGAGTTGAGAGCAAGGCTTCTCTGATGATTCCTCCTCAGAACTGTTCTTGATTCAACAATCTCTAAGTGCACCTTAGGGCAGTGAATAAATCTATTGTTGAAAGAAAGGATGTTTGTGCCCTCTCCCTGGCATTATTCTAGGCAGATTGTGACCTTGGGCAAGATACTGAATCTGTGCTCCTCAATTTCGACTCCGCAAAATGAGCACTTTTCTTTTTGCCCTCTCTCAATTATTCAGGAATGCCTTGATGTGACATTGCTAAGATTTAAATATGTTCAGGTTCTTAGAGAAGGATACCTTTTATAATAAAGCTTAAATGAATGTAGCCTTTGTAGTCAGTATCCTTAAAGAACTACCCACATAGGGTTTTTCTCCATCGTGGTAATGTCTGTATTTTATCTTCATTTGATTTTGTGTGGAAGAGCTAGAGTGAGGGGAAGTGATGGAAATCCAATTTCTAGCTGGACTGTGAAATGCACAACACATGGCCCTTACTCCTCAGGCCCTCCTACTGTCCATTAGCAAATCCGAACTCCTCACCAAGGGTTCATAACCTGTTGCCAACTGTTTTCTTTCCTCAGCATTTGGGATGGGGGAAAATTGAGAATGGAAATAACCCACTCCTCCCACCTTTTGTAGCAGCCTTTCCCACGCTATCCACCATCCCCCTCCCAATTTGTTACTTTTAAACCCTTGTTTGAAGGACACTTTTTCTATGGAGACTTCCCACATTAACGCCACTTCGTAATAGCAGCTCACATTTACTCAGTTCCAATTTGTGACAGATTTTATGTGCAACAAATGAGAAAATGTAGGCAAAGCACGAAGCACCATGCCTAGAAAATAGCAAGCATTTAATACATTTTAGCATTTACAGGTCCTCAGTCTTCATCCAAAACCCTCAGGGCCAAATGAGTTTTGGAATTAATTAGTTAATTTATTTATTTTGCAGACATTGTAAGGTAATGAGGTGCCTGTACTACATATTAACTAAATATATAGTACAGTTGGGTCTGTGGCAGCATGCTCTAATCAAATACATTAATATTTCTATGGTGAAATGGATGAATATTCATATTCAGTGGAATAAATAAAGACTATAAATAGTTTTACTTCAGGCCAGGCAGGTTGTGCAATCAATGAGTTTTCACCAAACTTAGAGTAGAACTTACTTTCAGAGCTTTTAGGGATTGGGGGTTTGGGACTCCTGTATTGCATATGGAGAACTGATGCTCAGAGAAAGGAAGAGATTCTCACAGCTGGGAACTGGGCTGTGAGGCAAACTCAGATTTTTTCTGAATCTGAAGCTGTCACTCTGACCAGGGAGTTACTCTTCTCCCCTCCAGGTATTTTGGCCTTCTCCAAAACTTTGCATGCTTATGTCTCCACTGTTCTAAATCCAACTGGCACACCTACCCACCTTTCCTATGCGAGTGGGTTTTGAAGTCTTTAGACTGTGAGCCAGAGATTCTGCCTTTAACGTGCATTCTCTCACAAGGCATGGAGGATTTTCAAAACTGGTGTGCGCATTGCCCCGGGGAGATGGAGGGCCCCTTTGGGGCTCATTTCTACAGTTTCTTTTCATATTTTAACATTTTATAGAGGATTTAAAAAATTTTATTGGAAATTCACGTAACATAAAATTAACCATTTTGAAGTGAACAATTCAGTGCCATTTAGTACATGCCCAATGCTGTGCAACCACCATCTCTACCTAGTTTCAAGATCTTTTCTTCACTCCAAAAGGAAACCTATCTCATACCCATTAAACAGTTACTACCAGATCCCCCTCCATCCATCATTTGGCAACCACCAATCTGCTCGCTGACTCTAGGGGATTCTATTCTGAATATTTCACAAAGATGGAACCATACATTATGTGATCTATAGTGACTGGCTTTTTCACATAGCATGATTTCAAAGTTCATCCATGTTGTAGCATGTGTCAGAACTTCCTTCCTTTTTATAGCAGAATAGTATTCCCTTGTATGGATGTACCACAACCTGTTTATCCATTCATCTGTTTATGGACATTGAGATTGGCTATCATACTAATGCTGTGCTGAGCATAGGTGTTAAGTGCATTATTTACACAATTTCTTTTTAAAGTAAACAAACTCTGTTCTAGCCAAGTGTCATCTTTCCCTTTTACTGTCTCACTCCAGGCTCCTCCCCTAGGGTTTAAGAAGATAGGAACAGGTCCCTTTGCCTACAACCAGGCAGATTGTGTGAAGGTCCGAAAAGGAGTGAGTGGGTGAAGGAAGAGACAAAAGTGCGCTAGTTTGTGTTTGCCTTGGCTTTAAATTGTATTTTTTTTAATGCACAAAGTAATACATGTTCATTATGAAAACTTTCAAACATGCAGAAAACACACAAAAAAATTTGAAAATTCTCTTTATGCCCATCACCCAAGGAAAGCTTTCTGGTCTTTTGCAATTTGTATTGTTTATATTGTTTATTTATTGGTTTTTAAAATAAACTTTAGTTTTTTTAAAAATATTTTATTTATTTATAAAATAAAAGAGAGAGAGCATGAGCTGGGGCAGGGGAGGGGCAGAGGGAGAAGCAGGCTCCACACTGAACAAAGAGCCTGATGTGGGACTACATCCCAGGACCCTGGGATCATGACCTGAGCCAAAGGCAGATGCTTAATCGACTGAGCCACCCAGGTGTCCCTAAACTTTACTTTTTAGGACAGTTTTAAATTTATAGAAACAATTCAGAAGATAGTACAGAGATTAGTTTTGCATTTTACATAAATGAAATCATACTGTTTACATACTTTCGTGTTCTTTTCTCAATGAGATTCATCTTGTGTGAAGGTTTTGTACGATATTTTTAGGTTTTATACGATATTTCATTATATAAAATCTGCCACAATTTATTTATCCACTCTGTTATTGAGGGATATGTGAATAGTTTTCAATATTAAACTATTATGAATAATCCTACTTTGGACATTTTCGTACATGTCCTTTGGGTGTACACATATGTGTTTCTACTAAAAATGAAAAAGTAGGATCAGTGAGTATGCATGTGTTGAACTTTAATAGGTCTTAACAACTACTTTCCAAAATGATTGAATAAATTTATATTCCTAAGGAACTGTATGAGAATTTTAGTTGTTTAATTTGCTCACCAACACTTGGTATTATGAGTCTTTTTAAAATATTTTAGTCGCTCTGGTTGATGTTTAGTTGCATTTCAATGGGTTTAAATTTGCCACCTCTGATAACTGAGTTGAGCATGTTTTCTCACCTTTTTGGCAGCTTGGCTAACTTTTTCATAGATGCCTGTTTGTGACATTTGCCCAATTTTCCCCCCACTTGGTTTTCTATCTTTTTCGTATTAATATATAGGATCATTGATTCTCAAATTAACTTTCTTTTCCCCCAAATATATGCACTTAAGGCTATATACTTTTCCCTATTAGCTGTATCCTACATATTTTATATGTCATATTTTTCATAATAATTTGATTTTTAAAATATCTATTATTTCTTCTTTGCCTTATGGGTTATTTAGAAGCATATTACTTAATTTCAATTATATGGAGATTTTCTTATTATCTTTGTGTTATTGTTTCTAGTTTAATCTACTGTGGTCAGAACATATTCTGCATAATTCAAAAATGTTTTGAGACTTGCTTTAGAAATAGTTAAAAACTATTTTAGCATATATGTTTTGCTAAGTCCATATGCCTTTGAAATGGATTCTACAGTTATTGGGTACAGTATTCTATATGTAACTTAAGTCATTTGTTAAATATGTTGTTTAAATCTTTTATGTCCTCATTGATTTTTGTCTGCTTTTTAAATAGTTTTTAAAAAAACATGTTAAAATCTCCCACTATGGAGCTTTATATTTTTAACTGTGTACTTTATGTATATGGTATATTTTGATAAAAAATTTCACTAAATATCTTCCATTGTAGTTGTGAATTTGTCTATTACTCCTTTAAGTTTTGTCAATAGTTATTTTATATATTTTGAGATTATGGTTTCTTTTGGTAAATATAAATTTATAATTTTTATATCTTTCTGGCAAAATGACTTTCTTTATCATACTAAAATATTTATCTTCCTTTTTCTCTGCTAAAGAAATATCTCTATATTTCTTACCCTAAAATTTACTATGTCTGATATTAATACACTTAGAAGCTTTGTTTTGGTTAGTATTTTATGCTATTTTTTTCATCCATTTATTCTTAAACTTTCTGTATCATGATATCTAAGGTATTTATTATGTAAAGAATGTAGAGTTGGATTTTGTTTTTCATCTAGTCTGAGAATAGTTGTTTTGTCAGCTGGACATTTAATGTAATTATAGACATGTTTGTGTCTAAATATATCATCTTACTACTTAACAGCAGATTAGACACTGCTGAGAAGAGGATAACAGAATGGAAAAATAGGTCAGAAAATGATTAAAGGTGGAAGCAATGAGAAACAAAAGGGCACATAATATATAGAAAGAGTATATGACAATAGGATAGACAAAGGCATAATATATGTGCAATTGGAGTCCCAGAAACAGCAAATTCCATGTTTTTCTTTTTTTAACTTTTTGGAAAGTATTTGTTTTATTCATTTCTATTAGTTTGTAAAATATGTATACATTTAACTATATATATGTTATATGTTAATGTTATTTGTTAATATGTATATATATTAATATATGTTATACATATATATTTATATGTATTATGTTAACATATGTATGTATACATATTTAACAAACTAATAGAATATGCACACATACGTATTTACTACTTACCTTAGAGATTATAAGCTGCAATCTGTATCTTATTATTTTCTAATATAAATGAGTACTTTTTCTTTCTGGATAATTGCAGATTTTTAGAACACTGTAGCTCTATTGATCCCCTTGTACCTTTGTACTATTCTTGTTGGTAAATTAATTTCATATTTATTTGAACTTAATAAAATTATATTTTTATGCAGTTAATATTTATTTACATTTACCCATATATTTTCCCTTTCTATGTTTCTCATTTCTTTCTGAATCTCTGTGCTTCCATTTAGAACAATTTTCCTTCCACCTGAAAAATTCCCTTTTTTGTTTCCTTTAGTGTTGGTTTGTGAGTAAATTTTCTCAAATTTTTGCTTGTCTGAAATTTCTCTGCTTCACCTTTATTTTTGAAGTATATTTTGCCAGATATAGAACTCTAGATTGCCAATTATTTTCTTCAGCCCTTTGAAGACATCATTCAATTATTTTTTAGCTTTTATAATTTGTGTTGAGAATAAGGTATCAGTGTTGTTTTTGCTCTTTTGAAGGTGATATGTCTTTTTCCTCTGCTGCTTTTAAAAATTGTTTTAGAAGGTTTCCTATAATGGGCCTCAGTGTGGCTTTCTTTGGTTTATTCTGCTTAATGTTCAAAGGGTTTCTTAAGTATGTGGCTTGATGTTTTATTTAACTGGGAAACTCTCAGTCAGTGTCTCCTCAAATACTGTTTTTGTCTCATTTTTTATCTCCTGGAATTTCAGTTAAATGTATACTAGCTCTTTTCACACATTCTAGCAGTCTTATATGTTCTTCTGTCTGTTGTCAATCATCTTTTTCCTCTGCTTCAGTTTGGATTATTTTTTGCATATCTTTCAATTATTTCTCCCTTTAGTGATGTTAATCCAATCTAATCTAATCTGCTGTTGAATCTATTGAGTTCTTAATTTCAGTTATTGAGTTTTTCAATTCTAAATTTCCATTTTTATATAAAAATCTTTTTTATAGTTTTCTGTTCTTTACCAAAGTTAGCAGGGTCCTGGGATCGAGAGCCCCACATTGGGCTCCCTGCTCAGCTGGGAGCCTGCTTCTCCCTCTGCCTGCCACTCCCCTGCTTGTACGCTCTCTCTCTCTGTCAAATAAATAAAAATCTTAAAAAAAAAAAGTCTTGAACAAGCTTCCATTGCTGAAAGTGAGAAAGTTATAGCATTCCACGATTCCATATTAAAAGTTATCTTTCACTACCTTTTCAATTTTTGATGTGATTATTGCTCTAAGTCAGGTTTTCTACACCTTTTGAGTAAGTCTCCTAGAAAACCATTCATTTGTTTAGGTTGAAGTTCATTGTTATAAAATTATATATGGCATTCTCTCATAATTTAAAAAAACATTAGTGTATCTTTTGCCATGTTTTCTTTCTTATTCTTAAGTTTCTAAAACTATTTTTTTTTATCAAATTTGGCAAATATTTATTTTATTGTTCTTTTCAATAATCTGATTTCTTGTTCTATTGGTTAAGTTCATGGTTTTTAAAAATTTGCTCTCAAGAGGATCTCAGTTTTAAGCCACATCAAGATGGTAAATTAAGAAACAATATTTAAACAAATAAATAAATAAGCCTTCCCTTTGGTGTAAGAGAGTCAGGTTTTCATCCTGACTCTACCATTGACTATTTGCCTCATTTCAGGCAACTTGCTCCAAGTCTCTGAGTTTCAGCTGTAAAAGGGGAACAATAATATCTATTATATAGGATGTTTTGAGATTGTATATTAACGAATTTAGTACAGAGCAAGGCACATAGTTAAACACTTCAGTGGTTGTTATTATTTTGACATGTGAACAACCAAGTAACAATATAGTTAGAATGGTCACAGGACAGGTATCACAACTGCACATATTTGGGATGTCATGTAAAGCAATTACTCTGACAATAATGAAGTGTGGAAGATAAGAGTTTAAATTTAATTAGACAGACTTGGGTTTGGATCCTTGGCTCTACTATTTACTTAGCTATGTGAACTTGTACATGGTACTTAACATCTCCCAGCCTCAGTTTTCTCATCTGTAAAATGTGAATAATAATGGGATCACTTCAAGGGCTAACTGATATAACATACACAAAATTCTTAATACATGGCCTGGCACACAGTCTTTAATACATTTTAGCTATTGTTATTAAATTGCTAATTCCAGAAGACAGAACTAGAAACAACAAGTAGAGATAACTAGGGCACTCTTTGGCTCAATATGGGAAGGATGTTTCCAAAGATTAAAGTTCTCCAAAAATGGAAAGATCTAGCATTGCAAGTAGTAAGTTATACAGTGCTTACTAAGATGAGTGAAGCACTCAATCTCCAAGGTGTTTTCGGCTCTAAGATTCTATGATTCCATGACAGTATCAGTATTCCAGCTCTTTTCCCCTTTCCAGATTCCTAGGCTATTTGCCTTTGCTGTATCACTTGGCAATTACTTTGCTATGCAATGTGTTCTTTTTGGCTTGTGTGTCTATTCACGCATGTAATCACAGTACAGGAAGCCCCATGCCAGACGTTGAGAATAAAAGGAGCAGCACAGACACCCTCCCCCACCTTGTCCCTGCTCTCCTGAGGCTACAGTCCAGTGGGCAAGAGAGACATCAATCAACCAAACTTCCTACTGAGTGTGTGACTACAGTCTGGGATAAGTACCTTGAATCTGAGAGAGCGTGGAGAATCTGACCCAGACCCATAGCTCAAGATTTCCCTGAGTAAATGACATGTGAAGTGAGATTCACGTTTGACTAGGGATGGCTGAAGTAAAATATGGAAATGAGTAAGTCTGTCTTTGATGTCTGTCCACCTCTCCTAAACCTCATATCCCCCAACTTGGGCTCATGTTACTTTCACATTGCATCCATTGTTCTGGCAATTCCTTATGTGAGGCATCTCTCCTGAAATCATCCTCCCTGACTTGCTCCCACTAATCAGAACCTACCTGTCTGGTGTCCCATTTCCTTATGCTTGACTCAGAGCTAAATTAAGCTTAAGATGACACTTCTTTTCGATTAAATCTTTGCATTTTATCAGAGGCTTTTAATGTATTAAAGAAGCAGGATGACTAATGAGGTCATTCCAGCCATTCTTTCAGGCTGGTAGAAGGGATGTTTTGGGGCAAAGAGCCTTTCTCTTCCTCTAAACTACTTTATGCCGTGGTTGTATACTTGACCTACACTGAAGTTCCATTCTGCTTCCCCACTGCATCCCCCACTTCAATGCCCCTCCATCTTCTCACACCCACAGACTTACCACAATCAGCCCTGGGTCCCACAATCTTTCACACTTATAACGTTCTTTCTGTGGGGTTCCAGGGGAAAACAGCAGACAAAGGAATCTCCTCCACCAAACCAAAAGAAGGAGACCTTATTGAGGAAGGGACACTTCTATTCAGCCTCTCCTGGAAAACAGTTAGAATCAGCCACTGTCATTTCCTCCTCTAAGGAAGAGAGATAGCATAAGGGGAACCGAGGAGTGTCCACACTGTCACCTTTGTGTCTGCGTCAGTCAGTTTGAATTATCTGCCTCACACTCCTCTCTCAGGCATTGGAATGCATAGAATTGTTTTACTTTTGGAGCAAATTGACAATGCAATAATAAACCAATCAGAAGCATCGAACTGAAATAGATATGAAAGGACTGTCTGCTCTAAAACACTGTATGATATTAACTGTTTACTTTTTTTTCTCTTCCTCATAAAAAAGAAATGCAGGCAGTACCATTTGGTAGTGGTGTTTTATCACTATTACTTTTAGAAAGTGTCATGTTGGCATTGATTATCTGTGTGCATGCATGTTCTTCCTAGAGTCATGGGAGAATTATTTTTTGTCACCAATCACAAATTGACTGATAAGTGTGAGGGAGAGGAGCAAGACTTGTAGTCTCAGAGAAGAAGTCAATCAGGGCTATTAAAAAAAAAAGGGGGGGGGGGCTCCTGGCTGGTAGAGTCAGAAGAGCATGCAACTCTTGATCTTGGGGTTGTAGATTACAGCCCCACGCTGGGTGTAGAAATTACTTAAATAAATAAAAATATTTTAAAAAATAAATAAAAACTAAAAAACAACAACAAAAACTAGTCACAGGGTGGATAATCTACTTCTACTGAGGATTTCAATAGGCTATCAGTACAGAAACTGAGAGAAGTAGTGGGCAACGTGGTGGACTCATGGTTTGGAGTGCTTGTTTATAAGGCAATGGAAGGGATTGCAGGATGAGGGCCTATAAGAGATCTAAAAGAAAGCTTCAGAACTGATCAAATGTGCAGAACATGGGATTCTGGAAGCAAGACATCAAAATTACTCAGTTCAGAGAAGAGACGATCAAGAAGTCTGCAAGGATGTGAATGAGCCCGTAATCTTCACTGATCTATTACTGCTGTTCTGGAATCCAATATTATTTTGAGATTCCATCCATAGACATTTAAATAAGACATTTATGACTAGAATCAGTGCTTGGACCCTAGCCTGCACTGACAAGGCAACTAACAGTAAGACAATTAACGTCTGAATGGTTAGTCACATCTTTGCCTAGAAGCAGGGACGTGGTGAAGCTACTTTCTTTCTTTTCTTTTTTTTTTTTTTAAGATTTTATTTATTCATTTGACAGAGAGAGATAGCAAAAGAGAGAGAACAAGCAGGGGGAGCGGCAGGCAGAGGGAGAAGCAGGCTCCCCGCTAAGCAAGCCTGATGTGGGGTTTGATCCCAGGACCCTGGAATCATGACCTGAGCCGAAGGCAGACGTTTAACTGACTAAGCCACCCAGGAGCCCCTAGAACCCACTTTCATAGTAGTTGTTCTAAACTTTGCTGAAATAGGATGGGCTATGGGATTGGCTAGTCGAGTACATAGGTAGAAGTGTCCAAGGCCTTCCAGACAGCAAAGAGCTTAAGATGGCAGTACCCTGTACCCTTAAAGGTATCCAGTACCCTGTACCCTTAAGGCAGGACTTAAGATGATAGCCAGCTCTACCTGCCCGACGCTCCCCTCTCCTTCAACTTTTCTGTAGATATGTATACATATATTAAAATGTCAAGTTGTACACCTTAAATATATACAATTCTTATATGTCACTGATAACTCAATAAAGTTGTTAAAAACCGTGGATAGATCTTTTAAAAACATTGAGCAGATGGGCTATCAGGCAAGTAAGGGGATGGGGAGGTTCCAAGTCAGAACAATATTGAGAACGGCACTCCTAGAGGGTAGGAATCCCTGAGCAGGTAGAGGAAATGTGGGTATCGGATATTGGGTATTTGGGTATGCTGAAAAGCTGAGAGACGTCTTCCAAGAGGGAAGGCAGTGAAGCCAAGAACCACTGATCTCATGGCTTTTCTGTGGATCCTGCAAGCTAGTGGGAGTGGAGTCCTTACTGGGTTGTCACTGAGTCATAATTCCAGAGCTAAAACTTTCAGTGTGCCCTTTCAAACAAGATCTCTTTTATCATTCTTTTTTTAAAAATTTTTTATTGTTATGTTAATCCCCATACATTACATCATTAGTTTTAGATGTAGTGTTCCATGATTCATTGTTTGTGCATAACACCCAGTGCTCCATGCATCCTTTATCATTCTTAAGCACCTCTTGCCCTCTTGTGGGCGTTTCTTTACAATAAAATCTAAAGTTAACCCATTCCTACTTTGTAACCAGATCATTCTGCTTTTTATCTTTTTGTCACTTCATTTTACCCAATAAACATTTTTTGCATGACTTCCAGATGGAAGAACTCATGGTTATGTGGATGCATAGTTCATTGCTGGGCTGAATAGACTTTCAGTACTATGTGGTAAAGCCGTGATGGAAGTTTATCTTTGACTTTGAAAACTAGGAGAGCATCACAAAGGAGACATTTGGAATGGGCTGTGAAGGATGCCAGGCATTAAAAGAAAGAGAGGGGACAAGAGGTTTTAGGTAGAAGAAAATGCATGTGCAAAATACAGATGCTCTGACAAACATTATTTGTTTGGAGACTACTAAGCAGTTCTGTAGGGCTGTGTCAAAGGCTAATGTAAAAAATTAATAGAGATTGATATTTGTTGTGCACTTACTAATACCAGGCACCATCTAAGTGCTTTCAGTGTGCTAACTAAACTAATTCTTACAACAGTCATGTGAGTTTTATTATCCCCATTTTACTGATAAGCAAACTGAAGTAGAGAGATGAGAGAATAATGACTGTACATTTTTATGTAGTTTTATGTGGAGCAGATTAGATGGGGGACACTGAGGGCAATGAATTGGCTTCATTTTCGAGAAAGAAAACACATGGTGTTTAGAATGCAGGAAGCCTCTGCTATCAGATATTTGCCAATGGTTCTTATTGCCTTCAACTTCCAGGATAGGCTTCTTAGAGTTTATGATCCAGGCTTCATAACTCTCATAAATCTAAAACATGCACATTCAGGAAGAGTAGCTATTCATCTCTGTTTGAATCGAAAATGGGACAATTTGTGTACTAAGACATTTAAGGCTTTTCTCTAAGTACATTGATATCTCTCTCATTCAGAATTACTTATTCTACAACTTCTACAGCCTAGAATCAGGAATACTTCAGAGCAGTCAAAAGAGACATCATACTGACTATGCACTAAAACTCATGGATGTTACTCAGATCCATTTATTCTTACTGACAAACAATTCTTATAAGCTATTTTGCTTTATAAACTGCTTTCAAGCACATTATCTCATTTTAATTTTCACCCACTTTAATTTTTGTGTACTTCCTTACTTTCTGGAAAAACAAGAGGCATCAGGCTCATTTTGTGTATTTCCTGACCTAACGCGAAAGTCAGCTATTTCTTCAAGAAGCCTGGTTCCTTTTGTTGGAGAATGGTGTTAGATGCCAAGGTCTGGGTGCAAGATGTGCTCATTGCTACTGGAATGCTATTACTGTTAAGCAGACCAAGGAGATATATGCCCATATACTAGCCTATGTATGTATACATATCTATGAATACTTTTGTGTATAACCACGTGCGAACATGAGTTCATACGAATGTCTCCAACTCTGATCCATTACCATGTGGTTTATTTTAGCCTCTTCTTCTTGCTTATCTGTAATATCCCACTCCAATAGTAAAAACCTGGCCCCCACAACTCACTTTTCATTTACTTAGTTGTTCATTACCAGGATACATGTATAGCAGAATCAGAGTACAGTGGTTATGTACAGTTTCTTTTTCCTTTAATCTTACAGACACCATTTATTTCCAAAGTTATATAAGGTAGTACCTCACCTACTCTCTTCAGTAAGGTTGTTTCAGTCATTTGTTACAGTTACATTATTTTTATCACCTTTGGCATTCTCCAGCCTCTCAAATGATTTATTTAAATTTGCATACATTCAGGTTTATTCTTTGTGCTATAAAGATCTATGGGATTTGACAAATACATAGTGTCCTGCATCCATAATCAGTGTCATACGGAATAGTTTACCGCCTTTAACAAAACCAAACCCAACCTAGGCTTTATCTATTTGACCCCTTCCTTTTCCCCCAAGACCCCTGGTAGCCACTGATTTTTTTTCTTAACCATCGCTATAGTTTTTTCTTTCAAACTGGTTTCTTTCATTTATTCACATGTCATTAAGGTTCATCCATGTATTTTTGTCATTTTTTGTCTCATTTCTTTTTTGTCACTGATTAATATTTCATTGCATATCCAGTTAGTTTAAGTCATTCACCTATTAAAGGAAACCTTGGTGCTTCCAGTTTTTGGTGATTATAAGTAAAGCTGCTATAAATATTTGTGTGTGAATTTTGGCATGGACATAAACTTCAAATCAGTTGGGTTAATATCTAGTAGCATAAATGTTTAGCTTTGTAAGAAACTGCCAAACTATCTTCCAAAGTGTTTGTACCATTTTGCATCCCCACCAGCAATGAATGAAAGTTCTTATTGCTTCACATCCTCACCAGCAACTGCTATCGTGAGTTCAGTTTTAGGCCTTCAAGTATGTGTGCAGTGATTTCACATTATTCTTGTTAAAAGAATTCTCTTTTGATGAATAATATTTAGCATTTTTTAGTATGCTTATTTGCCATCTGTATGTGTTCTTTAATGAGGCATCTGTACAAATCTTTTGCCTCTTTTTAATTGGGTAGTTTGTTTTCTTATTGTTGAGTTTTAAGTGTTCTTTGTATATTTTGCATGTAAGTTCTTTATCAGTTACATGTTTCGCAACTGTATTCCTTCCAGTCTGTGGCTTGTCTTTTTTTAAAATTTGAGTATAGTTGACACACAGTATAACATTAGTTGCAGGTGTAAAACATAGTGATTGGACAAGTTTATACATCATGCAATATTCACCACAAGTATAGCTACCATCTGTCCTGATACATTACTATTATAATATCATTGACTACATTCCTTAGATGCACTGTCACTTGTCTTTTGATTCAACAGTGTCCTCTACAAAGCAGAAGATTTTAACTTTAGTAAAGTCCAACTTTCCATTTTTTTTCCATGCTTCTGGTGTTATACTGTTTTATATTTATTAAGGGATTTTCTACATAAACAAACATGTCTTCTGCAAAGACAAATAATTTTCTTTTTGGCCAAACTTTATGCCCTTTATTTCCTTTTCTTGTTTCATTGCTCTGGCTAGGACTTCCAGTACAATGTTAAATAGAAGTGGTGAGCATTGTTAACCTCATCTAGTAAATTTAAAAATTTATATATATATAAATATATATATCCCAATATATATATTAAGTATATATTTCAATTTGGTTACTTTATATAGTTTCTATTTCTCTGCTGAGATTTCCTATTTGCTTTCATTATTAGCATATTTTCCTTTATATGTTTGAGTATAGGTATAATAGTGGCTTTAAAATTCTTACCTGCCAAGTACAACCTTATTTCGAGGTTGATCTCCATTGATTGCCTTTTCTCAGGAATATGGGTCACATTTTCATGTTTCTTTGTATGTCTATTTATTTTGTATTATACCCTGGACATTATTAATGATTTTGGTAGAGATTCTGTATTCCTCTGAAGAGAGTTTATTATTTTGTTTCAGTGGGCAATTAATTTAGGTGGACTTATGCTCTATGATCTGTGTCCTCTGAATATCAGCCAAAACCACTGATAAATTATTTCAACTTTAGCAGGATTCCTTGGAGTCTGCTACATAGATTTGTAATTCAGTCAGCATTTATATACAGATTTTTGGGCTCTTTCTTTGTGGCTCTCTCCATTCCTGGATTTCTCTCTTCAATTTCCAGATGCTCTAGATTCCCCAAATTCTATCTTTTGGTACTTTAAACTAGTTAGACTACAAGCTTTTAATCCTAGTTTTAGCCACTCAGTGTAGGTGCTGACTGAGACCTGCCCTGAGACAAAAAGTTGTAAAAAAGGGAGAAAATCCATAGGCATCAAAAGCAAAAACAGACATATGAGACTACATCAAAATTAAAAGCTTTTTTTCCATCAAGGAGCACAATCAACAGAGTGAAAAGGCAATCTATAGAATGGGAAAAAATTGCAAAAAATCTGTTTTATAAGTAGTTAATATCTGGAATACATAAAGAACTCCTAGAACTAAAGAGCCAAAATAATCAAATAACCTGATTAAAAAATGGGCAAAGAACTTGAATAGGCATTTCTCTGGTAGGAATACTGAATAAGAATATTATGCTACCTTTTCATTTTTAGAGTGCTGATGTAAATGGTATTGTGTTTTTAATTTCAAATTGTACTTGTTCCTTGCTGGTATATAGGAAAGCGATTGACTTTTGTATGTTAACCTTGTATCCTACAACCTTTTTTTTTCCCCAGGAGTTTTTGGTGTATTCATTCAGACTTCTTATATAGGCAATTTGTTACTTGCACACAAAGACAGTTTTATTTCTTCCTTCCCAATCCGTATACCTTTTATTTCCTTTTCCTGTCTTATTGTTTTAGCTAGGATTTCCATTATGCTGTCGAAAGAAGTGATGAGAGGAGACATTCTTGCCTTTTCCCTGATTTTAGAAGGAAAACTTCCACTTTCTCACCACTAAACATGGTGTTAGCTGTAGGGTTTTCATAGATGTTCTTTATCAAGTTAAGGAAGTTCTCCTCTATTCCTGGCTTATTGATCATTTAAATCATGAATGGGTGTTGGATTTTCTCAAATTCTTTTTCTGTATCTATTGATATAATCGTGTGATTTTTCTTTTTTAGCCTGTTGACGTGAAGGATTACATTAATTGATTTTCTAATATTGAACCAGCCTGCATACCTGGGATAAATCCCATTTGGTCATGGTGTGTAATTTTTTTTAATAATTAGATTAAATTTGTTACTATTTTGTTGACATTTTTTACATCTGTGTTCATGAGAGATTGACCAATAGATTTCTTTTCTTATAAAATGTTTGTCTGGTTTTTCTGTTAGAGTAATGCTGGCCTCATAGAATGAACTAGGAAGTATTCCCTCTGCTTTTTTCTTCTGAAGAGATTGTAGAGAATTGCTGTAATTTCTTCCTTAGATATTTGGAAGAATTTACCAGTGACTCCATCTAATCCTGGTGTTTTTGGGTTTGGAAGGTTATTAACTATTGATTTAATTTCTTTAATAGATGTAGGTCTATTCAGATTGTCTATATCTTCTTGTGTGAGTTTTGGCAGATGGTGTCTTTCAAGGAATTGGCCCACTTCATCTCCGTTATCACATTTGTGGCCATAGAGGGGTTCATGATATTCCTTTATTGTCTTAAAGTCAATAATGCCTGTAGTGATGTCTTCTCTTTCACTTCTGATATCAGAAATTTGAGTCTTCTTATTTTTCTGAGTTAGTCTAAGAAGATCAACTTTACTAATCTTTTCAAAGAACTAGCTTTTGATTTTATTGATTTCCTGTTTTAGTTTCAATGACTTCTGCTCTGATTTTTATATTACTTCTGTTTACTTGGAGTTTAATTTGTCTTTTTCTAGTTTTCTAAGGTGGAAGCTTAGATTACTGATTTTAGATCTTTCTTCATTTTTTTGTCTAATGTATGCATTCACTGCTATAAATTTCCCTTTAGGCACTGTTTTTGCAGCATCCCCCAAATTTTGACTAATTTTATTTTCGTTTTTATTTAGTCTAAAAAATTTTTTAAACTTCTCTTCAGATTTCTTCTTTGACCCTTGCATTATTTAGGAGTGTGTTGTTTGATCTCCAAGTATTGGGGATTTTCCACCTACTTGTTACCAATTTCTAGTCTAATTCCATTGTGGTCTGAGAATAGACATTGTTTTATTTCTGTTCTTTTACATTTCTTAAGGTGTATGTTATGGCCAAGAATGTAGTCTATCTTGGTAAATGTTCCACATGAGCTTGAGAAGAATATATATTCAGTGTTATTGGATGAAGTAGTGTATAGCTGTTCAGTATATCCAGCCAATTGATAGTGTTGAGTTCAGTTAAAGTTCTTACTGATTTTGTCTTCTGGATCTGTCCATTTCCAAGAAAGGGGTGCTGAAGTCTCCAACTCGGATGGTGAATTTATCTATTTCTCCTTTTAGTCTACCTGTCCTGGCTTCATGAATTTTGATGCTCTATTGTTAGATGCTTACACTTTAAGAATTGTTATGTGTTATTGGAGAATTGACCCCTTTTTCATTATGTAATGCCCCTCTTTATTGCTGATAAATTTCCTTGCTCTGAAGTCTGCTCTGTCTGAAATTAATATAGCTACTCCTGCTTTCTTTTGGTTAGTGTTAGCAAGTTGTATCTTTCTCCATCCATTTAGAAAACTGAGGTTTAAAATGATTATTGATACAGTTGGATTAATATCTATCACATATGCTACAACTTTCTATTCATTGTCTTTGTTCTTTGTTCCTATTTTTGTCTTCCACTTTTTTTTCTGCCTTTTTTTTTGTGGTAAAAAAACACATAACATGAAATGTATCCTCTTACACATTTGTATGTATACAATAGTGTTAACTATATGCACATCATTGAGCAGAAGATCTCTAGACCTTTTTCATTTTGCATGATTAAAAGCATAGACCCATTGAATAGCAAAGCCCTGTTTCAATTTCCCCCAGACTCTGGCAACCACCATTCTACTTTCTACTACTATGGGTTTAACTACTTTATATATCTCATACAAGTAGGACCATGCAGCAATTTTTCTTCTGTGACTAGCTTATTTCACTAAGCAAATACCTCACTATTCATCCATGTCATCCTTATGATAGGACTTTCTTCTTTCATGAGGCTGACTAATATTACATTGTATGTATATACAACATTTTTTTATCCATCCACATCCTGCCTATTGTGAATAGTGCTCTAATGAACAATTGCAACTATCTCAAGACTCTGCTTTCAATTCTTTTGGACAAATACACAGAAGTAGGATTCCTGGATCATACAGTGAGTTCTATTTTTAATTCTTTGAGGATCCTCCAGACTGTTTCAATACCAGTTGCACCATTTTACAATCCCATCAACAGTGCAAGAGATTTCCAATTTCTCCAAATCCTCAGTCACACTTGTTCTTTTCTTTTTATCATAGCCATCCTGATGGGTATGAGGAAATATCTCATCGTGGTTCTGATTTGCTTTTCTCTGATAGTGATGTTGAAGCATCTTTTCATATACCTATTGGTCATGTGTATGCCTTCTTTGGGTAAATGCCTAGTAAGTTTTTTGCCCTTTTCAAAGTTAGGTTATTTTGTTTTGTTTTGTATTGTTTTCTACTTAGTTGTAAGAGTTCTTTTGGATATTAATACCTTATCATTTAAATGGTTTGCAAATATTTTCTCCTATTCCATAAATTTTCTTTTAAATCTGTTATTTCTTTTGCTGCCCAGTTTTTTAGTTTGATGTAGTCCACCTGCCTATTTTTGTTTTGTTACCTGTGCTTTTGGTGTCATATTCATTCCCTTTCGTGGTTTAAATTGAGCATTTTGTATTATTCCATTTTTTATCATTTCTTAGCATATCAACGATACTTACTCTTTGCTTGTTCAGTGGTTGTCCTAGAGTTTGAAATATACATTTACAATGAACCCAAATCTATTTTCAAATAACACTATACCACTTCACCTGTAGTGCAAATACCTTATAATAGCAAAATAATCCTAATTCCTACCTCCCATTCCTTTTTTTATTCCTGTCACTCTGATATAAGTGATGTACATAATATAGTGTTGCTATTATTATTTTGAACAAACTGCTATCTTTTAGATGAATTAAGAATAAGAAAAATAAAAGCCTTTATCTTACCTTCAATTATTCCTTCTCTAATGCTCTTTCTTTTAAAGAAAAATCTTTATAAAGATCCAAGTTTCTGATCTGCATAATTTTCCTTCTCTCTGAAGAATTTCTTTTAAGATTTCTTCCAAGGTAGATATACTGGCAATGAATTCCCTTAATATTTGTCTGAGGAAGTTTTTATTTTTTCTTCACTTTTAAAGGAAAATTTTGCAGTATACAGAATTCTAGGTTGAGGTTTGCTCTCTTAACACTTGAAATGTTTTACTCCACTCTCTTCTTGTTTGTGTGGTTTCTGAGATGCAATTCTTATCTTTGTTTCTTTATAGATAAAGTGTTTTCCTCCCTCTGGCTACTTTCAAGGGTTTTTTTTTCCTTTATTTTTGATTTTCTGCATTTGAATATGATATCCCTAGGTGTAGTTTTTGTGGCATTTATCCTGCTTGGTATTTTCTGAGCGTCCTGGATCTGTGGTTTGACGTTTGACATTAATTTGGGGAAATTCTCAGTTATTATTTCTTCAAATATTTCTTCTCTCCCCCCCTCCCTTTTTTTCCTTCTTTTGGTATTCCCATTACATATACTTTACACCTTTTGTGGTTGTCCCGTAGGTCTTGGGTATTCTTTTTTATTTTTTTACTCTTTTTTTTCCTCTTCTCTTTTCTGTTTGAAATTTTTTTCTATTGAGATATCCTCAAGCTCAGAGATTGTTTCCTCAGCTGTGTCCAGTCTACTAATGAGCCCTTCAGAGGCATTATTCATCTCTGTTAAAGTGTTTTCAATCTCTAGCCTTTCTTTTTTCTTCTTTCTTAAAATTTGCATTTCTCTGCACACATTGCTGATCTACTTTATTCATTAGAGTCATTAGAATATTAATTGTAGTTGTTTTAAATTCCCGGTTTGATAATTCTAAAGTCTCTGCCACATCCGGTTCTGATGCTTGATCCATCTCTTTAAACTTTGTTTTTGCCTTTTAGCGTGTTTTGTAATTTTTTCTTGTTAGTTGGACATGATATCCTGGGTAAAGGGAACTGTAGTAAATAGGTTTTTAATAATGTGGTGGTGAGTGTTGAGGTGTGGGGGAAGGGGAAGCCTTCTAGAGTCCTCTGATTAGGTCTGTCTTTTAGTGAACCTGTGCCCTGGATGTGAACTTCACAAGTGCCCTTCACTCCCCAACTCCCATGCCTAAGGTGGGACAGGATGTCTGGAGTAGCTGGAGTTTAGTATTTTCCTTCCCCCATGAGGAAGGTTAGTGTAGGTGGACTTGGCTATTCCCCTTGCCCACATGGATGGCCAGAACAGGTTGTAGTTAGGTGTTTCCCTTTCCCTATTGGTTCACCTCTGATAAGACCTCAGTAGGTTAGACTTGGGTAAAGTAGTTTTCCTCGTGGACAGGCCTGGAAGAACAGAATTCTCTGGTGCATTTCAAAATGATTCCTTTCCCCCTCCCCCTGCCAGAAGCACGAGGGGATTTTTCTTTGATAGTTACTGTGAGTGTCTGGTCAAGATCCTAGAGGTAAAACTAACAAAAGGGAGGGCTCCCATTTGAGTTTTTTTTTTACCTCCCAGAGGTGTCCATCTTGAGCCTCTAGCAATTTGTCAGTTAGTTTAGGTTCTCCAACTCTGGTACTAGTTCCCGTGGAGGTTTCTGCTCTATTAAGTTGTGATTTTCTGTATTTGCCTGTCCGTCCCTCCAATTTTGAGGGCGGTGGTTTGCTTCGTGACTTCACTTCTCTGATGGATCTAAGAAGATATATTTTGAGTTTGTTCAGCTTTTTACTAGGGATGGAGTAATGACTTCCAAGCTCTTTTTGTGCCAGATCAGAAACCAGAAGTCTAAGATACCATTTCCATTCTTCATATGCACAAAGATCTGGCTCACATTCTCTTTTGGTCTTTATAGTAGCCCTTAAGCAAGGAACTGCTATTCTTATTCTGCTAGAGTGTCAGGTAGCAGCTGAAATGTAAATATCACATACTCATAGTCCATGGAGCTCACCAGGTTACTAATCTGCTTGCCTGAAGGAAATTAGCTTAGATCAGCGGTAGTTCTCATTCAAGAGAGATTTTTTTCCCTCCGGAGAATATTTGGAAATGGCACATTTTTGGTTGCCAGAACTGGGGAAGCTGCTATAGGCAACTAGTAGCTGGAGGATGCTACTAACTTCTTCATTGAGCAGGACAGCCTCCCGCCCCCACCAACAAAGAATTATCCAGTCCCAAATGTCAATGAGTGAGATTGAGAAACCTTGTCCTCCGTTAACCCTGAAGTTTTCTTCCCCTACTCCCACCACATCTCCCACCTTCAATAAAATCAATGTTGAACCAACTTGATGCCTTGAAATTCAACTATTCTCTTGACTATTTTTTGGTCTTGTCACCGTTATTAGGGTGTCAGTCAAGATTCAGACAACGTTGTACTGAGTATCAGTGACCCACCAGGCAGCATGCTTATTACTTTCTCTTGTTATCTTTCTTCACTCATTTTCATTAAATGTTAGTACACGCTAGCTACACTGCTTCAACATGAGGAAAGGAGTATTTTTCCTGTTTTTACAGATGAGTAAGCTGAAGCTCAGAGAGGTTAACTGATGCAACCCAAATCATATAGCTCAGAATTGGCTTGTCAGTCAAATACATGTACTGAGAGAAGCCACCATTGCCTTCTCTCTGCTGGAAGTTGTGGGTGCCCAGATGCTTTGGCTAACTGAGGCTAGCTAGCATCAGCGTCTGCCAAAGATTGGGAAACTGAGGCAGGTTGAGGAAGTGACACTACGTACGAGTGGCAAGAGAGGAATAGAACCCAATGTTCCAAGTCCCCACCCAGGTGCTCTGCAGGCCTCCCAGAGAGTATGAATGGGTTTTGATGGGGATAATAGTCTCTCTCCAAATACACTCACTGCTAGCCTTTCTTATTGAGCAATTCAGCTTTCAAATGCTCAGTACATTAGACCAAAGGATGGGTGTTTTGTCTTCTTTTTCCCCCTGGCTTTTTCTTTTTTAGGGAAAGCAATTTGCTCCTTTCTGATTTAGAATGAGATCTGGCAAGTAAGTGCTTGTTCTCCCTCCTTCCCTTGTTTCCCCACTCCCTCCCCACCCTTCAGTTTAAAAACAAGTTGTGGGGAGAGGGAGGGGGGAATAAGAACACAGGATCCATGCTAAGCAAAACTATTTGCATAAGCTGTACACTTGGTTCTCAGAGCCTGAGCTGATCTAACCTATGACAAATTCCTCCGTCTCGGCCACCTGCCAGCTGCGTTTTCATCGGGGCTGGCAGGACAACTGAAGTCTACATTCTGTACTAATTAACGACCTTCGGGGAGAAGACCACCAATTGCAATGCCAGCACACTTTGCTTGTTAAAGGGGACAGGGGGCCGTGTTGGACAAGGCCCAGGCTTTTTTCTTTAGGGTGGTGGGCGGGTAAGCAGGCCAGGAGGAGTGAGGGGTGGATGGGGTGGGGTGGGGGTGCAGTAAACATACCAGAAAGATGAACTCTAAGTTGTAGTAACAGTTGGGAAGACATCTGCACATGCCAGAACATTGTCGTGAACCCTGGTTTCTACAAGGTAACTCTTTAGCAAGTAGGAAGGGGGCCTGGGAGTGAGGGGCTGTCTTTTGGGGAAAAGACTTCTGCTGGCCCTGAGAGTGGCAGGCAGAGCCTATGCTACACAAAGCAGTCCTGTCTGAAAACATCAGGGTTGCTTTATCTGTGCCTGCCAGCCACACCCACAGTGTAGAGAGTCATCAGCTTTTGGTTACATCACCATGTGGTGCAAGGATCAGAGATAATGGGTCTACAAGCCACACTACAAGAAAACCTCTCCTCTCCCAGGATCTCATTCATTTCATTTTTCTTTACTATTAGGGCCTGGGGAGCATGATGAGAGGGCAGTCTTAAAGAACATTTGGGACAAGGAGAAGACTCATCCACAATCTTCCCTTCTAACCTAGCTGTTCATTTGTGTGCTGTTGACGTCGTACTACCTTTGGCCACTTTGTGTGAACTCTTGTAGCCATCCTTCATTTTCTTCTCCTGGATGGAGGAGGCCTCCAACTATGACACATTAGGGCCTGAGGAGACTCTATGAGATCATTTCACGGACCCTCCTGGCTCCAAGAATTACTTCTTAGAAACTAACCCTAGGTGGGTGATGAGACAGTAAGCTTTTAAAGAATGAAGGGGTGTCCCCTAAGGTCCTGCTTGCCCACTCCTCTGTTGGATGGTGTAGGGGATCTCTTTGTGGGGAGGATGTAGGCCAAGTGCTCCTGGCTGATGCTCCTTAGCCCAAGACCTCCTGCCCACCTGCCCAGCAGTGTCACTCTTCGAGGGAAAACAGCCCTCCGTCTTCCAGCTCACCCTGTCGCACCCCAATCTCCAAAGTCTGTGATGTGGAACTAGTTCCTTTCTTACAGGCACATCCATTTGAACTGTGAGAGGTAAAAAAAAGGGGGCCAATTGTCCTTTCCCTCAAGAGGAGCCTGGAGTAGAAAGATGGGGCATCCCTCTGCTCACCCCTATTCCCTGTAGGCCCCCAACCACCCCCATATCACCAGCCCCATGCTTCATTAAGGGAGCACAATGTGTCCCCGTGGTCGCCTGCCAGCCGGGATGTCCTGTGTGACAGCAGATGCAAAGAGAATGAACAGGCGGCTGAAAGAGCTGGGGACAAAAAGAGCACATTGTCCAGAGCTCTGAAAGGGCTGCCTGAGAGGGGACATATGCATCTGAAAAAAATACCCCAGTGGGTCCCCCCCTGCTGGCCTCAGCCCGCCCTCACCCAAACCTTCAACTGATGCTGCACAATGGCTTCTCCAGACCCAGCAGGGCCAGGCCAGCTCCAGGCTAACAGCAGGCGCAGGGGCTAAAGGATGAGTGCGAGGCACGGGTTCCCTCCAGGGAAATTCTCCACCCCTGTCCCCTGTCTGTCATCGAACCATGAAAGACTAGAGCTGGGAGTGTCTGTAGAAACTACCTGGCCTCCCTTCCTCACTCTGCAGGTGAAAGAGACTCAAGATAGATGAGGTACTATAGCTCAACAGGAGAGGCTAGGATGCTTGGACACCCAGGTCTCCCACCGCCTGCTGTGCTTCACTTTGGTTGTCACAGCTATGCATCCAGAGGATGAGAATGGACTTTCCAAAGGGGTTAGATATTCTCACTAATCCTCCCCTCTGCTGCTCTGCCAGGGTATGGAGCCAAAACTCAGCTCGGGAAGTGATTGTGTCATACCCATAAGAATCCCAGGGCTTGGTTGGATTGCTGAGTCTGGGGCCCCAAGAAATGGGAGAAGAAGTAAAAGCTAGCTTACAAAGAAGCTGCTATTTGTGAGAGATGACTTCATGGTTTTGCAAAAGGAAAAGTACATGGGTTTACAAGTCAAATGCAAGAGTCTGGGTCCTCTGTTCTGCTTTGTGAACTTGGACAATCCATGGAACCTCCACAAGCTTCGGCTTCAAAGTTGGAAAATCAGGGCTAAGGCCAGTGTCAGTATCCTTCTTGATAACCAGTTCTGGCACTGACAATCATGTTAGCAATATCTGCCCTGCCTCTCCCAGATGGCCTCTCAAAGATCAAATGTGATACCATGAGTGAAAGCTCTTTGTAGACAATACAGCCCTGTATACATTAGAATGTTATTTTTAACACGAGGAAACTTGGGGAAAGCCGTCATGGTCCAGGACCATATTCCTTTGGAGGATATTTCCTAACCAGCAATTGCTTTTTGACTTAGACTTTTTGCAGGAGGGGAAGGACAACTTGGTGCAATCAAAGTTCTTTTTAAAATCAATTGTAAATTTGATAGTAGCTCCTTTTAACCATAATGGATGGAGAAACTTTCTGGAAAGCCAACTCTCCTAGTCAAGGAAGGTGTCCGTGGAATCGCTCAACCTTTAGCCCGTCTCCAGTGAATTTTCTGACATGAGAAAGCTCCCTTCCACCTGGGGCCACTTCCTCTTTCCTCCTCAGCCCCTCCTAAGGTGTACTTAAGTGGACCCCACAGACTCAGACTGCGTCCCCCGGAGAAATGAGCTCACCGGCTGTATGCTAGCAGATGTGGGGAAGTCTGTGTGGTCTCTCACAACAGCTGTTCAGAATTCTTTTCCCCTGAAAGTTTCCATTCTGTATATGGGGAGGTGGGCAGGGGGGGAGGGCAAGCCGGCAGGCGAGGAAAGAATGTCAGCTCTCCACCCTGTTTTGGAGCTGTTTTGTTTCTTTGAGATCTCAGTGTTTCAGAGACAGTGTACATGCTGGAAGATGTCATAAATGAGTTTGTTTTGTTCCAGATGTATGACCCCAGGATCTCCGGCTTGGATTATACATATTGTGTTGTCATGCCAACACACACACACATGCACACACATGCTAGTGTCCTAAACTGTGCTCAGCACTGGGGAGGGAACAAGGGGCCTAAGAGAAATATTTTTTTGTCTCAAAGGAATTTCCCATTGTGAAGTCAAGTAACGTATTCCTGAATCAATTTGAGGCCTGGTAAGTGTCACACTGCCCAGAACCCGGAGGAAGGAGTGTTCCCCTTGGACAGGGCTAATCAGAAGAGGCTTTGTAGTGAAGGTGGGACTTAAAGCTGGCTGCAAAGGCGGGTATAACTTGAGCAGAAAGGCAAGGGCTGGGCACCCAAACAGGGTAAAAGGGTAAGCAAGAGGACAGAGGTGGAATGAGCCACTTTCTCTTACCCACAGGCATCCCACATATGTCCAGAAATCTACTTAAAGATTCCTAGTGCTGAGAAGGCCAAGTGGTCTAGCCCCATCTCTAAATGGGGTCATGACCAAATCATCCTCTCTCATTAGTAAAACCTATCCAAGAAAAAGATTCCAGAATCTCTAGTAAGTTGTTCTAAAGTTTTACGACTGTAATTGTCGACAAATCTTTGCTCATATTTGCTTTTAAACCCTCTGGCAGCCTGGTATTCACAACCTGAAAGCGAGTCTTAAACTTGCTTAAACCCATGGTCCCAAGGAGGTACTATATATAGGCTGAAAGGGCCTCACTCAACAAACACTAATGAACACCTAGTGTGCCAGGCTGTGTGTCAGGCTCCAGGCATTCAGAGGCAATTTAGGATTTCCTTGCCTTCAAGATGCTCATAGTGTAGTAAGTAATTAAAGCATAATGTCAGAAAGTCTATTGTAAAATATAGGCAAAAAGAATTCACTTGAAATTTATTAACTGCTTGGAGTTTGGGAGATGGCTCCATGGAGGAGGTTATAGTTGTGTTGTGTTTAAGGCTTTGAAGGATAAATAAGGTTTGCCAGGTTGACAAAGGAGAAACTGTCATTCTGGGCACAGGGATCAGTAGGTATGAATATATGAGGGATGGACAAGCATCCCCTCTTACTTCCTCAAGATCTTACGGATCATAAAGTCAACTTAGCATATGCTAAAGGAACAATAAATGAATGAATAAACACATAAATAGCACAGCACTTCACAGAAATATCCAGGGGATTTGGAAACCTTAGCAGTACAAGTGCCCACAGGGTCTTTTATTAACTGGTTGGTGACCAAGACAGCGTCTGAGACTGATGGTGAGGTCAAAGTTCTTAGCAGAGAGCCCAGCATGAGGAGGCCCCTTGATCATTCACTTATTCATAGACCACCTCGAGAAAAGGGATTCTGACGGAGGCTATGAAAGCTTTAGCTAACTCCATGAAAGATAGAATCATAACAAGAAGAGGGGTATGGGATTGATGTAATGAAAGGGAGTCAAGTGTTTCTGTTACATCATCTAAGCCACTTTCCTTTCCTCGTTGAGCTGGGAGAGAAACACACTACAATAATAGTAACTATGAGGGCACTAGTAACAATGGAAACTTACCATGGACCAGGCTCTGCTCTACACACTTGGTATTTATGAACTCACTTAATCCTCACGATTCCATGAGGTAAGTGTGATGATCGGCCCCTTTTTAGAGACTGGAGAGTCATCTAAAGGAAACTGGAGAGTCAAGTCAACCAATTTACCCAGGATCACCTAGCTAATGATTATCAGAGAGTTGAGCCTAGGTGGGGTGGTCCCAGAGCCCAGATCCCAATCATGACCCTCTGGGTCTTCTTCCAGAGATATAGGGCAAACCAGAACTCTTTCCCTGCCCTCTCGATGCCTATCTACTGAGTTTCAAATAATAAGAATCTTTACTGTTATAACTGCCTTCTAGAATTCCTTTCCTACCCTCCCATCCTCACTTCTTCTAAATATTAGAATAAGGGCAGCGGCAGAGGAGAAGCGGATACCCCACCTAGGATATTGTTTGATGATTTGAAAGCAGTTCTGGTCATCTCTATCTCCCTAGTCTTTTTCTTTTGCTGGGGAGGATTACAAGCCCTACTTTGTCCTTCTGCTTCACCTCTCCAAAACCCCAAAAGAAAGAATTCTCATTGTAAAGATGACAAACTGAGGCATGGGGACAAAAATTCATGTATCACTCAAAAGAGCCTGAGAACATCTGGGCAAGACAACACGGGGCCTCCTATCATATAGTGCCACCAACCACACAGCTCATGTCACTAGTCCAGTGCCAGACCAGAATGGATGACAGCCACGTGGCACATGTATCTCTGTCTCCCATTCCTGCTCCAGGACAGACCTCACACATCCATAGGACATTCTCCTCCACTGAGTTTGGATGCTGCCTCAGAAGACTTCTTTCTCAGTTTAGTGCTTCAGGTGGTCACTACTTCTCAGTATGATTTGACCCATGAGATAAAACCCCTTTGACATCCCTGGACCAACCATTAACTGTTTGAAGTCTAAGAGGGCCTTGGGTTCCCTCCTCGATCTAGAACCCATGTACCATCTCCAAGAGGAGCTGGATATTTTCTCATTACAAGACTGTTGGGCTAGCTAGTGTTTTTTTCCTCTTTTATGGGACCTGAGCTAGACGAGCAAGAGTCTGAGCAGTGGCCTTACCTGGGGTTAAATAAATGATCTTTTACTGTGTGTCAGTCCGTATTAAAAATAAGACCTAACTATCCCCAAAGCTGCTGCTTAGGATTGTGCAGGGTATATTTGGACTACAATGTGAATGACTCCCCAGAGGGTTGAGCAGTGCACAATCTATACAACTATCCCTCATTATTCTTTCCTCAGGCAGCTCGTCGTCTACTTGGGGTAATGATATCAAAACAAACAGCCATAATTCTGTCTCATCAGCATTAGCACTGATGCACATCCAAAGAATACAGCAAAGGAGGAAACCAGTATCTCTCTATCTGAGAGCTGGGAAAGCCTTCACAGCATAAGTGCCCTTTATTTATTTATTTTTAAGATTTTATTTATTTATTTGACAGAGAGAGAGATAGCGAGAGAGGGAACACAAGCAGGGGGAGTGGGAGAGGGAGAAGCACGCTTCCCGCCGAGCAGGGAGCCTGATGTGGGGCTCGATCCCAGGACTCTGGGATCATGACCTGAGCCCAAGGCAGATGCTTAATGACTGAGCCACCCAGGCACCTCCATAAGTGCCCTTTAAGGCTAAGCATTGAACAATGAATAGGAGTTCCCCAAGGCAACAGGAAAGAAGGGGTATTCTGGGTAGAGGGGCCGGAATGTGGAAAGGCATAAGTGCATGGCAAAAAGTTTATTATGCGTGTAGAGAGGAGGGGGGTGTGGGGCTGTTCTCAGCACTGGCGATGCCTGGGTGCTTGCAGTGAGATCAGGCCCCTCCCAGGAATCCTCTTGTCTGCGCTGCGCCTCGCAGGGCTGTCTGGAGAGACAAGGTCCCCAGAGACAAGCACGTCCAACACAGGAGATGGAGAGTTTTTTGTTTTTTTTAAGGCAAAACCCCCACACCTCAGTCCCACAGTACATCAGTGTGTGGAAGTCAGAACACCAATTCACAGCGTATGTGCATGGGCCAGGGGAGGGAGGCTTTCTGGGAGTGAGGTGAGAGCGAGGCTGTTCCCAGAGGCTCCAGTCTCTGTTTGTGCAGACAGCATGGAATCCTTTCAAGCCCCATGACCATGTGGCATCCGCTGTTTCCCTCCAGGAAAATTCATGACATGGTGAGGAATGGGCCAGCTTGGTCTGCCAGAGAAGGGGCAGGCATTCTGGGGCCCTGCCCATTGTGGTGGTCAATCCACTTGAGAGAACACAACAGTTCAAAGCTCACTCGCAAGCTGGATGGAAAGACAATCTCCAGGGTGAGGAGAGGGTAGTGAGAGGGACCACCCCTTCCTCAAAACAAAACAAAACAAAAACCTCTCCAAGGACAAGTAAATCCACTCCTAAGCCAGATAAATCCCCAGGCCCTCGGCCACCGAGGGAAATGTCCAGCATATCTGACGAGGGCTCTCCTTTCTCCTGCAGCCATGGGGAAAAGTGCAGACAGAGTACCAGGAACCTCAAGCCATGGGGCAAATGCTGACTGACCATCTGGGCCAGAACTGCTACTTCAACACTAGATTTGGGGAACATGTCACTGTTCCAATCACTTCTGTCACTGTCCTTGCCTCTGAATAGAGTCTGAAGTCCTCACCGTGGCTTATTCAGATCCATCGCTACCTCCCTCCATCTTACCGAGTTCCTCGGCCACACTATTGGCCTGTTCTCACTCCCCGTGGGCTGCTCTCCATTCCCTGGGGAGCTCACCATTCCCTGAGCTCATCACACCCCCAGTGTTGCTCCTCCAGCCGGCAAAGCCCATGCCCCCAGCCCCCTTCTCTGCCATTGGAAATACAGCCCATCTCCCAGGCCGAAGCACATACTGTTCATTCTATACCGTTAAGCCGGGATCCCTCCTCCTGCTTCCCCATATGGCTGCACTGTGTTAGTCTGTACCTTATTTTAATTTAAAATAAAATCCAACTTATAACATAAAGTTATGCAGGGCTGTGGCTCTTTCATTGAATTTCAGACTTCTCAAGGGCTGGAACCAGTCTCCCACAGTGCCTTGTATAAATGTCTCACACTCAGTCATCAGGAGCCTGCTGTCCTGGGAGAGGACAGGAAGGACAGGTGGAGGGCAGAAAGGAAGCAAGGCGTATATTCTTTTTGAAGACTACTGTTTAATGAGGTGATTTCTTATTCTTGAAGGCAGACCTTATAAATACTGCCTTCTAATGTAGGTATACTCAATTCTGTCTTGAAGAGAAACCCTGTAAGCCAGATGCTTTCACAAAGATATCCCTGGGGACACCTGGGTGGCTCAGTGGGTTAAGCGTCTGCCTTCAGCTCGGGTCATGATCCCGCGGTCCTGGGACTGAGTTCCTCATCGGGCTCCTGGCTCGGCGGGGAGCCTGCTCCTCCCTCTGCCTGTCACTCCCCCTGCTTGTGCTCTCTCTCTCTCCCTCACTCTCTCTCTCTGACAAATAAATAAATAAAATCTTTAAAAAACAAAAAACACAAAGATTTCATTATGTGGGGGCACCTGGCTGGCTCAGGCAGAAGAGCATGCAACTCTTGAGCTCAGGGACATGAGTTCGAGTTCCATATTGGGTGTAGAGATTACTTAAATAAATAAATAGAAACTTTAAAAAAAGATATCTACATGTGATGGGGCATTACATATTTGAATACATGAAGAATGTTAGATGCTTTTAATAAAATTTTTCCTTATTTTTTTTTTCAATAAAGATTTTGCAAGCACCTGTACAGACTGTGTCATACACAAAAAAGGACTGAAACATGGGGAGGGGGTTAGATAGTCCCTTTGTCCTCCAGAAGCCCCAAGTCTACAGAAAAAGAGAAGGTGTGAGCCAAAATACCAAATGCAAGGTCAAAATCCTTACACATGGTGAGGGATGGCGAGGAGGGAGGTTTACCTCCAGCCTGCAGAGATGGGCAAGCAGGGGCTTTCTGCCTTGAAGGTCTGGGGAGGAATTGCAAATCTGTGTGTTTATTGCCAAAGAATGCTTGCCTTGGAAACTGGAGAGTGCCTCAGATTCAGTCCCAGTGACAGAGTGTCTCTAAACTGGGTCAGGGACAAAGACAAAAGGACAGACGATACCATAAGTAACGAACTTATAGGGCAGAAGGTGTCAGCTAAAGTATTTAGAGGCTCTCTGCAAGAGAGAGGGAACCAGGGATATAATCATTGGATGAGAGGTTTAGGAAAACTTCAAAACCAGTAAATCAATGAATTATTGAGTTCAGCACTTTTCTTTCTTCCCTGGCAGGTTACAACTTCTTCCAAATTGATTTCCCCACACCTTCAGTCTCTCCCTGGTCTTACCTACCCTCTACAGTACCGCAAGGTTGATTTTGTGGGGACAACGCTTTGATCACATTATTCCCCTTCTCGCAAATGCAATAGTTCCACTGAAAAAGAATACAAGTAAAAATTCGATGGGCCTTCAAAGTCATTTTAGTTCAGTCTGCTTGAACGAGCCCTCCAAGTGATTCTGAGACATGCTAAGTAAGGTTTGCAAATTGGTGCCATATGGCTTATCTCTTCTCCCAAGGAAGTGTATCTCCTGAGGCAAGAGCCCTTCCTAGTATATCACAGAGTCCCTCCAGGCAGAGGCTAGCACGTGGCAGGGGTTCTAGAAATCATGGAAAGGTAACGTGTATCTTCAAAGGTAGCTTGTCAAGTGGAGTTCTGGGGGCAGAGGGTAATAGAGCAGAATTAGACACGTTAGTGTGCATTTGGTCGTTATGTTTTTCCCTTTTATCCCACGACCTATTTATTTATTCCATAACTGGAAGCCTGGACCTCCCACTCCCTTTCACACATTTTGCTCATCACCCCACCCCCCATCCTCTGGCACCCACCGGTTCTCTGTATTTATGGGTCTGTTTCTGTTTTATTGTTTGTTTCTTTGTATTTTTTTTTTTATTCTCCATGTAAGTGAAATCATATGGTATTTGTCTTTCTCTGACTTATTTCACTTAGCATAATACTCTCTAGATCCAGCCATGTTGTCACAAATGGCAAGATCTTATTCTTTTTTGGGACCGAGTACTATTTATTGTGTGTATATATATATATATATATACCCCCCCACACCACACCTTCTTTATCCATTCATCTATCGCTGGGCACTTAGGTTGCTTTCATATGTTGGCCCTTGTAAACAAGGCTGCAATGAACATAAGGGGTGCACGTATCTTTTCGAGTTAGCATTTTCACTTCCTTTGGGTAAATACCCAGCTGCGGAATTACTGGATCAGATGATATTTCTATTTTTAATTTTTTGAGGACCCTCCATACTGTCTTTCACAGTAGTCGTTGTTCCAATTTACATTCCCACCAGCAGTGCATGAGGGTCCCTTTTGTCCACATCCTTGCCAACACTTGTAATTTCTTATCTCTTTGATACTAGCCAGTCTGACTGGTGTGAGGGGATATCTCATTGTGGTTTTGATTTGCGTTTCTCTGATGACCAGTGATGTTGAGCATCTTTTCACGTGTCTGTTGGCCATCTGGATGTCTACTGTGCGTTTGTTTGGAGTCTATCAGAGGAGACAGAATTGACACAGGCAGCAAGTGAGAACAACACAGCGCTGGGCTGCAGGGGGCAGTTCCTAAAAGCAGCATAAGCATAGAAAAGGGGACGAGGCCCTGGGTGGCTTAATTACATGTTTTTATATGACAGAATTCTGTTCTTCCTTTACAGTGCTCATTTTATTCCCTATCTGTCTAGGAGTTGGTGGCCAGCAAACCAGAGGATGATGATGATCATGATGACGACGAGATGATGATGGCAACATAACAATCCCATTACTACTTATGCTACCAATAGCTAACGCTTATGAGGTGTCACTGTGGGTCACGCACTATGCTCAGCTTTGTAAATATTAGCTTATTTAATCTTCCTAACAGCCCAATGATAGATATCAGGAAGGGATTGAAGTTGGGGCAATCAATTCAGAAGTGACTGCAATGTGCTAAGTACCAAAGGAGATCCTCTTATTAACCAGTTTTACAGAGGTGGAAACTGAGGCACAGAAAGGTTAAGTAAGATCCTACTGATCTGAAGCAACAGTCAGGTTTGAATCCCTCTGTGGACTACAGGGGTTGAGATGGGACTTTCGACTAAACAGAAATTCGTGGTGTCTTCAGCAGTAGTCTTTCTGGATGGCTAAAACTCCTTATTTGGCCTTCCATGAGCTTTCTGGCTCTGTGGTTAGCTTGCTTTCCCCACCTCCATGGGAGACCTCCTTTTTTCTGTATCCATTGTGCTTTCTGTATCCACCATCCTCCTGCCCTTTTAGAAATTCCAGATGCTTCTAGAAGTGAAATACTGATATCTCATCACCCTCTCTTCCTTTGCCCCTGGCTTGGAGAGGCTCACCTTTGGTTTATTTATTTATTTATTTTTAAAGATTTTATTTATTTATTTGACAGAGAGAGACACAGCGAGAGAGGAACATAAGCAGCGGGAGTGGGAGAGGGAGAAGCAGGCTCCCCGCAGAGCAGGGAGCCCGATGAGGGGCTCGATCCCAGGACCCCGGGATCATGACCTGAGCCGAAGGCAGACACTTAACAACTGAGCCACCCAGGCGCCCGGAGAGGCTCACCTTTAATACTGAGGGTCTTTAAGGTCTCTCCTCCATCCCAGAATATTCATTTCTTTTCCATTTTTTTTTTTTTTTTTTTTTTTGGTCCCACGAGGTATGGAACAGCAAGGTCCTATAGTTCTTGTTACTGCTAGATTTTAAAAACAGAGGCAACGAGAGTTAAAGTTCACTGTGATCCCGCCGGGCCGATGCTTTAGGGGACTTGTAGCAACTAAGTTTTATGCCATCTCTGACTTACTGTGTGACCTTGGGGCCAGCCACTTGCCCTCTCTGTGTCTCAGTCCCCCGCGGTGGGATCATAATATCTACCGCCAAGCAGTGCTCGGAGCATGAATGAATTATTATCCTGAACGCCCTCTGAGCTTCTGGGACAAAGGTGCTATGTTAATACACAGTATCCCTCTTCTTCTTCTTCTCATTAGTATTATTCAAACCCAGATGGCATTATTATTGTTGTTGATTGACAGCCCCGCATAGCCCCATTCACGGGTGTCAGAGAGCCAGGCGGTAGTTAACACAAGCAAAAACCATGTTTAAAACAAAGCCCAAGGAGCGCTCCAATAGTGTGTGCCTTGGGTTGCTATTAAAGCCCGAGCAGCTGCAGTGGCAACACGGAGGGACAGGGCAAGGAAATGCATCCTGGAGCACAAAGAGGGGAAAGTGGGTCTTGACACTGATCATATAATCGTGCTGGGCTTTTATAGACACTGGGAGGCCTCAAACAGAATAAATGCTTGAACTTTATCCACGGTTTACAGGCAGCGGCTGTAAAGGTCTTTGTTGCTGTTGCTGCCATGTTAATGACCCAGCTTGGGGCGCTGCCGCCGCCGCCGGCCGCTTCTTCCAAAGAAAACAAATCAAAGTGAGTAACTCGATGTCCAGCAATGAGTTTTCCATTATATAAAAATAAGTATAAATCTTTCCCAGTTGGGCAGCCGTCCTGCGACGTCGGAGGCTGGTAAAGGGGTCAAGGTAGCTAGACACTTTGAACCCCTGAACCAGCACATCAAAAAGAGGCTCCTTCTCTTTGTTAATTGCAAAATAAACAGATAAAAATAAACCGTGGTGTTCTGGCGCTTTGGACAGTGTTTGCACCAAAGGAGAGAGGATCGGAGGCAGCTGGGGAGGGGGACTAGGTCCCTTGATCTGGTTCTCCAACCCTTTTCCACCCTTCCTACCCTGATAAAAACCCCATGAGTAGTCGACCCTCCACAGGCAGCGATATTAATCTTCAGCTACAGGGCACGCCTTGCGACGTTAGAGAAGTTTAGGCAAAGTAGTATCTTGGGCAGATACAATTTAGTGCCTTGAAGGCTTTAAAAACTGATTGTCCATAAATATTCTGATTGTTTTAACAGAACTTGGGAGTCCTTGGGAGCCTTAGGCAGCTGAAAAGTGGAGGCAGCATGCCTTTGGTGGAGGTTTGGACAAATAGATGAATAATGAGAGCTCCTAGGACATGGAAAAATGGATGATGTTGGGTGGCAGGGGCGAGGGGGGGTGAGGATGGGAAATAAGGCAGGGTGGGAGTGAAGGAAGAAAATGGGGCACTGAAGCAAGAGAGAATTCTGGGGGAGCTTGTCCCTGGTTGGGGGGGAGTGCGTGGATAATGAAGGGAGTGACAGGACAGAGTTAGTATCAAGGGAAGGAAGTTAGGCATCTGTAGGCCCAGGGAGTGAGGCCCTGGGTGGGGAGGCAGCTGATTCCTGAGCGGCGCTGGTCATAGGGTCTGGGACCCACCCCTTTCCCACCCTTATTCTTCCTTCAGACATAGCGGGAAGAACCCATGTGCTGCTTGAGTGTGGCAATCTTCCAAAATAGAATTTATTACCCCCACCAAAAATAAATGTGTTTCTTTTACCAAAATGCTCGCTGATTTTTCATATTCCTTTTCTTCACCAACTCTCTTTCCTTCACCGGACCCTCCCATCTGTCTCTTCTTTGCCACCAGGTGAGCATCCATCCATCTATCCGTTCCCTCAGTCACCATGATGCTACCTTCCAAAAACCATACAAGGTGTCCTCGATGCTGATAACATAGGATCTCTGTCCTAAAGCTGCCCTCTTCCCAGCGTCAAAGACAAACTGGTACCAAGATAAGCGCTTGAAGTGTGGGGTGGGATGGGGACAAGATCAGGTGAAGGAGAGGTCACTCGGGTTGTGAGATGAGTAGATCGGAGGGCAGGGTGTGGGGTGAGGACCAGCTGGTTAGGAGGCGTTGTCATCATCCAGGCGAAAAACAACCTGGCCTGAGCTATGCCAGAAAGGGGTAAAGAAGACAGACTGTCTAAAAAGGCAGAATCATCTAAAGAGGAAGGTGGGGGAACGGCACGGAGAGGAAGCCTCCCAGAATTCTAGCAAGTGTAACTAACCCCACACCTTGCTGTGTGCCTCTGAAGCCCACCATGTTTCTCTGCTTTTGCTGCCCCCATACTTTCCCCTCATGGACATATTCCCAGTGATTTCAACCTTTCCTCTCTAATCCCCAACTTTCCTTCTCCTTCAAATCTCATTTTCACCCCCTTATTCTCTGCTTTTTCCACTTCCATGCTCTTCCCAGCTGGGTGCTGCAGTGGATCAGGGCTTGTATCCCTGATGGGCTTCCAGCCTCCTGCCCTGGGGCTGCCTGGGGGAAGGACCAGAGGATTCTCCTGGGAAGCAGGATGGGGGAGACTCAGGCCCCAGGCCCGAGAGGAGACAGACCCAGAGAGATGAGATCAAGGGTGGATGTGAGGCAGAAAAAAAACTAAAAGTAAATTGGTCTTATTTCTTCCCCGACATAGTCTGTTGGGAACAGATTTAATGTGGTCCCTGGAGATTTCCACATTCCACAGTCCTAAATTTGGGATTTTTTTATAGTATGAGAGAGAACCTAATTCCCAAGAGGGCAGGAGGGGAGCTTCCCTTCCCCTACTCCTCCCTGGGGAGTGGGAACCTGGACTCCTGATTCCAGACACCTCAGGAAAGACAATTGAGGCTTCAGAGCAAGGGCAAGGAGTCGCTTCTGTGGTTTTCCACATCGGTGGGTCCTGAATGGTTTATTGATCATCCGCTAGATGTTCTGTTTGGCCCTTGCTCATACAGTATGTCTCCTCTACTCCTGACATCAGCCTTATGAGGTAACTAATTATAATTCCACCTCAGACCTGGAGATACTGGGGCATGCGGGGGTTGAGAAACTCGTCCCTGTTGGCGGGAGGCCTCAGCCTGCAACCTTTCCCACTAGGACACGCACTCCTCCCACCTGCTAGCTCACGCTGTTCAAAAATAAAAATAAAGCAAGCATAATCCATGTACATTTAGCCTAACGTACATTTAATCTCACACTTTTTCTTTCTCTCTCCTAAAATATCAGAAATAGATCTCACTCTCTGAATTTTGCCCTCAAACAATTAAAAATGTTTCCCATACAATTGTGATACTTTCCCCTAGATGAAACACTTGGTATAAACACTTGGTTGATTGGTTGGTTGGTTTTTGAAGATAACATCAAATAACGTCTTCACCAACCTCATCTTCCAGACCTTTCCCAAGAAAGTTCCTCTGAAGAACTGATCTCTGGGCAGATATGTTGGAATTATTTCCCAGGACAGTCCCAAGGGACAGATGTTCTGGAAGAAAACTGTCTGCCCCCTGCATGGAAGGGGACCAGAAGTAGCAGGTTTGATGGGCAGAGGCTGGAGGTGTAAACAGGCAAGGGAGTCCGAAGTAAGGGTGCAGAACGTGAGAGACAAGTGGAATGCTACTGTAATAAAAAATAAAAAAATAAACCCCTAAAAACTATGAGAGTGGCTTTGGAACAGTAGAAGACAAGCTGGAAGGAACTTGAGGAGAGAATTGGTAAAAATCTGAAAGATCTCAAAGAGACTGTTAGCAGAAACCTGATGTCCCTGGAGAAAGCTGTCAAAGATTAAAGACAAATGAGGAGGGGCGCCTGGGTGGCTCAGTTGGTTAAATGTCTGACTCTTGATTTTGGCTCAGGTCATGATCCCAGGGTCATGGAATCGAGCCCTGCATCTTGCCCTGCATTGGGCGCAGAATCTACTTGAGATTCTCTCTCCCTCTCCCTCTCCCTCTGCCCCTGCCCCCACTCCCACACACATGCATTCTCTCTCTCAAATAAATAAAGAAAATCTTTTTTTAAAAAAAGACAAATGAGGAAAATGTTAGTGGAAACTAGAGAGAAGATGATTCATTATGCAGTGGCAGAAAGTCTAGCAATGCTCTTGCCTGCAATAATGCGGAAAAAAATAGAAAATGTACCTCATGAACTGGGTGGCCTGGCTGAGGAGGGATCCAGGCAGGGTTAAAGGTCACCCTGGCTTCTTCTTGCTGCTTGCATTAAAATTTGACAAGAGAGGGATAAGCTCAAGAGAAAAAAGTTAAATATAAAGGAGGCAGAATCCACACAGTTTGAAAATCCTCTGCCTCTCTAGGTGAAAACCACATTAAATTAAGAATGGCATCCAGACAAAAATAAAATTCAAGGAATAGTCCCAACATGCTGTAAAGATGAAACTGAGATTGTGATTATAAAGTCCTTTGTTAAGACCTCAGAAAGATATAAAGGAATGCCTTAGAAAACCGTTGGATCCAAAAACAACCAAACAAAAACACAGGATTTTTAAGAATCCTTGGCAATTTCAACAGAAGCTGAATGGTTTATCGTGAAGACCTTTGTGAACGTGGCCTTTTCTTTTCCTAACTGCATGAACCGCAATAAGATTCACAAGAGGCTCCCAGAGATTTTAAGAGAATCGTACAAATAGAACCATCATCAGTTTGAAAGAGACAAAGAAAGTACAAAAAAAGAAAGAAAGAAAGAAAGAAAGAAAGAAAGAAAGAAAGAAAGAAGAAAGAAAGAAAGAAAGAAAGGAAAGAAAGAAAGAAAGAAAGAAAGAAAGAAAGGAAAGAAAGAAAGAAAGAAAGAAAGAAAGAAAGAAAGAAAGAAAAGAAAGAGAGAGAGAGAGGGAGGGAGGGAGGGAGGGAGGAAGGAAGAAAGAAAGAAGGAAGGAAGGAAGGAAAGAAAGAAAGAAAGAAGAAAGAAAGAAAGAAAGAAGGAAAGAAAGGAAGGAAGGAAGGAAGGAAGGAAAGAAAGAAAGAAAGAAAGAAAGAAAGAAAGAAAGAAAGAAAGAAAGAAAGAAAGAAAGAAAGAAAGAAAAGAAAGAAAGGAAGGAAGGAAGGAAGGAAGAAAAGAAAGAAAGAAAGAAAGAAAGAAAGAAAGGAAGGAAGAAAGAAAGAAAGAAGAAAGAAAGAAAGAAAGAAAGAAAGAAAGAAAGAAAGAAAGAAAGAAAGAAAGAAAGAAAGAGAAAGAAAAGGGTCTTTGGATCTCCAAACTTTTATAGGCCAAGAAACTACGTGGTTGCAAACATGGGCTCCCTTTTACAGAAAAGGAAGAACGTCCAGAGGGCAGAACTGAGAGCCCCAGTGAAGAATTGCCAGGGCTTGATCTCTGATGAAGGGACTGACCCCATGTGGCCTGTCAGATTTCAGAACTGCTTTAGACCCAGGTCTCCTGTATGCCTCCTATTCTTCCCCTTTTCTAATGGAGTGTCTATAGAAGCCGTCCCGGGCCTGAGCCACTGCTGAACGGTGGGTGTGGGGCAGGGGTACAGATATCAGGGTCCTTTAATTCTCAGGCTTTCAGGTAGAGACGAGCTGTGCTGGAGGAATGGCTATCTCTCTATAGAACAACGTACACCTTCCTTGGCACTTTGCACACTCTGTTCCCTCTACCCAGAGTTGTCTCCCCTTACTTCCCTACCTGGTTAAAGTCCTATTCATTCTCAGAGATCCAGTTCAAAAGTCTCCCCAGTTTCATCAGTTAAAGTTAGTGGCGAGGTTTTCTCTTGTTCTACAGGAATTATCGTGACCTTATCATCCTGAACCAAAATGGTTTCCATGCTCTCAGTTTTCCCCACTGGCCCATGAGTTCAAGAATGGTAGGGATGATGTTTTATCTCTGTTGGTTGTTTATAGAAACTCATTCCAAATTAATACAGGTGCTCAGAACATATCTGAGCGTATGTATTTAAACAGATAGCATGCAAACTTTGAGGAGAGAAAGTGAGTTAAGAAACCTTACTGGTGTGCTTAATAACTGAGGCCTGGAGGCAAGGAAGTTTGGTAAGTGTGGAGCTGTGGTCCTGTCCTGGAGGTCAGTGTCTTTGATTTGGTGTTTGGAAAATCTGAATGTACTTGCCAGGTGGTAAGAGCGTACAGGGAAGACATAGCTTTGTTTCTTTGGGGGAAGGCTGGGCACTTTGTTCTCCTCGACATACAATCAGTGGCTTATAACTCAGTCTCTTTAGCATTTAGGAACACAATCCAGAACATGGAGGGCGAGCCAGGGATTCTGGAGAGGTGAACATCAAATTCCCAGAGACCATCTCAGACCTAAAATATTCTGTTTGGAGAAGCCAACTTGGAAGCAAACCAATGTTAAGCTCTATGTGACCAGACACTGGCTGTGTCTTCCTCTGGCACATGATATGCACTGAGAACATTTTTTTAATGGTTGATTATTGGCATATGGGAAGGAGGAAGAAGGGAAGGGAGAAGGTTAAGGGACACTTTGGAAATTTTCTCACGTTGCTTAAATGAGTAGGAATTTTTTTAAATGAGTGGTGTGAGTTTAAGGAATGGGGGTGATACTGTAAGGGAGCTTTACAGCACTGGGATAGTGATCTCCAATGGCCATGTGCTCAGACTTTTCTCTGAAGGCCTCCTATATCTGGACATGACTCTGTTCTCCCCTAATTCTTAGTAAGGCTCACTTCTGAGAGACTATGAGACAGAAGCCGGTGCCTCCTGCTGTCACGGAAAACTCCAGCTGAATGCCAGGACCAGAGTCTTGAGGGCAGATGATTCATATTGGGCCCAAAATAAGATTTAGTGAAGTGATTGATATTTCTGTTCTTTTTCTGTTTCTCCTTGTGAGAATCTCATAGTCAAGATGTAAGAATTATCACAAATACAGAAATATGAATATCCTAGACTACACAGAACTTAAAGTCAACGTAGGGAGCCAGATGTATTTTGCAAGATGTATTTTAAGAGGGGGTTGTCGAGGGCTCTTCCCCCACCCAAAAGTGCCCTTCAGCACAGAGCTGCCATTGGCTAATTCAGTGGCATTGTTAAAAGTTAGAGAAGCCATTCTTGACTTCACAAAGATGTAGCTCTGTGCCAGAGTGTGTGGTTTGGTGAATAAAGTGCAGAATGGGTTTCTGGTGTCACTCACTCCCTTTAGCTTTAAGTTCCATGGTGAGAACAATCTATGCAATCACATATAAAAGTCCTATTATCATGGAGTCCAAAATCCCACCATTTGGATTCCATTCTTTATGACCGGATGAAAGCATTCCTACTTCATCAAGTGCAAGCCCCCCTATGTACTGACTACAGATCGGGCTCCTCTCAGCCACCACTGCATTCTCTACCCGATGACAAGGAAGAGTCAGCAGAGACGTGAACTAGTGGAAGGCCCAAGGGGGAACAGATGGGCTCCTAGGAGGACCTGGGTGGCCCCCAAGGCTGTAGTTGAGGGAAAGAGGGTGGGAGTGCTAGGGTGAAGCTGAAGGTCAGCAGGACCAGACCACATTCACCCATTTCCTTTGAATGGTTTTCATGTGGCTACCAGCAACTTTAAAGTTACATAGATGGCTTGCATTCTATTTTTATTGGGCAGCGCTACTCTCAAGCATGGTGAGATAGTTGGCCATACAAGAAGAAAAGACAATTTATCAATTCTGGGTCCTTTCTGTAGATGTTGAAATTGTGATTGGGAATTCTAAATTGTCTCCAGACACCTGACTGGTTCACTCAGTAGAGCATGTGACTCGATCTCAGGGTTGAGGGTTCCAGCTCAGGGAGTAGAGATTACTTAAAAATAAAATCTTGGAAAAAAAAAAATCTAAATTGTCTAAACTCTAAATCCTTTCTGAGGACCTACCAAAGATTCAAAGTCCATATCTACAGGAGATAACAGCAGAGAGCGGAGGAAGTAGTTAATGACTTTAACTGAATAAATGAATTTAAATGAATAAAGTTTTGAGCTTGAATTAAGAATTTGGTGGGAAAGAGAGATTTGGAGACAAATTTTAGGCTTTTTTTTTTTTTTTCCTGAGTCACCAGGGAGATAAAATCTCCCATAAGTTTCATTTCAAGTTTTCAGAAGGCTATGAGGACTAATGGAATTAGGAACCAAATTGTGAAGTTAAATGGGAGGATCACTTCTCACTCACTTCTCAGCTGTCTGATCCATGGGTCCCTCATGCAGCTCTGGCCCGACACAGCCCTGTGTCACAGAGCGAGCCCTCCGTCAGGGGTGGCCCGGGTGAGAGGTGGCGAGCGGTGGCACCAACAGGTCCTCTGGGGGTGGGGCGCAGGCAGGAAGCGGGTGTAGACGGGCGCCGAGGAGACTGTGGTTTTAGGGGATTTTTTTTGTTTGTTTGCTTAATTACTTGTTAGAATGGATTTAGTTTCTCTCCCCAGAAGAGATACAGATTTGAGACGAATTTTAGATGTTTTTAGAACAAAAATGCTACTCAGTTGAATTTCTGTTTTTGCCATAGCCATGCTACTGAGCTGAAGGAAAAGAAAGAACAAGTATCCCACCCCAGACTGAAGCCCTTTTTTGTTTCTTCGGTGTCACAGAGCCTTCATTCTGTTCCTTAGGAAGAAATAGTATCCTGAAGGATTCCAGTAGAGCTGGACAATTAAGTAAATATTTTTGCTTAAAAAAACATGCCATTTGGTACCATTTTCCTTGATAAATTATCTTCTCCTTGTCAAAAAGGGACCAAAAAAATGTAACCCTTCTCCTGAGATAGAATCATAATGAATAGAAAGATACAATTGGGCTTTTATACATGTTAAAGCATTTAAACATACTAGACCTTGAAGTAATTAAGCTTTTTTCCATCATATTTTTAACTTCCTTAAAAAGAAAAAAAAAAATAGAGTTCATGCTAACATCTCTTCTCTTTTTAAAAGAATGCTGTGAAATTGAGGAAGGAAATGAGACAATTTGTCCCTAATCGTTTTGCCTTAATAGTTGTAAAAGCCACACTTTCACAAATGGTATACTGGGTTATCTTAACTGGCCTCATATACATTTAGCTCAGTGGCCATGATATAGGACACACTTCACGGAAAAACTGTGTCTGCTGCTTTCCCCTTATTTCTAAATACACTGGATAAATATAATACATTACAGTTGCTCGGAGCAGACACTTAGATAAACAGTTGACCACAGAGGTGACAGTAGGGCAGTAAGCCACGGGTACTCTGTGTTCACTCAGTCTTGCATGTCGTATGATTCATTCATTCATTCATTCATTCATTTGCTCAGTTTGCCTGTATTGAGTGCATATGCAGAGAAGAAATAAGTAACTTAGCCTGTAGGAGCTAGAGCCAACTTCACAGTTGAAATGAGTTTTGTTTTGTTTTTTTAAAGACTTATTTATGGGGCACCTGGATGGCTCAGTTGGTTGAGCTTCTGAGTCTTGGTTTTGGCTCAGGTCATGATCTCATGGGTCATGGGAGCCAGCCCCCATGGTGGGGAAATCCAAGCTTAGCGGGGAGTGGACTTGAGGATTCTCTCCCTCTGCCTTTCCCCCCATTCTGCCACAAGTGTGCCTACACACCCTCTCTCTTTCTCCCTCTCTCTCTCTCTCTCAGAAAAAGTGAAGGGGAGGGGCAAAGGGAGAGGGAGAGAATCCCAAGCAGACTCCCCACTGAGCACGGAGCCCCACAACCCAAGATCATGACTTGAGTTGAAACCAAGAATCCCTCCCTTGACCCCCTAAGCCACCCAGGCACCCAGAAATGAGTTTTGATCAGGTCTTAAAGTAAAGGTGTGGCAGGAAGGCCATGTGGCAGAAGGAACAGATGTATAATGTCACAAGAGAATGAAAGTGCATGCCATGTTTAGGGAACAGCAGGTAACTCCATGTAAATGGAGTGCAGGATGCCCAACAGTGGAACTGGAGGGCACCTGCATTGCAAAAGATGTTGAATGGCAGCCTAAGGAGTTTATATTTTAATTTTTAGGGAAAAAAATTGTGTGAAATGGATTTCCTGTCCATTTGGCTTTCCTTAGCTTTATTACTTCTACATATTCCCTGTATAAAAGAGACAAAATATAAAAAGAAAAACAAACATAATAAGACATAACCAAACTCAAAAACAAGAAAAATATCTTTATGGATTGCTGCAAAGCAGTGAGTGGGGAGGAAGCCATGGACTTTCGGGGCTCTGGGCCCAAATCAGGCAACAGCAGAAAGGAGCCTAGCTCCTATGGAGTAATAGAGATGAATTGTCTATGCACAAGATGATAAGAGGCAGGCGAACTCCTTGAAGCCAGGGTCTGACTCTCTCAGAGGCTGTGGGACCAAGGAGAAAAGATCTAAGACCCAACCTCCTAACTAGGAACTGATCCAGGCTCTGTGATTGACTCTGTAGTAGTCCCATTATCACTATGGGGCAGGAGCCCCTCAACATCATCATAAACCCTGTGATGGACTGAGGGTGCAGGGTCCTGGGTAAAGGCATCCACAAAACTTCTCAACTGGGTGCAAGAGAAAGCAAAACAAACAAAAAGGGAAGCCTCCTGTACAAAATGAGTCTGTACTAAATTCGCCCAGATTTAGTGCAAAGAGACAACGAAATATAAAATTTAAAAAAGAAGAATAGTTAAAGATATGCAGTATTAACAGAAGTTCCAATGCATCTCTAATTTGAGTACCAGCCAAAAGAAGGCTCAAAGGAATGATGGAGAAACCATTTTTTTGAAAGACGGTAGTTTGGAATTTTCCAGAACTAAAGGAAAACATGAGAATTCTGATCAAAAGTGCACTTTGAGTACCTAGCAGGATAATGGTATATCTATATCACAGTGAAACTGCATAACATCATCAATAAAAAAAAAATCTTTAAAGCTACCAGAAAAGAAAAATAGATTACTTATGAAAGATTAACAATTAGAGTGAAATTTCACCTTAAGCTTTCATCAATAACAATAGAAACCAAGAAATAATGGAGTCGTATCTTCAAAGTGCTAAGGGAAATTTCTATTCAGCTATCTCTCAATCAATATGTGGTATAAAATAAAAACATTTCAGAAATGAAGAGGCTGAAAATGTTGCCACCAACTAACCCTCACTAGCAGAACTCATTATAAGTTATATTTTGACCAAAAAAAAAGGGAAAAAAATGGAGTGTACAGGAATTAATGAAATATATTACTAAATGTAGTGAACTATTGGTGATGAGAGTAATACTTTTTTTGTTTTTAAATCAGTGAAAGTAGGATTTAAGAGAATAACAAAATGGAGGAAGAAGGAGTTTCATAGACAAATTTTATGTATGACCAGAAAGATAATAAAAAATTTGAAAAAGTTTAGATTTGTTAATTTTTTTTGAGAGAGAGAGAGAGCTCACATGCACATGAGCAGGGGGAGAGGCAGAAGGAGAGGGAGAGAGAATCTCAAGCAGACTCCCTGCTGAGCCTGGAGCCCAATGAAAGGCTCTATCTCAGGACCCTGAGATCATGACATGAGCTAAAATCAAGAGTCAGACACTTAACCGACTGAGCCATCCAAGGTGCCTCTAGATTTGTTAATTTTTTTTAGAAAGTATATGACTGTTGAGTATTTAAGGATAAATATAATTTAATCACTTAAAGGATAGAAATACACAGTATAGATTCTGATTCAGGCAGAGAAAAAAGTAGTGATAAAAACTTTATCACTCTAAAAGTACACAGAAAAACAGAAAAAAGAAGCAATGAAAAAGCAAAGTTAAAAAAAGACAAAAGGAGATAATAGTAATTGACAATACTTACAAATGGATTAAAGCCAACAACTGAAAGCAGAGATTATCTAAATGAATAAAAGAGAGAGACACATATGACCATATATGACCAACAAGAGAGAGATACCTAAGACAACATCAAACCAAAAAGTTGAAAATAAAAAGCTAGGGGAATGAAAGATCATTCAAATTCCAAAATAATATTGAGCAGCAATGTTAATATTACACAAAATGGAATTTATGGCAAAAAAGAACAAATAGGGAAAAAGAGAGAAAGTATATAATAATGAACAGAATCATCCTCTAAGATGATGTACCAATCATGACCTTGTGTACACTGAACAACAGAATTCAGATTATATAAAAGAGGGAAACTGGTCATTATATATGTACACTAGGAGATTTGTAACATTTTTCTAATAGAAAATAATGGATCAAATGGACAAAAAAGTAACTCTGTAGGACTATAGAATATTTGAAGGGAAAAAAATCTATCAGTTTCTCAGATAGCTATATGTAGAACCCTGCACACCATAAAGATAATTTATTTTCATGTTAACATGGAGCATTTGTGAATATGACTATATAGCAAAGCAGATTTTAATAATTGTCAAAGAATTTATATTATACATATTTTCTGATCACTGAGCAATTAAATTAGACACCTGCAAACCAAGGGGAAAGTTTTTTTTTTTTTTTTTTTAGATAAAAACAAACAAACACACGTTTGGAAGCTTAAAAATGCATCCTAAGTAATTTTGGGGTTCAAGAGGAAATCACAATGAGAAGTCCAAAATATTTTATTTTATTTTATTTTTAAAGATTTATTTATTTATTTGAGAGAGCGAGAATGAGAGAGAGTACATGAGAGGGGGGAGGGTCAGAGGGAGAAGCAGGCTCCTCGCTGAGCAGGGAGCCCTATGCGGGACTCGATCCCGGGACTCCAGGATCATGACCTGAGCCGAAGGCAGTTGCTTAACCAACTGAGCCACCCAGGCACCCAAGTCCAAAATATTTTAAACTAAATGAAAATAACAGAGTCACAGGGCGCCTGGGTGGCTCAGTCGTTTAAGTGACTGCCTTCGGCTCAGGTCATGATCCCAGGGTCCTGGGATCGAGTCCCGCATCGGGCTCCCTGCTCTGAGGGGAGCCTGCTTCTCCCTCTCCCACTCCCCCTGCTTGTGTTCCCTCTCTCGCTGTGTCTCTCTCTTTCAAATAAATAAATAAAATCTTTAAAAAAAAAAAAAAGAAAATAACAGAGTCACATATAAACATATGATGCAGCTAAAGAGAAATTAAAGGGTATAATGGTACATAGATCTACATATTAATACATATTCAGTCCCCTCAAATCCATTGCCTATATCCTTTTTTTCATAATCATTAGCAGATTTGAATTTAATTTTCATAAATTGTTTTGTATGATATTCCTTATTCTGATTCTGAACTTTTCATCAATGCTATGTAAAAAAAATGAATTAATTAAAAATAAAATAAAATAAGAGGTACAATTAGAACCTATAATTAATTTATAAGAAGGAGGAAAGATAAAAAGTTAATAAGTGTACAATCAATTCAAGAAGCCAGGGAAGAAAAACTCAAGAGTCTAAAAACCCGGAACGAAGGAAGTAATAAAGTGAAAGGCAGAAACCAATAAATTAGAAAGCAAACAGTATAAAAGATCAATAAGACTGAAATTAGATTTTTTGAATAAAAGAAAAACGTCTAACAAGGGTAGCCAAGAAAAAAGGCATAATAAACAATATCAAGAACAACAAAAGAAGAGAATAGAACCACACTACATTAGAATAGAGATTAAGCAAACCATCGGAGAAAATAGGTAAATGTATGCGAATAAATGTGAAAATTCAGAAGAAAAGATTGAAGTTTACTTTTACAATGGGATAAGGAGAGAATAAATACTGGGGTGAAGTCAACAATCTCGGCCGTATGTTCTAGTCTTAATTTGTTAAGGTTTAGAAAAAAAATCACAAGTCAATGTTAAACTCTTTGAAATGCTTTTTCTTCATTCATTGGGAAAAGCTTACCTTTTCCGCCTTTCCCGGGAAGATGGTAGAACGTGAAACTAGGAACCTGAATCTCTCAGACTGTGGTGCCCTATCTGTGCTGAACTAACTACCTCTGGATATCTTGAACATGAAAAATACATTGCTATCTTGTGTAATCCACTGCTATTTAGCCTTTTTGTGTTACTTGCAGCCAAACCTAATGCAAACTTATACAAAAAAGAATACCCTAAACAAATGAAGAATGTTTATAAAAATATATCACAAAATCACACATAACGACACAGTAATATGATGGAGTCCCCTGGAGTCATGCCACGCTGAGGCCTAAAAGGTGAAACTTCATAAGGATTCCTATCAGAGTCAGGAGGAGATAGAATTGCACACTGCTCCTTTTCAATACTGTATTGAAAGCCTAAGTAATACAATATGTTAAAGAAAATAAGTAATAGATACAAGAATTTAAAAGCAAAAGGAAAACTGTCCTTATTTGCTGATATGATAGTCTGTAGATGGTCTGTAAGAGATTTTCTAGATAAACTTTTAGAATGGCTAAGAGTGATCACTAATCTGGATATAAGACCAGCAAATAAATCAGTAGCCTACCTAATCATCAGTAACAGATAATGAGGAATATAATTTTTAAAGTGTCCTGTTCAAAAAAATTTATAAAATGCCTGTGGCAAAAATGAGGAAATAGTACTGAAGGAAAAAAAAAAAGGCCTGGTACATTCATTAGGATGCTTTCACATGCACCTAACAGATACTCAACCAAAAATGTCTTAAATCAGAGAATATTTATTATTTTGCTTAATAAGAGGTCCAGCATAAGCAGGTCCAGGGTTGGTTAACCCTGCAACTCAAAGATGTCATTGAACACTCAGGTTCTTTCCATCTTTCTCTGCATTATCTCCAACAGGGCTTTTATCCTCAGATTTGTCTTCTCAAGGTTGTGGGTTAGATGTCTTAGCTCCAGTCTATGCACAAAGTCCTCTTCACACAACCTTGTTCTGAAGGAAGTAGAAGTATCTCTTCCTACATCCATTTTTATCCAACCATAAAACTTCGCCTTACCTCCCCCTGCCCAGGACAAAGTCATGAGGCCATGCCTTCCAGCAAGGCAGACTGAGAAAGTATCTTGTATCTGCAGCCTCTATCTCGGGAGGCATGTTCTACCAACAAGAAAGGCGGTGGGGTGGGGCAGGTTGCTGATGAGCAGGTAATCTGAATAAATGTATGGAAGGACTCCATTCCTTGAGAGAGCTGTCAGCTCTCCCCTCAGCTTAAATCTGTGAATTCAGTGCAATTACAATCAAAATTAAAATGAGGGTTTTTCTTTTTTCCCCAAGGAACGTAAAAAGCTCATACTAAAATTAATATGGAAGAACAGAGGGCCAAGGATAGCTAGGACAATTTTGGAGGAACAAACACTGGGGGCACATGTCCTACTGGGCAAAACACCCTATCAAGTCATAATAACTAAGATGAAATTGCTTTGACATAGAAACCTAGACCAATAGAAGACAGAGAGCCCAGACACAAGCCCGTCTGTATTTGAAAACTTGATGCATGACAGAGGTGGCATTATTTCACCCCTTACACCAGTGTTTCTCAAACAACAACAGCAAAACCTATGGCTCCCTTTGATAAAAATTAAAATCCCATGCACTCCTCTGCACACTCAAAATAATATGCTCTCCCAAAAGGGTTGAGAATTACAGTATTGCCTATATATCACTACCAAGCAGGAACTGTATTTATGAGCCAAGTGCTTTAATTTTTCTTTTCAAATAATGCCTGATGCTTTGAACCGTGCTTCTTTCCTCCTATGATTCTGAAATGTGCACCACTCTCTTCTCCCAAGTCCCCTCCCAACTAGGTTAAGAGTCACTGTGGGAGGCAATGGGAAGCTAAAGAAATCTAAACAGGGGGCTGACATGGTCAGATCGGCATTTTGGAGATGTCATTGAATAGCCAGGGGATAGAATGTAAAAGAAAAATAACACATAATCCTGCCCGAATGGCTTTTTAAAATCTAGCAGCAGAGACACGAAATACACACAGGGTAAAGGACTAACAACCTTCCTGGGGCAGCCCATAAAAGAGCACACCCAGGGGCCCACACCAGAGGACTGGTATCTTACCATGGGAAGTGCCGGAGACTAGAGCTGGGGGAGTGGGCCTTGTCACCTCAAGACTTTGGGCCTCCCTTTTCTCACCTTTAAAAGTGGGATAATGACAAAACCTACTTCACAAAGCTCTTACAAGAATAAAATTATGAGGTCTAGGTGAAAAATGCATTGTTGACTGTACAATGCAACTAGAACTGAGGCAGTACAGAGCACAAAGATGTACATTGTTATCTCTGAGCTACAATGTCTACTCTAGCAGTAAAATTAATGACATCGACTTCTTTGCTCCTTACCTGCCATAAATTCTTCATGCGAGCAAGGTCACAGAAGGGCAGTTTTATAACTTAGAAAGCAACACCAAGCCTTCCAGTTGGAAAGAAACTTTGATTTGAGGTTATTATTTCAGCCTCCCACTCAATGGTGGAATCCTGTCTGCAAATTCCTGCCCCAGGTGGCCATCCTGCCTCTGCTGGAGCACTTCCCGCAATGGCAGTGTTCCTTCTCTCCCAAAGGATCCCAGTCCATCCTCAGGAGGCAGCAGGAATCCTTATAAATAGAGCTGTGATCAGACTCCCTCCAACCTTTTCCCCCTTTGTAATTCCCTCCCTTGCCCCTTTGACAGCACTTCAAGGGTTTGAGGACAACTCTCAGGGCTCTCTCAGTCCGCCCTTCCCTGGGAGAAACATTTGCAGGTGGTTTTTTTTTTGGTTTTGTTTTGTTTTTTAACTGTCCTTTTCTTGACATGATTTCCAAGAGCCTTCACTCAACTGGCTGGCCTCCCTGAGTTGCTCACTGCCTTGTCAGTGTTCCCTTTAAAATCTGGTGCCACCTCCCTGCCACCCCTCCAAATAGAAACAACCTCCATGCCCAAGAGTGAGTCAGTGTAAACAAAATAAGGCATATCCATATGATAATGGATTGTGTAACCATTAAAACTGTGTTTTTAAAGAATATATAATAAGTTGGGGAAATAATTCAAGATACAATGTTAATTTTTAAAAATATATAAAACTCTGCATAAGCCACATTTTTAAAACCTTCCTCCATAAGCCTCCTTCTCACACTAAAAAGGACCTGAAGGACGCATACCAAAGTGAAATCAATAGTGGTCCCTAAATGATGAGAGCTAGATCACTTTTGTGTTCTTCTTTTTTACCTTTCTATATTTCTAAGTTTCTACAATGATTGTATTTTGATTTTATAACTAAAAAAAAATTACAAAGGGGGGCACCTGGGTGGCTCAGTCAGTTAAGTGTCTGCCTTCGGCTCAGGTCACGGTCCCAGGGTCCTGGGATCAAGCCCCGAGCCCCAGATAGGGCTCCCTACTCAGCAGGGAGTCTGCTTCTCCCTCCCCATCCGTCTCTCCCCCCACTCATGCTCTCTCTCTCTCTCAGAAATTAATAAATAAAATCTTCAAAAAATTACAAAGGCCCACAAAGCTTATTATGAAGGAGAAACTTGGTGTCTACAGCAAACCCTGATGCCCAGATGCAAATGTGCCAATGGCACTCCCGACTCTCATGGGGTGGGGAGGGGGCGCTACACTTCCCTTTATGTTGCCCAATAAAGATTAGTCTTTGTAGCCATGTCAGAACTTCTGGCTCATGTTGAGCTTTTTGAACTAAAGTCCTCAAGACTTCTTCACATTAACTATTGTCAATAGTTTGAATAGCTGAGTTTTTTTGTTTTTTTTTAAATCAAAATGAAAAACTGTCATTTTTCCCCCGTTAAATTCCATTGTGTTTGTTTTGGCTCCTTGTTCAGGCCGACCATATCCTGTTTCTGTCATGCAGTATATTATTTATGCTTCATTTTGTGTCAGCCCACATTTATACGTTGGCATATTGTGCATGTCATTGGAAGATTTGTAACAGAACTGGTCCCGAACAGGGACCGGAGGCACCTTGTTCTATCTACCTGTCCTTGGGTGACTTTTCTCAATCATTCAATGCTTTCTGGATACAGTGGTTTTCCCCATTATGCCTTCACCCAACTGTAGAGCATCTAGTCCTTATCTATTTATCTTACCATGAAAAACTTTGTCAAAACCCTGCTGAAAGATTTACTCCCTCTGGGACAAATCTGGTGAGTTTGGTAACCTTTCAAAAAAAATTAAAAAATACGACATTTGATGTTAGTATGATTTGGTTTATTCTGCATGAATTTGTGCTGGCTTCTTGAGAGTACAATTTCCTTTTTGAAATGATTACAATCTAACTCTTTATTAACTCAGGTTACAGTTTGCTGGGATCAACTCTACAGTGCAAACTTTCCAGAACCTACATATTCCCCCTTTTGACAACTAGGATAGTTGCCCATCACTATTTCTTTGGTATCACTCTAGAGATTCCTGAAAGATTACTGACAATTGCTCTGTGATTAAATCTACAAGCTCTTTCAGTCCCCAGGGATGTACTTTTTCAGGACCTGGAGACCTGAGCTTATTTAGAGAGGCCAGGTATTTATTTCCTAAGGAGCTTTACACCTAGGGCTGCAATTTCCACTTCACCAAGTTTATACTACTCTTTCCAGTTTGAAGATCCTTCTTAGAGATAGAGAAGATGGAAGCTAAGTAGGAGTTGAGTAATTCTGCTTTGTATCTCTCATCTGCTAGCATTATACCATCTGTCCAAGCACTGGACCTGCCCTTCCTTATTCCCCCTGCTCAGAACATACTTGCACAAAGCCCTTTGTGCTGTTCCTGAACATTTTTTGCAAGTCTTAGCTCATTCTAAGCCCCAGACTTGCTAATGTGATAGCTAAAAGCCTCTGACACTCTTTTCTTTTCTGGTTCTGTGCCTCTCCTTCCCACTTCTGTGAAGTCTCTTTGAAAACCTGAAGAGTGTTGGAGAGCTTCCTTCTCTGACTCAGGGGGCTTTCCTTTGCTGCGTAGTCAGGGTCACTGGAGATTGTGTTGTCTGAATTTCATTTGCGGGAGAATGTTTCTTTAATACGTCTTCTGTCCTCTTATCCTTTAAAAAACAAAACACAACAAAATAAAACAAAACAGAATAACAACCACCAAAAAAGTACCTCTTCAGGTTTGCTTCCTGTCACAGGTGCAAATGAGGTTTGGTAAGCAACTGGTATTGCACATTTAGGCTCGCCATGTTCAATTTTCCTAGAAAAATGTATGACAAATAATAAAAAACGTTGCTTAACTTGATTCAAATAAGAATGTGGAGGAGCTGTGCTTTCCAATTTATTGTGCAATGAGAAAGAGGGGAGAGGGCAGAGAATAGAGAAAGAAGGGAAATTAACTTTGAGTGCCAACGACACTCTTTCATTTACTTTTTATATCAATCCTGTAAGCACTGTCCTGATTTTAGAGATGGAAAAAATGAAGCTTAGGTTAAGTAAATTGAAATAACACTGTTTGGGATCCAGTAGGTAGAGCCAAGAGTCGAACTCAATCTCTATGATCCTACTGTTCATTCTCTCTTTCCTGCCTTAGAGGTTGTAGGTAAAGCAGCTCACGGGACAATTTAGCCCAGAGATGTGTTTTGTGGACCACACAACATTTTCTAAAATTTGAATATATTGCCAACATTTACAATTTAGGAGATTTTATGTCATTGAATTCCAGTTTCCAGCTTCTTTTGAAAATTTATGGACCCACATTTTCCCCCATGGCAACCACTGGCCAATTTGAATAGTGGTGATCCCTTTAGAGAGATCATGCCCTCTCCAGGTCTCCACAGTCTCTACTTCTTTCCTCATTTATATTCCCTCCTTGGTCCTGCTAGGTATTTGAGTTTGCAATGCCCAGGGCCATGCTGCTGCTCCATTGTTTTTCCTAGCTTCAGAGAGAAAGCCTTCTGCCATATGGAAAAGACGGGAGCAAAGGTGATCAAAATCACAGCTATGTCTCTTACACTCAATTCAGCCTTATTATTCCCCTGGAAGAGGGGCTTCCAGAAACTCAAGAGGTTCCAAAAAGAACGTGCTTGTCCTACTCAGCTTGTTCCAGGCTCCTCCATTCCCAATACTATGTACTCACTTTCTGTACTGTGGTTTTTAAACCACAAAGTCTAACAAGGATATAATTTAAGACCTTAGAACCTCTAAGAATGGGGAAAAGAGTTTGTTCCTTTGACCACTTAACAGGGCTCTTAGGCATAATCAAAGCCTATGCTCTCCATGAGTCTCTGGCTAAACCTGCCATCATGGATGGACACTTCTAACATTAAAATCCACCTGGGTGGCTTGGTCTGCTAAGCGTCTGCCTTCAGCTCAGGTCAGGATCTCAGCTGAGGTCCTGGGATCCAGCCACGCATCGGGCTCAGCGGGGAGTCTGCTTCTCCCTCTCCGTCTGCCCCTGTCCCCCAACTCGTTCTTTCTCTCTTTCAAATAAATAAATAAAATCTTAAAATATATAGGTATAAGCTAGAACGACCAGGCAGTGGAGATAACTGAGGCTGAGAATCAGGAAATTTGTTTCATAGTCTTGGTTCTGTTACTATGAGGACACCAGTATGTAGGGTATTATAGTAATACAGACCTGAGGAAATAAACTAGGGCTAGTAGCTAAACTATGGCTGGTAGCTAGAATGAAGAATATAGGGGGAAATCTGAAATCATCTTGAAGGGAGAAATCCATCTATTCATTCAGGTACTTGATACTTATTTACTTTACTATACATCCACCAAATGTCAGACACATTTTAGGCAACGAGGGCTCAGAACTGAACAAGACAGACAAAAATCCCTGCCATCAGAGAAGTTTACATTTAGTAGGGAAATATAGACCATTAAAAGAAAAAAAAAGTAAATATACATAATGACAGTTGGTGATAAGGATGTGGAAAAATCCAAGCAGGGTAAGGGAGTTAGGGAGCTTTGAGACTGGGAAGCGGGGGGCTACTCAAATAGAGTAAATGAGACATCTCCAGCAGGAAGATGATATTAGAATACAAACCTGAAGGAAGTAAGGAAGCAATCCATGTAGATATTTGGAGAAGAGTATTCGGGTAGAGGGGAGAGCAAGTGCAGACCCTGAGGTGGGACGATGCCTTGCATGCCTGAGACGGGCAGAGGCCAGCATAGCTCAGGTGGAGAAGGCAAAGAGGAGGACAGTTGGAAATGACATGTGACAGGCAATGGGGCTTCAGACAGGGGAGGCATTTGCAGGCCACTGTAGACACTTTGATTTTTGTTCAGATCATCATGGGAAGCAGGGAAGTGACATGCTCAGCTTACACTTAACAAGATTACTCTGAGAGCTCTGTTGAGAATAGCATGTAGGGGCGAGGCAGAAGCAGGGAGTGAGGAGGCCATTACATGGTGGCTGGACTAAGGAGGTACTTGGAAGTGATGGGTTGTGGTTGTATGGTGCACATTCTGTGGAAGGTAAAGAGAGCAGGATTTGCAGAAGGATCAAAATAGAATCTGAGAGAAGAAAGAGGGCGCTGGGGTGGGGGATGGGTTGGTGTGGAGGAGGGAGATTGGATTCTAAGATTTTAAGCCTCAGCTACCAGAAGGATGCCATTACCTGCAATGGGGGAGGCTGTGAGAAGAGCAGGTTTGGGTATCAAGACCAGGAGTTCAGTTTTAGATGCCCTCGGATGCTTATTATACATTCAAAAAGAGATTGTGAATGGGCAATTGGACATGTGTATGCACAATTATAAATGTGGGCATCGTAAACATATTGATTATATTTAAAACCATAGACTGAATGAGGTCATTAAGAGAGAGAGAGTAATTAGAAAGAGGTCCAGGGATGCCCTGGGCATTCAAATAGTAAGAAGGAGCGACAAAGGTGGAATCAACAAAGGAGACTGAAAAGGAGTATCCAGGGGGGAAGAAGGAAAATCTGAAAAGGATGGCTTCCCAGAAGCCAAGGGAAAAGAGTATATTAAAGGATGGAGTGATCAACTCAGTCAAATGCTGCTGGGGGGTCTGGCACAATGAGGACTTGGGATGACCACAGCCTGCAGTGGTGAGGCAATTATTGGTGATTTCCATAGGAACAGTTTTGGCAGTGGCAGACTGTGTGGGAGGGCGCAGGAGGGTAGGGTGCTGTGAGATCCTAATGAGACTGAGTTCAACGGAGAATATGGGAGAAGATTGGAGACTATGAGTATAAACAACTATTGAAAGGAGTTTTGCTGTGTAAAGAAGAGAAATGGGATGGCAGCTGTAGGAGGAAGTGGGGTTAGGGGAGGTTTCTTGTAGGTGTGTGTGTGTGGTTGTTTTTAAGATGGCGCCATATCCGAATGCTCATGGGACAGACCCAGTAGAGAGTGGAAATGTGATGCTTCAGGACAGCGGGGAGAGTTGCTATGGGGTATGTGGGACATTACTCAGACAATGTCTGAGCAAATGTGTGGGATGGGATCTGGTGTGTACGTGGAGAAGGTGGCCTTTGCAAGGAGCAGGGTCAGCCCATCCATGGCAGTGGTATAAAGGCAAGATACAGAGAGGTGACAGAAGTGTGCAGCTATAGCTGGTCTTGTCACCATGCTGAAAATGTGCAGGAGGGGAAGACCTCAGAAAGCCAGGCCCAAAGGCCCACAGAGAGGTTGGTAAGGGATAGATGTGTTTAAATTCCAGGAACTGAATCTGAGAAGACACTGAGCAGAGGCACCTCTAAACCATGAGACAGAGTATGACTGAGGGTCACAATTAGAAATGAAGACTGTGGGTGCTGCCATCTGAGCTGATGGCCACAAGATGGGATGAACTCACTGAGAAAGAGAGAAAAGGGAAGAGCACGGACCAAGGAGTGAGCCTTGCAGGACACCTGCACTTAAGGAGTTGTGTGTGCATGTGCGTGCGTGTGTTGGGGTGGGGAAGGCAGCAAAGACAGAAAAAGGGCATTGCTGGCTTTGTCAGTTCATACCTACTTTCTTGCCCAAGCGAGTGAAGACAACTGAGCATGCCAGAGAGGGTGGAATGAAGAGTATTTCCTGAAGGAGGGAGTCTTTAGCTGGGTGACCAGCCTCAGGGAGGCCCCAGGGCTGAGGAAGGTGGTGGGGAGGGTGGCTTAGGAAAGTCACCAGATTTAAGAAGAAGAAGGTCACTGGCTCTCAAGGGAACCATGGAGGAAGTTAGGGCAGATGCTCAGTCTCAGGGGCTTCAGATGTAATTAAGAAAGAAGTGGAGACTTTGGTGGGTGTAAGGTTATACATATTGAAACAGTGTTCCCATGAAATTAACAAACATATATATGAAAAACCATATAATGTCCCTAAAAACCAAGCAGAACACTTTACAGGAGATCTAGGATGACATCAGGAAAGGGACCTGTGGACAGGGCATGAGAACCCAGGAGGTGGTAGAGTGCCCCCACGGTTCTGAGTGTTTCTGGGTGGGCCTTCCTTGTAGCTTAGCCGAGGTGCCACAGGGCAGGTGGAAGGATGCAGCCTCCTGGCAAGATTGTACACAACAAGGAAATGGGAAAGGAAAATGTCCTGTGTCCTAAAATCCCCAAATCTGTCGTTCATTGTTTGAAGAAGACAATATGAAGTCTGCTTGTAGATATTAAGTCTTATGTTGCTTTTCTTCTTTGCTTTCTTAAATACTTTTCCCACATGCCTCTAAGTCCGACTGCAAATGTGTGTCTCTGAGGGGTGTTCTAACAGGCTTCTAGTCAACATGAGAAGCCCAAGAGTTTATTCTTGGGGACAGACCCTACGACATTTGGGGAATAACAAATATTGTGCTTTGGGTCCTAAAACATCTAGCCTTCTTAAGAAGGCCTTATGGACACTGAGAGCCAAAAATTTCAGCCACAGTAGAATAAAACATGCTCCCTTGCCTCCTGTTTGCTTTCTTATACTCTTACCGAAGGTCTCATTAAGCCTTTAGGGCTGAAGCATCAGTGAAAATTTTTACTTTGGAAAGAACTTGTGCTTTTCTTATATTTTAAAGATCCATGTATTTATTTATTAATACATTAATAAATTTCTTAATAAATACATTCAGGTGCAGAAAATCAAGGTTAAGAAATTGCCTCTCCACTTAAGGCAAAAGTCATTTTCATGAAATAAAACAGATATTGCTAAGGACTTGAAATATGACAGTCACCAGGCCACGTGCTTGACATGTATTACCAGATTTAACCTTTATAACAAGTTGATGAGGTAGGTATTTACTGTCCCTATTTTATAGATGCTGAAAGGGAGCCTCAGAGACATTCATGGGCCCAACACCAAGAGCTGGCAAATGGCAGAGCCAGAGTTCCATTCCCAGTTGGCTCCACTGACCGTGTTTCTAAACCACTGGAATCCCCTGATGGTACTTAGTGAGCCTTTTTTGCACATGCCTGCCTAGCCTTCACAGCCGTGGTGATGAGGGGTTTCCCTGTAGGAGGAAGACATCTGGGAAATCCAATCTATCCCTCTTCCTCATGCCCCAATGATGCCTCACTTCCCAAAGCTTGGAAGACCTTGGCATCCCTCAGCCACACTGAGGCAGAAAGGGAGCCTTCCGCTGGTGGAGGGCAGGATGTACAGATAGCTCAAAGGCTAACAAGGCAGGCAAGGTCATACTTCCGGATCACAGTGATGGGGGGTGCTTCTAGAAGTGTGACCTTAGACATGTGACGAGACTCCCTGGGCCTCGGTTTTCTCAGGTGAAAAAAGGAAGTGATCTTACCTTCCTCTCTGGGGAGGTAGAGTGGGGAGCAGTAGGTTGGGAGGGCGTGGGGAAGGAGCCCTGCCCAAGTCATGGAGACCAGGCTGGCGGAGAGCAGCTAATGTGGGGAAAGCATGGTCCAGGCAATGGGCTGGCTTGGAATTTGCACCCGGGTGAAGGCTGGGGGGATGGGGTCAGGGGTTCAGGCATGTGAGAGATAAGGTTGGTTTCACAGGGATGGGATTTGCCAGGGAAAGTACTTTCCTTTATTTGAAGTGACAAGTGCTCTTGACAGTGCTCTTTAAGGGAAGGAGGAGATGTGGCTTAGGTGGTGTAATTTCTGGATGACTGTTACTGGGGAGCAGGAGTTTATGTTCCCACGCCTGATGATGCATTCAGCAATGCATGTGGCTGGGCTGTTTCTTCACACACTTTTACTTTTGCTTTCCTGTAAAGAGTTCCAGTGTTATCATTCTGTTTAACAGTTATAAACACTCCCATTTATTAGGAGCTTACTAAGCACCGGCTTTACTTGTATTTGCCTGGGAAATTTGTGCTTATCACCCCCAAGCTGGGCAATGAGTGATCTGTACAAACACTGCTTTATAAGCCTTGGACTGACTTGTTAGTATGCAGCCCTCACTATAATAGGACATGGTTCAGCCTCTCAGTTCCTGATTCCCGCCGCCCCCGCCCCCCGCCACAAGGCAGAGGTCATGACTGCCAGTTAGTGAGCCTGCTTTCAGGTGTGTGGGGAGGTTGGCGAGTTTGTGAGTGCTGCTTGGGGCATGCCCAGCTGGAACAAAGATGTTTGCTTCCTTTTACATTCTAGGCTGGCTCCCGGCCCTAGGGAACTCACAAATCACTGTCATAGCGTTTCTCATATCACACAGTCCTTATCTGTTTCTTTAGTGGTCTCTCCCCCAAGACTGTGAAGTTCTCATGAGCAAGACCTAGGTGTCTTTCCTGTATCTCCTCATCCCTAACACCGATGTCCCCAACAGGGTCTGGTACAGAGTAGATGGTCAGCGTGTGTTGAGCAAAGGAATGACTTCTTTTCTCAGCTCTGTTTCTGACATGCTTTGTGAGCAGCTCATTTTTGGAAGGACTTTCTTTTTCTTTCTTTCTTTTTTTTTTTTAAGATTTTATTTATTTATTTGTCAGAGAGAGAGAGAGAGCGAGCACAAGCAGGGGGAGCGGCAGGCAGAGGGAGAAGCAGGCTCCCCACTGAGCAGGGAGCCCGATGTGGGACTTGATCCGAGGACCCTGGGATCGTGACCTGAGCTGAAGGCAGAAGCTTAACCGACTGAGCCACCCAGGCGTCCCAGAAAGACTTTATTTTCCCTCTGTCACAATCTCATCACAAGTCTTTCCCCACAACTATAGTACAGTTGACCCTTGAACAGTACGGGTTTGAACCGCACAGCTCCAGATACACGTAGATTTTTTAGGGTACATTCTTATATTCTCTTTCCTGTGGTTTTCTTAACATTTTCTTTTCTCTAGCTTCCCTTATTGTAAAAATACATGCGTGTAATACATTTAACATACAAAATATGTGTAAATTGACAGTAAGGCTCCCAGTTGGGGGAGCCAAAAGTTATACACGGATTTTTCTCTATGCAAGAGGTTGGCACCCCTAACTCCTGAATTGTTCAAAGGTCAACTATACTTTTGTGACTGTGGTGTGTGATTCTGAAGTGTTCTGTTAAGATTATTCATTACAACTTATTATGTACTACAAAGAGTATTTCACAATTGTTGAGGGGAGAAGCCAATCCTCCCTTTCCATGTGCTAACATAATTACACAATCCATGTTTGCTGGGATGCTCATCTGAAATTATGTAGGACACACAAAAGTAGTTTCTCCATTATTAATAAAGGTAGCTATACCATTTATTAGATGAAATATACACCTGACCTCCAACCCAAAGCTTTAGGCTGTTGGCTAATAGAGGAAAGGTTGGATTAGAATAGGATGGGCACCAATGAGGTAAATTTGATCCTGAACCAGTTATTTGTCCATTAGACAACTTTCCTCGAATCACTTATCTGTTGTAGAACAGGGAAGAAAGTGAGCTAGTTTGGGCTTCATTATCAATTGTATACTAAAATCCTTTTCTTGTCTTGAAATGTGTTCTAGTATTAAACTACTTGAGCTCACCTTTCTGTGACTCCTAAGATAAAAAAGAAATTTCTGCATATTAGATGATTATCTAAATGTTCTGATTAGGGATAACTGGTAATGGCTTGGAATGCCTTCAATATCCCACCAAACTTTTTGGAGTATCCCCTGGATAGTGCTCAACAGGGAGAGGGGAAGAGGGCAGGAGGGAGTGACCTGGTACATGCAGATCAATAACAATACAGTCCCACAACACACCCACACCTAAATGCCACAAGGATGATTATGATTAAGTGTCAGATGATCTACACTGAATCCATCGGAGATTTCGAGAGAGGAAAGCACTGTGCCTGCGGGTGGTTAGGAAACACTTCCCAGGAGAATGGGTAACTATGCTGGGCTTTCAAGAGCAGGTGAAAGCTGCCGGAGAGGTGGCTAGGGATCACATTTTACCTTAGGGAATGGCCTGAGCAAAAGGATGGGGAGGCCCCGGCACGTGGAAGAGTGACATGGTCCAACTGAATGGAGAGAAGGCTTGCACCTGGGAGAAGGAAGAGACACAGCTGGAATGAAATGTTGGGGCCAGACATGGTGGACTCTGAGCACCACACTAAAGAATTTGGATTCTAAACCAAAATATAGCTTTGAAATTAAAAAAAAAAAAAAAGCAGGGGGCGGGGTAGAACAGATTTTATTGAGAGGAAACTGAAAGCCAAGATAAAGGAGAAAAGTTAGTAAGAAAATGTCTGATTTTTTGCGACATAGAACAGAGACCATCCGACCTTGAAGGGCCCTTCCACATCATCTGGTCCAAATGCCCTATTTCACAGATGGGGAAATTTCAGCTGAAATGAAATCAAAACCTGCCCATGCTCACTCAGCTAGTGAAGGGCAAAGCCAGAGCTAGAAACTAGCGTGGTGTTCTTTTCACCCCCCTTAATAAATTCAAATCTCCAGACTTAGACAAACCGCATCCCAGGTTGCTCAAAGGACTCCCAGAACCATTGTCGATAATCTTTGAAAAAGCATGGAGAATAGGAGAACTGTTAACAGACAAGAGAAGAACAAAGTTGTCCCAATTCTCAAAAAGGGGGAAGGGGGCATATTATAAAAACTATAAGCCAGTCAGCTTGACAATTATCCCTGGCAGAATTCTAGAACAGAATTTTAAAAAGCTATTTACTCCACAAACATTATTATAATAATAGAAACGAAGGGGGAAATAACCCACAATTTCACCACTTTAACCCATCAACTGAACAGATTATTAAGTAGACTCTTTGTAAGTCTTTAGAAAAGCAGAGATCACTCAGAGCCAACCCGAAATCTCAGAAAACAAAACATGTCTTCATTTATTCCTTTTTTGATAGGGATATTAGACTGGTAGAAAGAAGAGGCATCAAAACCATCCTTGCTTTCAGCACGGCAGTTGACAAAATCTATCATAATCACCTTGTGGATAAGACATGACCTGGCTGATAGCCAGTGGGTACAGCCACGGCTGGGGTAAGAATTATACCTAAAGACTGCTGATTAGTGCATATGTCAGCCTGCCGGGAAACCATGGCGGCGAGCCTGGAGGTCTCTCTTTTACACGTCCCTGACAGGATTTTTGTCTGTGTCTTAGAGGAGATGCCTATCAGATTTTCATATGACACGAACAAGGAGGGAGAGCTAATATGAAGGAAGATAGGGTAATATTAATTATAATAGCAAACACTTACCGAACACGTGAACACATGAATTGTGTGAAATAGACTTCTTCCACAAAGCTGTCACATTTAATTTGCACTACTCTCTGAGGCAGGTGACAACATCATATCTCCATTTCAGAGATGAAAAAACTGATGTTTTAAGAGATCGAGTCATTAGCCTCAGAGGACACAGTTCATGAGCAGGGGAATAAAATTTTGAATCCTGGTATGCCTAGCCCCTGAGTCTGAATTAAATGAGTCTGTGTAATTATAACAGAGCACAGCCATGAGCCAAAATCTATGCTACATCACAGAGCTAAACAGCTGAATTATAATTTTAAAAATGAATTTCATAGACAAGGATTGAGCTGGTCTGACCCACCACGAACACGTGAGTGACCTGGGAGCTGGTCACAGGCTTCAAAAAGAAAACAGTGGAGAGAGTTCACCAAATGTGGGTCCCCTTCCTAGAAACACAGCATTTGAACCAAGGCAGCTGACAGTTCTGTTGGCTATGTGATCAGAACACGTGTTAAGATAAATCAGAAAAAGGCAACCAAAAATCGATCCAGAAACCATGTTATATAAAAAAGGGTTGAAGAAACGGATACTATTTTAGGCTGAGAAGGCCTAAACCATCACATATTTTAAAAGAAGTCATAGAAAAGAGGCTGTTTATTCTGCATTCCTTTAAAAGGAAGAATGGAGATCTATGGGTAGAAGTTATAAAGAGCCACACTTGGGCTCAACCTAAAGGACTCTCTGTTGGAATTTTCTGAAAATATAACAGGCCACTTCTCTGAGTGGTCAGTTTGCCATTACTATAAGAGTTTAAACAGATGGAGCGAGCCCTTGTTAATGTGGAAGAGATTAGTGTGGGAGCTGGGAGGAAGACAGAGGCCATATAAGCTCCTTTCTAAATCCAAAATTCTAAGACTCAACTTAGATGTTATCTCATCAGAACTTGGTTAGTGGTTATAGTTCAAATGGTGAATAGTTTATCAAATGGTCCATCAACTAATCCTGAAACAGATCCAAATATGTTAAAACAATACAGCTTGTTGGGAAATGGGAGAGTTTCTACTTTAATCCCTAATTTAATTTGATTTAATTTTGTAGCTACCTGAATTTATATCAGCATTATTTAACTGGCAAAGCCCCATCCATATCAGAACAAGAATCTAAAACCTCTCACTTTTGATTATGGTGCATAGTTAAGCCTCCTGACCGCCTATCTTTTTTTGACACTATGTAGTTAAGTGATCTATAGTTCTTTATAAATGCCTTTACTCCTAAGTACATATTATACTGCTTTTATTTAGTCTTGACCATTTGGTTGATTTAGGGCAAAGCAGTACAATTAGATTATTGCTACTCCAGACAGCTATTCTGAAATGTGCTTGACAAAAGCTGATCTTGCCCACCCAGAAACAAAGGAATTCTCTGGCTTATTAGAGAGTTTGTGCTCGCCTTCCCCCCCCCCCCCCATTAGAGACCTTCTTGCCTGTGTGCTAGCGCCATCTAGTGAGGAAATGATAAAGTGAGCACATTTTCCAGCCAGGGAGCAAAAATCCAGTTTCAGACAATCTATGAGGGACCACCATTCCTTTCTGCACCCCGGACTATTTGGATTGGAAGAAATCTCCAGGGGTCAAATATTTAATATCCTTGTATCATCCAGGCAGCTTTTCCCCAAGATCCTACCCAGAGATACTGATTTTTAGTCTAGTCTCAGAGTAGGTATTCATCCAGGAGGGCCCCGGCTGAAAGAAATCCTCCCAGGACAAATGAAAATGAAGGAATCGAATGGTAGAGATCAAGGTGATTTTTCTTTTCTATTTCCTTTTAGTACCCCCCGCCCCCCGCCTTTTTTTTTAAGAACTCATGGCAGGTGAAGACATATAAAGGCATGTTACTGGAGACCTGTGGAAATGATCAGTATAGCCTCAGGGAGTGGAAACAGATCTGAAATGAAAGCATGAGATAGGAAAACGCACCAGCACCCTGAAATAGAGGGGAAGAACTTAAGATTCTTCAGGGCAGTGATTTTTGAGAAGTGGTTGCCAGGCAAATCTTGTTCAACTCTATGGCAATAATGAGCCTCGTCTTAAAACTACTCCACATTTAGCTCCCCGGACTTTGAAGAAAAGGATATTATATGCATTCCTGTTCCAGTTTTAGGATCATTCAGGATTGTGGATAATGTCAGGAATATTCTATCAAGTAAAAATATAAGCACAAGAGAAGCATCATCCCAAATGCTAAATGCTGATGGAGGGATTTGGATTACCTGTTTGCTAAGATTCCTTTTCTACTCTGAGAGTTTCTTATTCTGTGATGTGAGGCCATCCATAAGATCTACAAGGAGTGCCTTTGCATCAGGGGTACCTGTCCCAAAAGGCCCACGGTTTGGCAGAGTAGGAGCTCTCTTGTTTCTTCAGTTGCACAGGTGAGTCAAAGCAAGGTGATCTGGACCGGAGAGCGGATAGTCATTCTCAGCTGCTTCCTGTTCCTTGCATTCTTTGGATGGTTTGTGTATTTACTTTATATCTTTATCAAGTCTTATATCTGGCTCTCTTATTAGTTTCCTTCAGTAAATGAAAAGTTCCTCAAAGGCAGAGAGTTTATCTTTTGCTTCCTCTGTGTCTGGGCATCATGGTGCTGACATCCCTTAGCCCAGCATCTGATTTGTCTCATTATGACACCAAATCATGGACTGTGAGATCTGGCAGCAACATTGGAGATCACCTGGTCCAATTATCTCATCTTTTAGATGTGAAATTGAGGTCCCAAAATGGGATGTGATTTGTTCAGTATCACCCAACAAGTTAGAACCAGAGCTTGGATCAGCCGCTGAGTCTCCTGACTGTTATAGACTTTAACATGACATCTTAAGCTGCTCTCCGATAATGGCAGGGAGCATGTGCCTCCCCATCCTCAGCTGGAAATAGCCAGCCACAAGCAAGAAACTGCTTCAAACAGTGTGTGAATATTGCCTTCTCATGTATGCAAATTTTGCCTTCCACTCCATAATATGTATGTTTGTTTCAACATACCCATGTTAGAATTATTTTTTCTAATAAGAAAAATTGGTACTGAAGGTATAATGGGAAAGAGCCATTTATTCCTTGGCATAATGCTGTAAGCCTTGGAGTCAAAGCAAAGGTATAATTTTGGGTTGAGTGCTTGGGGTTTAAGAATGGTAGACATTTTTCTGAGTGTGGTTCTGGGCCCCCTGAAACTATGTGAAGGAGGACAGAGGAGGGTTAACAAAGGATGTGAAAGCCAAGGTCCTGTATTTTTAAAAAATGAATTGTTTTAACAGGTTTTTTGAGACGTAATTCACATACCATACAATTCCTCCATTTAAAGTGCATAATTCAGGGTGCCTGGGTGGCTCAGTCCATTAAGCGTCTGCCTTTGGCTTGGGTCATGATCCTGGGGTCCTGGGATCGAGCCCCATGTTGGGAAGCCTGCTTCTCCCTCTCCCTCTGCTCTCTTTCTCTCTCTCATGCTCTCTCAAATAAATAAATAAAATCTTAAAAAAATAAAGTACATAATTCAATGGTTTTTAATATAATAAAGTTGCTGTATCTTGAGAGAACTGGACATAGAAAGCATGAGAACAGCCAGTGATCAATATGTTACAAATGCACCTCCTCCACACAGTGCCTTTTAAAGTGGAAGGAAAGGCAGTATCTAGTTTTTAAATGCAGTGTATGCTCTGTCCTGCCTCCTAGTGATCTGTAGGGCATTATTAATCTACAGAAGCACCCCAACTCCTCCTCTCACACTGAACCAAAGCTCTATCCATAGACTTGATTTGCTGGGCAAAAGCGATTGACTTCATGGTGAACTTGCAGAAAAGATCAGTCCTTGAGTTGATGGGGGAAGGGAGCAAGGGATCAGGGAAAAGGATATAGGTGATCAAGGAATGAGCAACGCTGCTTTTTTATAAAGAATAACGTAAATTTATCCTGGGAGAGTACTTGAATTCCAAGTGCAATTAGGTAATCAGGGCTGGTATCAGAAATATATGGGTTAAGACCACATTGAGAAATGGCATAGAGTAGTGATTAGGGGCGCAGGCTCTGAAGCCAGGCACCTACCGAGATTTGAATGTTTGGTCTTGGGCCAAGGTAATTGATCTCTCTGAGCCTCGGTTCCCTTACATATAAAAGGGGTGAGAACACCTACTTTATAGGTTTGTTGTGAGCATTATATTTGCTAATATATATAAAGAGCTTATAACAGTGTCAGACACATACTTGGTGACATGTAAGTATTTGCTAATTTTTATACCAGGCCCTGTTCAATCTGCACATCTTCTCTGCTCCCCCTGCTCACACACACACACTCACACACACTCCTTAGGATCTTTGCACCCTGTTCCCTCTGTATGGAATACTCTTTGCCCAGATATCCATCACACTTGCTCCCTTACCTCTTCCAGACTTCCTTAAAGTTACCTTCTCAAGGAGGATCATCCTGATGACTCTCAATATCCCTTACCTTGATCTAGGTTCATTTTTTCTATAGTTCTTATCACCCTATAACATACCACACAATGTACTTATTTATTACATTACATTATCAGTTTCCCCCCAGCCCCAGGCCGAGACCAGCCCGCCACCCCCCACCCTTGCATGTAAATCCCCCCATGGGCAGGGATTTTTCTCTATTTCATTCACTGATGTATCCTAAAAGGCTAAAGACAGTGCCTGGGACATAGGGGGTGGTTGGTAAATATTTGTCGAATGAAGAATTCAAGAGTAATTCATATTAGATAATCTGTTGTAATTTCTTGACCTCCCTGCTCATTAGGAACAGGCATCAGCCCCACATGCCTGGAATGACCTCATGCAGGCAAGACACCCTCCAGCCGCTCTTTCCACCACCGAAGGCTTTTACTTGCCTCCCTCTCTCCTAATTTTTAAAATTATTTCTTATGGAAGTGTTTTCCTGCTTTCCGCTTTTAACCTCAAAGCTTCTCACACTCCTTTTCTAAGTCATTTCTGTTGCCCCTTTCCGGATCAGTCCTATTAAGTCCTTCTTTACAATGTGATGACCAAAACCCTAATGTGGCATTCCTGGAAGGAAAGCCCACAGCCAGGAATGTCACAGCTCCAGAGCCTTTTCAGACTCTCCATCCTCTAATTAGGATGGCCACACATCTCAGCTACTGCTTTTGACTGTTGCTGTGAGCTGCATGTTGATGCCCATCATTGTGCCTAGATAATTTCCCTGAGCAGCTAAAACTAATAATCAGTGGTATTTTCAATAGAGCCTTGCCATTTAGTGGGTGAGTTATTTAGCACTTCATTTTTTTTCAGTTGAATTTAATTTCTGGTCATGTTTCCTAATTAGGAAGATTTACAGGATTCATTTTGATTTTTTGAAAAATTCCTTCCCAGGAATGCTTATCTCAGCTTCAGCAAATGTTTCATCTGCTTATTTCACCTCTTAATTCCTGCTGGGGTTGTTAACGTGTCAGACTTCAACAGCAGGGCTGATTCTGGGGCTGCCTCATTGTTGGCTCTTTTTCAGACTGAGCCTAGGTCTTTATATTCAAGGCTGATGGGCACAAATGCAGCTTTTTCTCCCTTACTCCTGGACCCTCTTGTGGCCCCTCAGCAATCCTTTTGCGCCTTCTTCCGGTCTCTGGCTCCTCCTTTCTGTCAAATCCAGCCTGTCTTCCATATGCATTTCTAGGGCTCCCCTATTTCGAGCCCTGAATGTGGCTTTTAAAAATAAAAACTGTTATAGAAAATTTCATTAAAATAATAAGTGATGCTATCTCTTGCATCTCACCACTTACTTGGTTCTCCTTTCTCCTCCTATCATCTGTACGTGAGATTGATTTTGTTTGCACAAATTTGCCTTGCTGCTCTGTTATTTTCGCGCTTTCCAGTGATAGGTCTCCACTGCTCCTTTTCTTCTCCTCGCTCCTTTCCCCTCAGGCATTTCCTCCTCCTCTCCTGGTACTCAAAGAGCTAATAAACTCAACCAGGTGGAAGGGGGGCTGCAATCACTCAGGATCCTTGGGCTGGGATTAGCCGGGCTCTGGACACCTCCAGCCAGAACACACATAGAAAACACCAAAGATAAAGTAAACTGTCTTCCGTTTGTTTGGTCTTCCTGAGAAAACCAGTGCCCGTTTCTACTGCACAGTGACCAGTGTTCATAATTTCTACTGCCGTGGCTCTTTGCCCAGAGCTGTGATGCAGAGGGGAGCATTCCCAGTGCTGGACTTGGTGTGACAGGGAAAATTTCAGGCATTACAGGCAGAGAGTAATCTATGAAAAGACTATGAGAGGTGGAGCCCCAGAGGTATGGGAGAATACAGTGAAGTTGTTTTCTATGAGGATATTTTTAGAAAGTCCCAGATCCATTGGGTTTCCTCAGCAAAATAGGAGGTGGACTATCAGTACAATTTCAAATACCCAGAGGGCCTCGGTAGGCAATTTAAGGATGAGAAATACTGGCCTGGTAACTCAGGTAACACTGAGAGACCATCCCTAATGGGAAAGGGTCAGCGAGACTTTGGCCAGTTGTTGGCACAGGTGAGAATACCGCGACTAAGGGAAGCTGAAAAGCCACAGGATTTCATGTGAAATTTCCCAGTTTTAAGATGGCAGCCACTTACCAAAAAAATTTCAATAGTCTGTGTGTGCCAAAGCTCATTAGCTATGAGTTTACAACCCCAGGACTAAATGATCATTAAGGTCCCTTCCCACTCTTACTCTCTCAATGGTCATAACTCAAGAATGATATGGAAAAAAAATTAATACTAAAATTTGCACAGCTATTTTCAGTTTATGAAATACATTCCCTTCATATTACTTTGAGATATAGCAGTTTGTATTTTAAAATCTGATATATATTTGGGGCACCAGAGTGGCTCAATTGGTTAAGCGACTGCCTTTGGCTCAGGTCATGATCCCAGGGTCCCGGGATCGAGCCCCTCATTAGGCTCCCTGCTCCTTGGGGAGTCTACTTCTCCCTCTCCTTCTCCCTCTCCCCCTGCCTGCCACTCCCCCGCTTGTGCTCTCTCTCTGTGTCAAATAAATAAATAAATAAAATCTTTAAAAAATAAAAATAAAATCTGATGTATATTCAAACTGGTTGTGTTCTCACCATTCCATTCTCTGACCACCAGGCCAGGCAACCCTAAGACTTCAAGAAAATGAAGTATAGGGGCCCCTGGGTGACTCAGTCATTAAGCGTCTGCCTTCGGCTCAGATCATGATCCCAGGGTCCTGGGTTCGAGCCCCACGTCCGGCTCCCTGCTCAGCAGGAAGCCTGCTTCTCCCTCTACCACTCCCCCGCTTGTGTTCCCTCTCTTGCTATCTCTCTCTCTGTCAAATAAATAAATAAATAAAATCTTAAAAAAAAAATGAAGTATAGTCCCAACCCTACAAAAGGTTGAGGAGTTGGTCCCAATCTTTCCAGTTAAACTTGCTTTGTAAAAATCCCCACCTTTGAAGAAGAGCTAAATAACTTAAACTGCTGCTATTCACTTAACAAAACTTGTTAAACACAGACACAAAAAACACCAGTAACCATGGACCAATTTCATTAATTATAAATAAATTTTAATCCTAAATAAAAGATTAACAAATTGAATCTGGCAGTGTATTCAAAGAATAATGAATATATGGCAAAGCAGAGTTTATTTCAAGAATGTAAGGGTAGGTTGGACATTAGGAAATCTACTATAGTTCATTATATTAATAAGTCAGAGTAAAAAGTCAATCTGGTAATAGACCTTAAGAAACAGTTAATAAAATTTAACCTCCTTTCCTAATTAAAATCTTATAGTAAATTAGGAATAGAAGAAAACTTCTTCAAAGATGACAGTGTATTTTTTTAAGATTTTATTTTTAAGTTATCTCTACACCCAATGTGGGGCTCAAACCCACACCTGAGATCAAGAGTCACATGCTCTACCAACTGAGCCAGGCAGGCACCCCAAGATAACAGTGTATTTAAAGGATATCAAGAATCAACTAGGGGCAAATACTTGTCTTACTACATTATAGACTGAATGCCCATGATCTTGTCCTGTATTCTTCAAAAGTTTTCTGAGGTTTTGGCCAATCCAACAGGAAGAGAGAAAATGCATTATTTGTAGGTGATATGATTGTTGACATAAAAATTCAGAGAGATCAGCTGGCAAATTATTAGAACTAATAAGACATTTTCAGTGTGTTAGGATAAGAGATAAATAAATAAATAATAAAAACGAAGTTTTCCTAATTTACAGTAATGATAAATATCTCATTCGCAATATTACCAAAAAAAAAAAAAATATCTAGGAACAAACTTCACAAAAATTGTGCAAATCTTTGTGAAAATTTTTTCATGTCCTTGAAATTTAGAATACCTAAATACATGAAGAGATGTATTCCTGAATTTGAAAATTTTGACTCACGAATTTGAAAATTTTTAAAGAAGAGAATTAGGAGAGGACTTGCTTTATGAAACAGCAAATATATTACAAAGCTACAATGATTTTAAGTGTGACATAGCACAAACCATGAGAGACTATGGACTCTGGGAAACAAACTGAGGGTTTCAAGAGGGGAGGTGGGTGGGAGGATGGGGTGGCCGGGTGATGGTTATTAAGGAGGGTATGTGTTGTGATGAGCACTGGGTGTTATATGCAACTAATGAACTGTTGAACACTACATCAAAAACTAATGACATACTGTGTGGTGACTAACATAACATAATAAAAAATATAAAAAAATAAGTGTGACATAGCACAGGAATAAGCAGATAGCTGATAGAATAGACAAAGTGTTCAGAAACATACAAACACACACACATTTAGTTCATGATTAATGGTGCCACTTCAAAGTAGTGGGGAAAGAATAGATTATTCGACAGGTGATATCGGGGCAACTGGTTAACCATTTGCAAAAAGTAAAGTGGAAAAAAATAAGGTGAAGAAACCTATGGTTTCTTGGTGAAGAAATTAGAGATTTCAAATTTACACATTCTTTTTGAGTATAGTTTGGCAAAATGTTTTAAAATTTGAGATTTCTATAATCTCTTATTAAATGATTCCATTAATTTCTTAAAAGATTTTATTTATTTATTTGAGAGAGAGAGCATGTGCTTGAGCGGGGATGGGGGACAGGAGCAGAGGGGGAGGAAGAGGGACAAGCCCCAAGTGGGGTTTGATCTCAGGACCTGAGACCATGACCTGCACTGAAACCAAGAGTCACATGCTTAACCAATTGAGCCACCCAGGCACCCCTAAACAATTCCATTTATAAGAACTAATTCCAACGAAGTAAATGGACAAATGTACAGAAACGTCTGTACAAGAATGTTTATTGCTGCACTTTTTAGAATAGTAAAAAATTGGAAACCACTTACATGACTGTCACAATGGATTATTTCAAAAGTGTGTGTGAGAGAGATATACATACAAACCTCGGAATGCCATGAGTCTGCTTCAAAATGATGGAATAGATTTATATATATTGGAATGAAGGCTATCCACATGATATTAAGTGAAAGAATCACGTTCTATATCTGTAGGTATTCTTTGATTTTTTTTTTTTTTTTTAATGTGTGGAGCTATGGAAAAGCCCAGAAGGAAATATGACAAGCTGTTTCTTTTTCCTTTTCCCTGGGTAGATTCTATTTTTTCGCCTAGAAGATTCTCCCCGTTTCTTAAGAGCTCTTTATCCAGGTAACTTCAATAGTACATCCTTGAGGTCTTAGCTTAAACTCTGTTGGGGGGAGAAGGGAAAGCAGAAACCCTATCCCTAGGTAAGCATGCTCTCATTGAACCCTGTACTTGCCACACTACCTACAAACCATACTACACGTTTCTATTTATCAAATTACTTACTTTTTGGGTTTTTTTCCCCCTAGACTCTAAGCTCCGTGAGGGCATGGACTGCATATGGGTCTAGCGTTCCAGAGCCTAGCACGGTGTCTGGGAAATAACTGTCGCTTATTGAGCTCTTACTGCATGCCAAATACTGTGATTGGCGTTTTAAATGATCTCACTACACCCTGAGGTAAATGCTATTATTCTCTCCATTCTGAAGACGGGGAAACTGAAAGTGAGTGAAATTTGTCCCCAAAGCCGTTGTCCCGCTGGGATTAATTCCCAGGCCTGACTCTTGGCCACTACACTCACTATATAGTGATCAGTAAACACCATACGAACTACAACCAGCCGCGGCTTGAGGGTCACTTGGCGGGGACACTGCGCTGGGGACATAGCACTGGAAAGGTGATCGGAGGAGAAGCCCTTTAAACCCGCTCACAAGGTAGATACTCGCAAGCCCCGCCCACCACGACCCGCCCACCAGCCCGGAAGGGACCGGCTGGGGCGGGACGAGCTTCCGGGGGCGGGGCGGGGCCAGCGCTGGTTGGCCGGCTTCGGGCGGAAGTCGGAAGGGTCGGTGGTCCGAAGACGCTGGCTTGTGACAGGGCGGGGTAGAAGGAAGGCCTACATAAAGGTTGCCTCTCCATCCCTTCGCTCCCGGGGACCCTCGGAAAAAACCCAGCACCCCGGCCCCGCGGCTAGCCCCTTCCCCCAGGCTCTCTCCGCTCGATTTCGCCACCGTTATGTGGGAAGCGAATCCGGTGAGTAGCCGGGCGGGACGGGGCGGACCCAGTGGGCGGGGTTCAGGGGAGAGGGGCGGGAGGGGGTTCCTGGGAACTGCTCCCCCTCACCCGCTTCGGGCTGGGTGCTGAGTTCCGGGACCCCGAAGACCCTGGCCCTTGGGGCTTCTATAGTTTCTGGCTTTTGAGCGGTGGAGATAGCTCCGTGGGTTTTCCAACGCATTATTACTTTCTGTTACAGTTATTTATTTGACTTGCTGTGGTTTCTCCGCCTCCCCCTCCCCCCACCGTCTTTTTAAACTTTGTGTTTTGCTTCCTAATCGGAGTTCCGGGGCTTTGGACCTGTTCCTCTGCCTTTGCCTCGGGTGTACCTGCCAGTCCCATCCATCTAAAGCGAGGGGATTCGACCCCCGTGTCTAGAAAGGGCCTAAGAGGAACCATCAGTGCTCCTTTTTCCCTTCTTGGTGGGCAGTCATTTCAAACTTGGGGGGACCGAGTGTATGTTCTAAGCGTCTAGATGGTGAAGTTCTTAGATTTTTTTTTTTTCCAGTGGACAGAACTGATGACCTGGAACTTTTCAACTGCAAGTCTTGTCTCCCTCCTTCTTGTCTGACTCCGGTGTTTGCATTCTGTCTGCGTGTATTTTGGTCTGCTTTGCTTTTATACATTTCTTTAATGTGCAGCTCTCAAAGAGTGGAATCCGTTTGCCCAGAGTATTCCATTCATCTCTTGTTAGAGTTGAAATCGCCTAGTAACATGGCAAATGTACACCTTAGGAGTTGACTCAGGAAATGGCAGAATCCCGTTTCAGCAAATTGTTGGACTGAATGAAATTACCGCGTGTGCCGAGATAACTGCCCAAATTTACTTACAACCCCGCTTTCATACTTGCAATACTCTTTTGCTGTAATCAACACTTTTTTTTTTTTCCATTTCTGGAATATATTTCTAGATGAGTTGGAGTGTTTATCAGTTAATTCTGTTATGTTTTTAAGTTTTTATCCAGTAGAAACTAGTCTGTTGGTCTGCATTTGTTGGTTGCACATTGTGGTTGCATCCCAGTCCTTCATGTTACTGGTCGTCATCTAAGATCTTTTTTTTTTGGGGGGGGGGGTTCATACATATAACCCTGCAATATCAGCCCACATCACAGGAAAGTAATTGCTGGGATTTGATTTTAGCAAAAATAATTTAGAATTATGAGAATGTGCTCTCTGCGTTTGTATTCAGTTTCACGATCTGTCATCAACAGTCTTCATTTTCTGCCATTATACATATATGTGTGTATGTGTATGTGTGCATCTGGCGTCTGTGTCTTCAGTTTTTATTAGCAGTCCTTTTCGTCTTGGTTTCTCCATAACAAACTTTTTAGTCATCTAGGTATGTCTTGCTCGAAGTCACATGTTTCAAATTCTTCATTATATTGTAAGCTCCCTGTGGGCAGGGATTTTTGTCTGTTTTGTTTATTTCGGTATCTTCAGGGCAGAGAACAGAGCCTGGCACTTAGTAGGCACTCAGTAAATATCTGTTGAATTAGCAAAGGTGACTGGATTTAGTACTAGAGGGAGTCCTTTGCTCCTACTGTTCATTCTCCCTCCTCCATCACATATACATTAGCAATTGCTATTGGATCATTTGTATGTTTGTAAGGATTATAAAGACATTAGTGAATGTCTTATAAATTTGTTTTGTTATATAGCATTATCTCATTTCTTTCTCATTATACATTTCTTTGTATGCTGTTTCTTCTGACATCACCCTAATGATTTTGCTTGATTTCACCAGAGCAGACTGACCTTTGTTAATAGTGGCGAACCTTCCACATATAATCCCACGTTCTTCTTTCAGCCCCTGTTGTGCTACCCTAGTATGTCTTAATGCTACTCTGTTTTCTTACTGATACTGGTTTCCTTCCTATGAACATATGAATTCTGTCAATAAGGACAGTTTAGTTTTTAAAAATACAGTCAACATTCTGTATGTGTGTTTCTCTAGTAATTTGTTAGTTTATAGTAATAGAAGCAGCATCTGGACAGTTTGTCCAGCTGTACTCATGGGATGAAAATTAATTTTAATGTTACCCTAAGCCAAACACATTGGAAATTTAAAAAAACAACAAAAAACTACAGTGTATCCTAAAGATAAATGCAGATGACTTTTGCATTACCCATCAATTGAAATTACTGTTTGCCATTTCTTACCATTGAATGAGATCATAAATTCTACTTTGTGAAGCAAGGCCACTGTGAACTGCTCTAATTGAGGTCTTCTGCCTAGTTTCTCCCTGTATATTTTTGATAGCATCTATGGCCTTAATGTACCACCTATGAGCCGCGGACATACCTCCTATTGCAAATATACCTTCTGTATGATACTGTATTCTACTCACAAGTGGCTTTGCGAAAATGTTACACTGATGGCCATGGTAATACTCAGAAGCAGCTGCCCCTTCCAAGTGAAAAGTCCCCATGACATGGTTTCAGTGTGGAAAATCAGCACTGAGCTTGCAACATTTCCTTGGGGGAGAAACCTAAAACAGAATAACCAAGGAGTTATAAGCTTTGTCTCAGTACAAAATTTTATTTTATCTTTCAAGACAGTCATGAGGTCAGTGATATCTACTCAAGCCTTTCACTGACTAGGCACCTTGAGGTAAGCATAATGTCCCTGCCAAGGCAGATCTGATTGACAGAAGGAGCAGGCTCACTCAGTTCTGGTATGAGCTTTTGGCAGTTCGCCATCCACCTGGGGGAGGTAGCCCTTGACTAATGTCCCCCAGTTTAGAAAAATGGCAAAGTCTGTAGAAAGGAATTGAAGGGGTTGCCATCACTGCTTTGACTCTCCATACCGTGACTTTATCCTGCCTTTCTCTGTCCTCTGTGTCATCGTCTTATTCCTCTTTGCTGCGAGTAAGTAATCACTGTTACATATGAGGGAGTTTCAGTTTCCTTTTCTCGCACTGATGAAGGAAACTGAAAAATGACAAACATCTGTAAGATTACAGACCCATGTGTTACAGTATTAAGACCTTGCTTTCAGTGATAAAGTCTCCCATAATTCCTTCCCACATATGAATTCATATTATTCAAAGAATCTGATGAGTTAGCTAAGGGAGGGGAAAAATGATTTTCTCAGGACCACGCAGGTGAGTATGCAGCAGAATTATATGAGTACCCGTGTCCTGTTGCTGGGCGACAGCAGTGATAACGTTGTGTATTGGTGCAGTGCTTTACCTGCTGAGCCATCTTTTTCTCTGTTATTTTACATTCACAGCTGCTTCCAGACTCACTTGGCACTATGATTCTTCTCTCTCCTTTTTCTGTCACGCTTCTTGAAAGAATAGTCTTATACTTTTTGTCATTCTTATTCATACCTCTACTCCTCCAGCCTCACCTCTGTCCCTAACACCTCACTTGCTAGGAGGTCACCAAGGACTTTTGAATCAACACATCAGTAGTGACTTTTATGCCTCCAACCTCTTCTGTCTTTCTGCAACATTAATGCACTAGAGGTGTTTTTTAGGACTCTTTTTTTATTTTCCTGGGTCTCTACTGCTTTGGATTTCTTCTTTTTATGATTTGTCTTTGAATCATAATTTTAACTGCACTTCCTTCTATCCCTGAAATGTTCTACTGTTAACCTTTGTTTTTTCTCAACACATCCTTTTTTTGGTGAGCTCCAAGGCTTCAGATACTACTGTAGTGAATATGCCTGCCAAATGTACCTTTTCAGTCCTGACCCTATTCCTGAGCCAGGTGATGGACACCTCTACTGGTTGTCTCTCTGACAGTTCCAAGTTGGTATGTCAAAACTGGACTGCCAGAGAACCCAATCATTGATTATTTCACCCACTCAACAAATAGTTACTAAGTATCTACCACATATAAAACATTCTAGGCACTAGGGAGGGGCATTACAAATACGGATCAAGTCAGAGTCTGCCCCTCAGGGGTCTGGCAACATAGTTTGGGGAGTGGAAGTGATACCAGAGGATATTGGGGGACTAGGTTCACTAACATAAGTTACATTTGAGCTAGGTGTTGAAGTTATAGAGGTGGTTCTTTGGGAAGGGCAAAGGAGCAAAATGACCACAGACCCCAAAGGTGAAAGAGATTGGCAAGTACAGTTTGGATAAAGGAGTGAAATGGAAAAAGTGCATATCTGATGAGTCAAGTCTCAGGATGGGCATTTTCAGAGAATGAGGATGGAGGGGTTGTGCGTGGTGGTATCTAACATGAGTGTAATATCTCTTCTGAGTCAGGCAGCGTCCCTCAGGCTTGGGGGAGGATGGAGATAGGATTCATTTCTGGAAATGAAAATTCTACAGCGAACGTAGTGTCTATGAAGAGGTGTTCCTAGATCCACATACAGTCATGGGTTCATATACTGATACCTGTGTCTTGGCATTCTTTCTAATTGTGCCAGTAGTAGATTGAGTTAAGCTTGTGAGTAGTGTGATGTGCCAGGGTTTGGTGGCTGAGGCGGCACTCAACAAAGCGTGCCCACACTGAGGTTATCTGATACCTGTGGGAGGTAGGAATTAATAAATGATTAGTCTCCCTTTTTCAAGGATGATACTAGGTCTCAAAGTTTGGTGACCTTTCAGAATAAGGACAGAGCCGGGTTTTAAATCTAGGACTTTCTGGCTCCAGAACACATACTCTTTCCAGTCTGCCTTAACATACAAGACTTAAAAGTGGGTAGAGAAGGACCTGTGAGGAAAGATACAGGGAGTCAGAGAAAAAGAAGAATTCTTGAGCTGCAGAAAATCACACCCTTTGTGCGACACCCAACTCCCATGATTTTAGAACTTTTTTCTAGTGGTGCAGCACATGAACAGCAGTAGGGAAATGCTGTGGCCTCCCCAGGATGGGTACAGCAGATGCAGCACAGGGCCGAGGGAGTGAGTCTAATGGTTTCTGGAGTATCGGAGTTTGTGATACAGGCCAGAGGCAGACTTTTGTAACAGGTTTGAAGGATGGAGTGAGGTGAAATGCTGAGTATGACCCACCTGGTCTGAAATACGCAAAATGTTGAGGTCTGTGGCTTATACAACTCACCCTCTAAGAGTCGGATCTGCTTTTGAAATAGTATCTGATGGCACTCATCTATATATTGAGCACCTACGATAAGCCAATCAGTTCTAAGCCTCAGCGTTTACAATGGTGAATAAAACAGACCAGGTCCCAGCCCTTAGGAGCTTGCAGTCTAGTGCAGGGAGGCAGACAGTAAGCCAATAATTATACAAATAACATTTAACTGCAATTGCAGCCAAAGCTCTAAAAGAAAACAAGAACAATGACAATGTATAATAGGGGGAGTTAATATTAGACTGGGACATAGGTTAAGTCTCCTCTCTGAAAGCCACTTTTACAGCGATTTGAAGGACTGAGCAAGAGTTAGCCAGGTAAAGTTGGATGGGGGGCAAGGAGGGCTCTTTAGACAGCAGAAACAGTGTGGGCAGAGATCCTGAGGCAGAAAGGAGCTTGGTGTTTGAGGCAGAGAGAAGCAGTGTGTGGCTGGAACCCAGTGAACCAGAACATGAGGCCAGGAGGTAGGCAGGAACTAGCCAAGCACGGCTCTGTGGCACATGTTTAGGATTTTGAACATCATCCTTAGAGGAGTGGGAAGCCATTAGAGGATTTTATATAGGAAGGGGAAGGAACGTATCTATGTTTTTAAAAAGATCAGTCTGGCTGCTGTATGGAAAATGAGTTATGTATTAGGAAGTGTGAAATAATGGCCTCCCAAAGATACCCACATCCTAATTCCCGGACACTGTGAATATGTTAGGTTACATAGCAAAGGGGAATTAAGATCTTAATCAGCGGGCGCCTGGGTGGCTCAGATGGTTAAGCGTCTGCCTTCGGCTCAGGTCATGATCCCAGGGTCCTGGGATCGAGTCCCGCATCGGGCTCCCTGCTCCTTGGGAGCCTGTTTCTCCCTCTGCTTCTCTCTCTCTCTCTCTCTCTCTCTCTCTGTCTCTCATGAATAAATAAATAAAATCTTAAAAAAAAAAAGATCCTAATCAGCTAACTTTGTGATTGGGAGATTGATTACTTTGGATTATCCAGGTGGCCCAGTGTAATCACAGGCATCCTTAAAAGCGGAAGAAGGAGACAAAAGTGAGTCAGAGAAAGGTGTTGTTGTGGAAGAATAGTCGACATTGCTGGCTTTGGAAGATTAAGTAAGGGGGCTACAAGGCAAGAAATGTGGGTAACTTTTAAAAGCTGGAAAGGCCAACAAAACAGATTCCCCATTACAGCCTCCAGAAGGGAATCAAGCCCATGGTGATTTTAGCCTAGTGAGTTCCATGTCAGACTTCAACAGAGGTGTAAGATAATAAATTTTGTGTTGCTTTAAGCCACTAAGTTTGTGGTAATTTGTTCCAGCAGCAACTGAAAACTAATATCGAGGGCCATCGGAAAGGCCATTGTAAGACCACTTAGGGAGCTATAGTGTAGTCCATGGCGAGGATGAAGGTGATCTGGGCTAAATTGGTGATAGCAGGGAGAGAGACACATAGGTGGATCCGTCCAGGCTGCGCTTTGGATGAAGAGTGCTAGGTTTCTGGCACAGGCAGCTGGAGGAATGAAATATTTTCACTAAGATGGGGAGATTGGGAAAGGGGAAGATATGGCCGAGACCAAGAGTTTGGCTTTGGGCCTGTTACAGGTTTAATGTGCCTATGAAGCGTTCAAGCAATAAAGCCAAAGAGGCAATTGGTAGGTGGGTCTGGAGAGTGGGTTAGAAGTGGCAGTTTTGGGCTTAGTCTTTTAAAGTCTTTGGCTTTTAAAATCATGACAGTAAGTGAGACCCCTAGGACAGTGTTTCTCAAACTTTTAGTATCGTTGCAGATCACCAATCTTAAACAAGAAAGTAGTATTTAAAAAATTAATGTTTTTATTATAGAAAAAAGATAGTTTTGCAGCCTCTTACAAAGTATGTATCTAACTTGTTATTTATTTATTTTTACTTTATTTTATTATGTTATGTTAGGTCACCATACAATACATCATTAGTTTTTGATCTAACTTGTTGAAAGATAGCTTGAGATGTAGGTTAGATCCAGACACTGATTTTTTTTTTTTTAAGATTATATATTTATTTATTTGACAGAAAGAGAGCGAGCCCAACCAGGGGGAGCGGCAGGCAGAGGGAGAGGGAGAAGCAGGCTCCCCACTGAGCAAAGAGCCCGATGCGGGGCTTGATCCCAGAACCCCGGGATCATGACCTGAGCTGAAGGCAGACGCTTAACTGACTGAGCCACCCAGGCATCCCTGACTTTTTTTTTTTTTTTTTTTTTTTTTTTTTACCCTGTATTTCTACTAAATTAGGAAATTCCATGTTATAATTATAGATTGTCAGGATTTGCAACTGGTGTTTGCTGGCTCTGTCAGATGTTTTAGAATGCCAAGATCAAACACATATTGAGAAAGTATGAGAAGATTTCTCCCTGAAGACTATTCCTAGTGTCCAGTCAGTTGCCAAATTGACACACTTAAAAGATTAAGTAACTGTAGGAGCAAATGTTTCAACCAGCCTGAACATTTGGAAGATAGGAGCAAATGTATTCTTAGTCATTCTTTGATTACTTCAGTCTCTGGAAAGTATCTGTTCAAGTTATGTTGTAACATTTGGATGTGTTCTTTATATATCCACAATAATAAAATCAGTCTCACTCTCTGATGAGTGAAGAAAGCCATCAGATTCTGGGAAGGAATCACACCCTAGCAATCGAACCATTTGTAGCATAGTTTCGTGACTGGAAAATCTGGTACCTTGTTCTCCTCATTAAAAATTGGGAATTCTGGCCTTGAAATAGTAGGTTTAGGTTATTTCAGATGCCGAGTGTATTTTAGCTATTATACACTTAAGCAGGCCTCTGGGAATCAAGAATGGCTATTAGTATTATCAGCATCATAAAGAAATATTTTTATCTCATCTGTCCTTTTGGAAACTCTTGTCAGCACTTTTTTCCTTGATACCCTTTAAACTCAAGTAGAAGGGTGATTTTGCAAACACTGCCATTTCCACACATTCGAGAGCACATACTGAGTTGTCAAGATTTGCTGATACTTAATTTTCATTGTTTTCTTCAACATTCAATTACAATCAGGAGGCATATTGTTTACTTCTTTCTAATTGTTCCATGTGTTTAAAACGCCTTTTAGTGATGCAGCAATACCTTTTCTTGCTGTTTGTATAGCTCGTGGTCTGTCAGTTTTGAGTGGGTTGCACCTTTTCCAGCCCATGTCACAGCTCACAGAAGCATCATCGTCTAAATGAAAACTGTCTTTGTGCTGTGAGTTTTCACTGATAAGCAGAACAAAAAGTTGTTGAGTACTTCTGCCTCATTACAGAGTATATATGCTATAAGAACCGATTTATGTTTTCTCTACAAGTAGTTTGTTCAGTTTTAAAACAAAGTATATGCTGAAACACTCATGTGATAATAATTGCTCTCTCATAACATGTACCATTGATACTCTGTGACTTCCAATAGAGTCATTTAATAAAGAAATTTTGTCAGTAGCTTGTTTCTTTTCACAATTTGGGCATTAAATTTGGACTGACAGTTTCTCAACGATATCAAGACCTTTACCTGTTTTAGCTGAGGAATGCCTCTTTATTCTTGGTCTCTTCTCTACCTTATCAACAAAGTAAATTGATTTGAGGCTTTGTTTTAAAATGATGTGAAAGTTTACTTGGTTTTACACCACCATATTTGCTGAACACTAGCTGATATGAACTGATCAGCATAGACTGAACATAATGACATGGTTGGTAACTTTAAAGAAATTAAATTTTCATGAAAATCATTATTACTCTTAAATTTCAACTTTACAAAATATATATGAACAAATTTCTTTAATTTCTCCTCTGAAAATGCCTGTGAACTACTTCATAATTCTTGAGGACCATGTTTCGAAGATGCTGAGAAAAACAAGAAAAGGGGCTAGGACTGAGCCCACAGAGCCTAAAAGTTACAGGCTGCATAGAAATTAAGGTACAAAGGAGATCAAGAACTTGTGGCCAAAAATTCAAGACAGTCTAGAGAGTATGATTTCATGGAAATCAAGAAAAGGGTAAACTGTGGAATGTTACTGAGTGGTCAAGTAAGATGAGAACTGATAAAAGAGCATAGGATTTAGCAACATTGAAGCTCATTGGAAGTCCTAGCAAGTGCTGTTTCTTGTTTGTTTGCTTGTTTGTGATGGTGGTGGAAGATACTGGGCCAGAAGCTAGAAAAACTAAATTAGAGTGGATTTTAGAGTGAATGGAAAGTGAGGCAATGAAAATGGTGTGTGTAGACAAAGAATTATACTTAATCCACCAAAGGAGATAAAATGGAATCCTAAAAGTACTCAATCTAAAAGAAGATTGAAAAAGATGAAAAGGGGAACAAAGAACAGATGGAACAAAAGCAAATAACAAGATGATAAACTTAAACCTAACTATATCAATAATCATACCAAAGTAAATGCTGCATGCATATCAATTGGAACACAGATTGTCAGATTAGAGTAAAAACTAAGACCTGACTCTAAGTTGTCTACAAGAAACACACTTCGAATATAAAGACACAAACAGGATAAAACTAAATGGAAAGAGAGCTATGGTGCTGACACCAGTCAAGAGAAAGCTTGAGTGGTATATTAGATTTCAGATTAATGATATTATCAGGGATAAAGAATGTCATTTCCTATGCTAAAGAGTTCAGTTAATCAGTAACAATCCTAAACATTTATATACCTGATAATAGAGCTTCAAAATACATAAAGCAAAATTAATGGAACTGTAAAGGGAAATAGACAAATCAATCCCATTCTAGTTGGAGATTTTAATACTCCTCTCTCAGTAATTGCTAGAATAAGTAGGTACACATGAGCAAGGATACAGAGGACTCGAACAACACTATCAACCAACTTGATCTAATTCACATTTATAGACCATTACACTTAACAACAGTTGAATACAATTTTTTTTTTTCAACTACATGGGGAACATTTCACGTGATAGACCATATTCTGGGCTGTAAAACAAGTCTTAGTACATTTAAAAGAATTCAAGTCATGTACAGTATGCTATCTGATCAAAATGGAATTAAATTAGGATTCAGTAAAAGAAAGATCTGTAAAACCTGCAAGCATTTGGTAAGTAAATAACACTTTAACCCATTAATCAAAGAGAGAAAATGTGAAGACAACATATCAAATTTGTGGTATGTTGCTATAACAGTACTTAGAGGGAAAGTTATGGCTACTTTGATGCCTATATTGGAAACGAAACGTCACAAATTAGTGACTACAGCTTCCTCCTTAAGAAACTAGAAAAAGAAGAGCGAATTAAACTCAAGCAGGGGCAAGGAAATAAAATTTAGAATGGAAATCACTGAAACAAAAACCAAAAAATTAATGAAAGCAGAAGCTGTTTTTTTGTTTGTTTTGAGGAACATCAGTAGAATTGATAAACCTCCAGCCAGACAGATCAGGAGAAAAAGAATTCAAATTATTACTGACAATGAGAGAGGTAACATCACTACAGACATTAAAGGGTAGTAAGGGAATGTTATGAACAATTTAATGTCAATCAGTATGGCCACTTAGATGAAATGGGCATATCCTAAGACACAGACTACCGAAGTTCCCTCAAGAAGAAATAACATGAATAATCCCAAATCTGTTAAAGAATTTAAATATATGGAAAAGGCCTACCCACAAAGAAAACTCCAGGCACAGATGGTTTCCCTGTAAATTCTAACAATATTTAAGGAAGAAACAATACTAATTCTGCACAAGCTTTCAGAAAATTGAAGAGAAGGTTATACTTCACAACTCGTTCTATGAAGCCATCATTACCCTGATACCAAAACCAAAGACATTACAAGAAACTATAGATGAATATCCCTAATGAACATAGATACAAACATTTTAAACAAAATTTTAGTGAATTGAGTCTAACATATAAGAAGGTTAATTCATAATTACAAAATGGTGTTTATCCTAAAAATGCAGGTTGGTTTAATATTTGAACAGCAACAAAGTAATTCACCATATAAACAAACTAAAATGAAAAACAATATGATCATTTCAATGTATGCAGGAAAGCATTTGACAAAATCTAGTATCCCTGATAAAAACTCTCAGCAACCTAGGAATAGAAGGGAACTTGCTCAACCTGATAAGGGGTATGCAGAAAAGGGCTAACTCAGCAGGCCTAGGGTGCTCAAACCATGTACATTCTCAAGAAAGGCCTGTTTCCATGACTGTCCTTTCCCTAGCTCCAGAGAACTGAGCTCTTAGAATAGTTTGTCTAATGAGTGTATTTGCATACCTGAGATCTTGAGCTATGCTATACCAGTTTATCCAGATAGTTTACACTGGCAATGTGATTTATGGTGAACACCTGCTTTCTCTCTGGAGGTCTGGAATGTCAGCAGCTGAGGTCAGTCACATACTTATATGACTAACTCCTAGTAAAAACCCTGGACACCTAGGCTCAGGTGAGCATCCCTGGTTGGCAACATTTTGCACTGGTCACATATGGTTGCTGAAAGAATTCAGTGTGTCCTATGTGACTCCACTGGGAGGGAACACTTGGAAGCTTATGCGTGGTTTCCTCTGGATGTCACTCCATGCGCTTTTCCCCTTTGCTTATTTCACTGTGTATATTTTTACTATAATAAACTGTAACCGTGAGTAGAACAACTTCCGAGTCCTGTGAGTCCTTCTCCTATGAGACCAAGGGTGCCCCTGACATAAGGGGCATCTACAAAGTACCTATATCTAATATCAGACTTAAGAGTGAAAGACTGAATACTTTCTCACTAAGACCAGGAACAAACAAATGATGTCCATTCTTTATTTGACATTGTACTTGAGATGATAATCAGTGCAATAAGGCAAGAAAAAGAAGGCATGAAAAAGAAATAACAGGCATCTATATGCTAAAAGAAAGTGAGGCTATCTATATCTATCTATAAAATGCCTATTTTATAGATATATGCCTAGAAAACCTGATGGAATGTCCAAAAATCTAGAACAAATAAGGGTTTAATAAGGTTGCTGAATACAGGATCCATGTACAAAAAATAATGTATCTCTAAATACAAGCAACATTCAATCAGAAATTGAAATTTACATGCAATTCCATTTACAATTATAACAGAAATATGGAATACTTAGGCATGAATCTTGCATAAATGATGTACAAGATCTATACACTGAAAACCAGAAAACATTACTGAAAAAAGTTAAGACGTAAATAAGTCAAGAGATACGCCTCATTTGTGGGTTGGAATACTCAATATTGTTGAGATGGCAGTGATCTCCAAATAGATCACTACGCCATCCCAATCAAAATTGAAAGGACCTAGTATAGCCAAGCAATTCTGAAAAAGAACAAATTTGGAGCACTAACACTCCTGATTTAAAGATTCAGTGTGAAACTACAGTCATCAAAACAGTGTAGTATTGGCAGCAAGATAGAGAAAATGATTATTAGAACAGAACAGATTCCAGAAATAGACCCACAAACATATAGATAACTGACTTATTATTTTTTTTTTAATAAAAGTAAGGTTTAGTGGAGAAAGGACAGTTATTCACTGGTCAGAGGCTGTGTTTAAGCCCCTTGTGCCAGTGAGACTTCCACCCTGTGTTGATCCATCCATGTGCAGCTTAGGAAATGTTTTCAAGTTTGTCCCATGACCTGCTCTGGTCATTCCTGGGTGGATTCAACCTAGTGCTTGTACACAGCCTTCCTGACTCTCATGGTTAATTGTAATTCCAGGAGGGCTTTTCTTGGTTATCCCTGGTTCTCTGTATTAAATTTCTGTATTCTCTACCATTTGGCTTGTATTAGGGCTTTGGGCTTCTTGGTTGTTTTTCCTCAAGATTTCCTTTTTTTTTTTTTTTTCAATAATGTTCTTAGGTATGAGGTTCTCTATTTTCTGTTCAAAATAAAGTCAGTCCCTTCAGAGAGAGATGTGGAGCTCTTTGTCCTTATGGTGTGCCTTTTCCCTTCAGTAGAACCCCTGCGCCACTACACTTGGGGCTAGAGGTGGGAGCTGACTTTTTCCACAGGGATACCTGCACTTTAGATAGAAGGGGTATTGGCAGCCCTGGTCTTCAACTAGGTTGGTAGCAATCAGGACTCAGTATTCTTAACCTACTGAGCCTGGAGTAGAGTTCCACCAAATGAACTGGGACTGGGTGAAGGAGCCAGGAGGTCAGTCTCCTCTGTTGCCTGCTCAGAATAGACCCATACCTCTAGGCTGAAGAAGATGAGAAACACTAGCAGTCTGCCCCTTCCAGGATGAAACTAGCCCAGGACCAGGAGCTGGAGGGAAAGGAAGCTCCTGTCTTCTTTTCTGCACATGACTGAGGTAGATCTTCTGTAACATAGCATTGATGGAATGGGGGTAATGGACTATATCTTAGTCAAATGCCAGACTCTTGCCTGTTCTGAGATTTAGTAGATTTTCTTGATTAAATGTTTCTCCCATTTGCTGTATGCCCTTAGGACAATTTCTAGAGACTTTATATGTTTTTTGTTTGTTTTTATTCTTTAAAATACTGTTCACCAATTAGAATGTGGTTTTGCTGGGGAGAAGGTCCACTGAGCTCCTTACTCTGTCATTCCACAAGTTCCGCCCTGCGTTCAAGCTTTTAATAGCAAGCTTTGGATCTTCTTTCTGTAGAGACAAGGAAGTTTTCATTACCAAATATGATTTTCTCAAGATTATACTAACGTAATATATTTTGTTAACTACAATAAACTTACCAGAAAGCTTTTAACCAGTCTGGAAGTTGGTTTATTTTTCTCCTATGGACTGGGATTTTGACTTTACACTCATTTTCCACATAGCTTTTCTATTTGATGATCCAGATTAATTGTTCCCAGGCCCCATAAATACTGTCTTTGGAATAGATGGCATTACAGACAGATACCACCAACATACCCCCTGCACTTGAAATTTTACAAAATGCTTTTTCACTTTATACTACCTTTTTTCTTCATAACCTGGTGTGCAGGAAGTATCAGTCCTGCCAATTAAAAACTGAAAATCGGCATGGTGGCTAAACTAATTCATTCAGCTAGCATTTATTAATTGTCTACTCCATGATAGACAACTTGCACACATTCCTTTTATTGCCCATAAAAATGTTCTAATCTAGATCCATTGTATTTTAAAGTTACTAATTTAAACTTGACTTACTCTTTGAACCTAATTACACAGAATAGCCCCTCCTTTGGAGGGGAAACTTATTGTAGAAAACCTAAGACTTAGTCTTATGAACTAAGTCTTTGCAAAGAGCCATATAGTATCTGGGAAGCAAAGCAACCAAATTAAGCTTTGGCAACAGGAGAGAAGGAGCAACTGTCTGTATTTGAAAGTGAGGCCATGGGGGTTGGCAGTTTAATGAAGAAGTGATGCTCAAGAGGCCTTGGGTGTTTCTTTAATCTTCTTTGTACTGCTAACTCTATGATTCTATTTTTTGTTTTGTTTCAAGTTTTTATTTAAATTCTAGTTAGTTAACATATAGTGTAATATTAGTTTCAGGAGTAAAATTTAGTGATTCATCACTTACATGTAATACCCAGTGCTCATCACAACAAGTGCCTGCTAATACCCGTTACCCATTTATCACATCCCCCCACCCACCTCCCCTCCAGCAACCCTCAGTTTGGTCTCTATAGTTAAGAGTCTGTTTTATGGTTTGCCTCTCTCTCTTTTTTCCACCTATGTTCATCTGTTTTGTTTCTTAAATTCCACAACTGAGTGAAATTACATGGTATTTGTCTTTCTTTGACTGAATTATTTTGCTTAGTATAGTACACTCTACCTCCATCCGTGTCATTGCAAATGACAAGATTTCATTCTTTTTATGTCTGAATAATATTCCATTGTGCATATTATATATATATATATAAATATCATGGACATATGCATGATGATATATATATATATCATCAGTTGATGGACATTTGGGCTCTTTCTGTAATTTGGCTATTTTTGATAATGCTGCTATAAACATTGGGGTACAGGCATCTGTCCCTTCAAATCAGTATTTTTGTGTCCTTTGGGTAAATACCTAGTAGTGCAATTGCTGAGTTGTAGGGTGGTTCTATTTTTAACTTTTTGAGGAACCTCCATACTGTTCTCCAGAGTGGCTGCACCCATTTGCATTCCCACTAACAGTGTGAGGGGTTTCCCCTTTCTTCGCATCCTCACCAACATCTAAGTTTCCTGTGTTGTTAATTTTAGCCATTCCGACAGGTGTGAGGTAGTGTCTTATCGTGGTTTTGATTTGTATTTCCCTGCTGATGAGTCATGTTGGGCATCTTTTTATGTGCTATTAGCCATCTGTATGTCTTTGGAAAAATGTCTATTCATGTTTTCTGCCATTTTTTTTTAAGGTTCTATTTATTTATTTGACAGAGAGAGAGACAGCAAGAGAGGGAACACAAGCAGGGGGAGTGGGAGAGGGAGAAGCAGGCTTCCCGCGGAGCAGGGAGCCTGATGCAGGGTTCGATCCCAGAACCCTGGGATCATGACCCGAGCCGAAGGCAGACGCTTAATGACTGAGCCACCCAGGCGCCCCTCTTCTGCCATTTCTTAACTGGATTATTTGTTTTTTTTGGGTGTTGAGTTTGATAAATTCTTTATAGATTTTTGGATACTAAGCCTTTATGAGATAGGTCATCTGCAAATATCTTCTCCCATTCCATGGGTTGCCTTTTAGTTTTGTTGATTATATCCTTTGCTGTGCAGAAGATGTTTATCTTGATGAAGTCCCAATAGTTCATTTTTGCTTTTGTTTCCCTTGCCTCTGAGGGCATGTCTAGTTGAATTTATTTTTGTGTATGGTTTAAGAAAGTGGTCCACTTTCATTCTTCTGAATGTGGCTGTCCAGTTTTCCCAACAGTCATTTGTTGAAGAGACTGTCTTTTTTCACTGGATATTCTTTCTTGCTTTGTCAAAGATTAGTGGACCATAGAGTTGAGGGTCCATTTCTGGGTTTTCTGTTCTGTTCCATTGATCTATGTGTCTGTTTTTGTGCCAGTACCATAACTGTCTTGATGACTAGTTTTGTAATATAACTTGAAGTCCAGAATTGTGATGCCTCCAGTTTTGCTTTTCTTTTTCAAGATAGCTATGGCTATTCAGGGTCTTTGTGGTTCCATACAAATTTTAGAATTGTTTGTTCTAGCCCTATGAAAACAGCTGGTGGTACTTTTTTTAATGATAATATTACACATTTGATTTTATTTGGTATTATTTCTTTTTTTAAAATTTTATTTTATTATGTTATGTTAGTCACCATACAATACATCATTAGTTTTTGATGTGGTGATCCACGATTCATTGTTTTCGTATAACACCCAGTGCTCCATGCAGTACTTGCCCTCCTTAATACCCAGCACTGGGCTAACCCATCCCCCACCCCCTCTCCTCTAAAACCCTCAGTTTGTTTCTCAGAGTCCATAGTCTCTCATGGTTCATCTCTCCCTCCAATATCCCCCCCTTCATTTTCCCCTTCCTTCTCCTAATGACCTCCATGCTATTCCTTATGTTCCACAAATAAGTGAAACCATATGATAATTGACTTTCTCTGCTTGACTTATTTTACTTAGCATAATCTCCTCCAGTCCCATCCATGTTGATGCAAAAGTTGGGTATTCATCCTTTTTGATGGCTGAGTAATATTCCATTGTATATATGGACCACATCTTCTTTATCCATTCATCTGTTGAAGGGCATCTCGGCTCTTTCCACAGTTTGGCTGTTGCGGACATCGCTGCTATGAACATTGGGGTGCATATGGCCCTTCTTTTCACTACATCTGTGTCTTTGGGGTAAATACCCAGGAGTGCAATTGCTGGGTCATAAGGTAGCTCTATTTTTAATTTTTTGAGGAACCTCCACACTGTTTTCCAAAGTGGCTGTATTCTTGAAAAATTTATGATTGAATTTCTTTGCTGGTTATTGGTCTGTTCAAATTTTCTATTTCTTCCTGTTTCGGTTTTGGTAGTTTGTAAGTTTCTAGGAACTTATTTTATTTATTTATTTTTAAAAATTTTATTTATTTATTTGGGATAGAGCGAGAGTGAAAGAGAGAGAGGGAGAGAGAGAGCACAAGCAAGGGGAGCAGCAGGCAGAGGGAGAAGCAGGCTCTCCACTGAGCAGGGAGCCCGATGTGGGGCTCGATCCCAGGACTCTGGGATTATGACCTGAGCCGAAGGCAGGTGCTTAACCGTATGAGCCACTCAGAAGCCCCTCTAGGGATTTATCCATTTCTTCCAGATTGCCCAGTTTGTTGGCATATAGTTTTTCATAATATTTTCTTATTATCGTTTGTATTTCTGTGGTGTTGGTTGTTATCTCTCTTCTCATTCATGATTTTATTTATTTGGGTCCTTTCTCTTTTCCTTTTGATAAGTCCGGCTAGGGGTATATCAATTTTATTGATTCTTTTAAAGAATAGGCTCCTGGTTTCATTGATCTGTTCTACTGTTTTTTTTGTTTGTTTGTTTCTATATCATTTTTTTTTGCTCTAATCTTTATTATTTCCCTTCTCCTAGCTTTAAGCTTTATTTGCTGTTCCTTTTCTAGCTCCTTTGAGTATAAGGTTATGTTGTGTATTTGAGACTTTTCCTGCTTCTTGAGAAAGTCTGTATTGCTACATACTTCCGTCTTATGACCACTTTTGCCACATCCCAAAGGTTTTGGACTGTTGTGTTCTCATTTTCATTTGTTTCCAGGTATTTTTTAAATTTCTTCTTTAATTTCCTGGTTGACCCATTCATTCTTTAGTAGTATGTTATTTAACCTCCATGTATTTGTGGTCTTTCCAAATTTTTTCTTCTGGTTGACTTCAAGTTTCATAGCATTGTGGTCAGAAAATACGCATGGTATGATCTCAATCTTGTAGTACTTGTTGAGGCCTGATTTGTGACCCAGTATGTGATCTATACTGGAGACTATCCCATGTGCACTTGAAAAAAATCTGTATTCTGCTGCTTTAGGATGAAATGTTCTGAATATGTTTATTAAGTCCATCTGGTCAGTTGTTTTCTTATTGATTTTCTGCTTAGATGATCTGTCCATTGCTGTAAGTGTGGTGTTGAAGTCCCCTATTATTATTTTATTATTACTAACGAGTTCCTTTATGTTTGTTATTGTTTTATGTATTGGGGGGCTCCCAAGTTGGGGGCATAAATATTTATAATTGTTAGATTTTCTTCCTGGATAGACCCCTTTGTTATGATATAGTGTCCTTCTTCATCTCTTATTACAGTCTTTGGTTTAAAATCTAGTTTGTCTTATGTAAGTATGGCTACTCCAGCTTTCTTTTGATGACCATTAGCATGATAAATGGTTCTCCATCCCCTCACTTTCAATCTACAGGTGTCTTTAAATCTAAAATGAGTCTCTTGTAGGCAGCATATAGATGGGTCTTGTTTTTTTATCCATTCCAAAACCCTATGTCTTTTTATTGGAGCAGTCCATTTACAATTAGAGTGATTATTGAAAGATATGAATTTAGTACCATTGTGTTACCTGTAAAGTTGTTGTTTCTGGTGATGTTCTCTGTTCCTTTCTAGTCTTTGTTGCTTTTGGTCTTTTTATTCCCCACTTGAAGAGTCCCCTTTAATATTTCTTACAGGGCTGGTTTAGTGGTCACAGACTCCTTTAGTTTTTGTTTGTCTGAGAAACTCTTTATCTCTCCTTCTATTCTGAATGATAGCCTTGCTGGGTAGAGTATTCTTAGCTGCATATTTTTCCTCAGCACGTTGAATATATCATGCCACTCTCTTCTGTCCTGCCAAGTTTCTGTGGAGAGGTCTGCTGCTAACCTTATTTGTTTTCCCTTGTAAGTTAAGGATTTCTTTTCTCTTGCTGCAGGATTTTTTTCCTTATCTCTATATTTTGCAAGTTTTACAATATGTCTTGGTGTTGCCCTGCTTTTGTTGATTTTGATGGGAGTTCTCTGTGCCTCCTGGATTTGGATGTCCATTTCATTCCCCAGATAGTTTTCAGCTGTAATTTGCTCAGATAAAACTTCTGCCCCTTTTTCCCCTCTCTTCTTCTGGGACTCCTATGATACAAATGTTACTATGCTTTATGGAGTCATTGAGTTCCCTAAGTCTACATTTGTGATCTGATACTTATCTTTCCCTCTTCTTTTCGGCTTCATTATTTTCCATAATTTTATCTTCTATATCATTTACTCATTCCTTTGCTTCTTCCATCCTGTGGTCATTACATCCAGTTAGTTTCACATCTCAGTTGTAGCATTTTTTTTTTTTTTTGTAAATTTCGGCCTAACCAGTGTTTAGGTCTTTTTTCTCTGCAGTAAGGACTCCCTGGTATCTTCTATGCTTTTCTCAAGCCCAGCTAGTATCCTTATGATTGTTGTTTTAAATTCTGGATCAGGCATATTACTTATATCTGCTTCAATCAGATCACTGGCCATGACCTTTTCTTGTTCTTTCTTTTGGGATGAATTCCTCCATCTTGGCATTTTGTCTAGGTCTGTCTTCTTCTGTGTGTTAGGAAAGTCCGTTATGTTTTCTGTTCCTGAGAGTAATGGCTTTATGAAGAAGAGGTCATATAGTGTCCAGGGCCTGGTGCTTCAGGGAGTGTCTCTGGTGTGTGCTGCGTGCACTCTGCTGCTTTGTTTTGGCTGTTCTGTCCTTCAGGCCGGTCGTCTGCAGAGGCTCTCCTCGCCTGCAGTGGGCAGTGTTTGGACCTTGTCCAGAGTGTGGCAAGTTTTAACTAGGTATGCTCTGGTTGGCTTGTTAAAAGAAACCAGATCCTATTTCCAGCAGAGCTGGAGCTTTGCAGCACTCTGTGGTCAAGAGACTTGGTGGCTGTGGGGTTTGTGCTGGTCATTCTGGGGGAGGAGCCTGCTGCTCTGGCTCTCAGGCACACTTGCCCTAGTGAAGCAGCACCCGCAGAGTGCAGGGGAGCAGGGCTTGGTGTAAGCAGTTTAGGTTGACTCTGTTGGCACTGTGCTGCTTACCGAGGTTACTTTATGCTGAGGGGTGGCGGAGGGAAATTGTGCCAGCCCTCTCCTGTGCCCCAGGGGAGGGGAATTTGTGCCCGCAGCTGTCTGGGCAGCCCTCCCAGGAGAGCCTACAATCTCCCCTCCTGTGTCCCAGGCGTCCTTCAGATCCCTGCCTTCACCCTGTCTGTGTCCGGTCCATCTGCCCACCCGGCCGCACAGTGCACCTGTCTTCTATCTCAGGCAGGCCAGCTGAGTTCTAAAACTCTTAGCTCCCTGGCTAACTCTATGATTATAGACAAAATAATTGCATTTTATCTGCTTCATTTCCCCCCTAACTTTAATTGGAGGATAGTGACTTATCCTGCACATGGGGCTATGGAAGACAAAAAATTCTGTAGAATTTGAAGTGCTTTAGGAATGTTCTGTATGGTGGCACCTTTCTATAGTGCTAACTTCTCCAAAATAAGGATAAAGATGAGTCTGTCCTGGGTCCGACCTAAAGCTACTTATGACAGGAAGTTCTGGAATGACTTTGGTAAAACACACTTGTAACCTGGCTTAAAGTGTGATCTTAGGGACAATGTGACATAGCAAAGCACACATGATACGTGTATACTGTATAAAGGGTATTTTCTACTTCCTATTTCTTGTTTTCATTTCCCTTTCCTGGTAGAGAAAAGATAGAACTCATAAGCCAAATGTTTATCTTAACTATTACCTTTAAACTCATCCTTCCACATTTGGGGAGTTACTTTCAGAAGAAAAAATAAATTTAGGTTTTTCTTGCTTTCTTTCTTTCTCATAGTAAAATGGCCAAACAATGTGAACAGTAATAGGAAGAAGAGCAGGAGCTGTGAATAGTTAACCTGGACAATTGATCTTAAATTTCAAATCATTGCCTTTATTTTCCGATTAAAAGGTATAAGGCAAATAGTGGGTCCTATACCTGAAGCTCTTGACCCTAGAGTGTTCTATTTTTCATTTCTTAGCAGCCAGTCAACTTTAAAACATGAAGGAAATATCCAGAAAATAATCATAAAGCATTCCTTGGAGAAGTTTCCAAACATGAATAAAAAATAACAAGCCCCCTTCATTGAGCTCAGGTACTGTACTTGGCACTTTACTGCATTATCTTATTCATTACTAACAGTGGCCCAATGAGGAAGGAACCTTTAATCTCTATTTTGTGAAGAGGAAACTGCCCTAGACAAGGTAATTAGAAGCTTACGCCAGGTTACACAGCTTCTGGAAACAGGATGGACCATTTTAAGTAATGAAATTTAAAGCAAATATTTTCTAAATTACCCAAGTAGTGCATATTCTTTGTAAAAAAAAAAAAATCAAAGATGTAGGAAATAAAATTTTAACAAATCACCAATAACCATATATGTGTGTATGTGTGTATATGATTACACACACACACAAAGATTGGAAAGGCACAGAATAAGTGATAGTGTTGGTTAACCCTGGAGAAGGAAGGTGAGAAGATACCAGAAATGGAAGGGATGGTCAAAAACATGTTTAGCTTTATCTAGAATGTTCTGACTTTTTGCACAGGGACTGTTTTCATATATCAGTTGTGCAAATTTAATTTATTTAAAAACCCTCAAGGAATGAGGACACATTCCAGATAAAGTTAATCATTTTTGACTAACCTCATCACCCCTTTTCTGGTGACCCTCTCTTCATCACAATCTCTACTCAAGAATGTTTAAACCTTTTCAAAGATAGTGTGGACATAAGTTACTTGATAAAGGGAAGATTGTAGAATTGTTGATAATGAAGTATAAGGCAGTATACTATGGCAGTTACGCGCACAGACCCTGGATCCAGACTGCCTAGGTTTGGATCCTGACTGCCCTATTGTATGATCTCTCTGTGCTCCAGTTTCCTCCTTTATAAATTTGGGATAATAATACCTATCTTACCGGGTTGTCATGAATCCTAAATGAGTTATTATCTGTACATTACTTAGCACCTGGCACACTGTAGGAGCCAGATAAGGGTTGCTATAGTCATTATTGATATCCTGACACTTAGAAAAAGCTATGATAAATTGTTGTATAGGCTTTTTCAGACTTTTTATCTGTATGTGTGTACATATACACATACAGACATGTACATACACATATATTCACATGGGTAAATATAGGTGAATTTTTATGAAAATTGGATCATACTATTTCTATTTATTATAACCTTTTTTTGTACTCAACACTATAGATTATAAACATCTTTCCATGCCATGGAATAATGAATGTTTAAAACAAATCTCAGGTGTGTTTGGTCTTAGCTAGTTGTGATAGCATGGATTCTTTTTGACCAAATGTGTGAACATATGATAAGACAGAAATTACTTGGCACTATATTGAAAATCTGGAGTGCTTATAGATATTGACACAGCTTACTTAAATGGTTGAATGGGCATTGATATGTCTTACCTGAGTGTATAATTATTTGTCTTATCTGTTAAGCAGTGATATTCAGCCTTTGTTAAATGTTTATCTTTAGAGTCAATATGCCAGAGAGAATGGTATTTTTAAAGGGTCACTGTGGGAAGGACACTTGGAATATAGTTCTTTGTAGTAAGAAAAATGATGTAGAAAAAGTACATTGGTTATTAAGAAAAGTATTTCTTCTTCTGCCTCTTTCTGGCTTCTCAGGAGATGTTTCACAAAGCGGAAGAATTCTTACCCAAGAGGACGGGTAGTGAAATGGATGAGATGGACACGTCGGACACCCAATGGGGCTGGTTTTACCTGGCGGAGTGTGGGAAGTGGCACATGTTTCAGGTACTTCCTTTCCAGAACATACCAGAAGGGCCTCAGGTCCACTTAGCGCCACCTTGCTGCCGCACTGCGTGCCAGTGCAGACCCTGAAGGACATTCAACCTTAAGGACATCAGATAGCTTGACTAAAAGAAAAAAGAGGAATCCTTCTAGTCCTTTTCCTTTTCATTTCCCCAGGTTTTCTCAATCATGTATTTAGAAGAAGCAGTGCGCATTCACTGTGCGTACAGAGGGCGAGTGTGACTGAGTTGTGTAGTGTCAGTACGGCTGAGCAACTCCAAGTTCCGTTTGGTGGACAAGGAGAAGGGGAAGAGAGCAAGCCCATATTAAGCACCTTGTGTCCGCCAGGTATTATGATAGATGCCACAGGTATCTTTTCTCCTTTAGCCTCCCAGCAGCTCTGAAGCAGATGCTAGTACTCTCACAGGCCAAGAGACTGAAACTCAGAAAAGGTCACAGAATCCGTCCAGAGTCACATACAGCTAGGGAATTTGAACCCATACTCAAAAGCTTGTGGTCTTCTTTTACTTCCAAGCCTGCTTAAAGGAGATTTGAGCCAGTGAGGAAGTTGTAATTATTGTAATAATAATAATAATAATTGTAATATGCAATATAATAATAATTATTATTATTGTAATAATTATTGTAATCATAACAGTTTGGAAAGAGGGGTTCTAAGCAGTTGCTGGAGTTTCTTTGCTGGAAATCCTGACACTGTTTTGCACACGCTGGCTCAGCTGTGATTCTCCCTGTGTGTGGGAACTAGAACAGGCAATCAGTGAGTTCCCCATGTTGCTCCATTCTCTGTCTCTTGTGACCACAGAACCGCCTCTGTGGCCAAGCCATTGATGTGAACAGCTGGTAAATGAAACTTTCTGGTTTGTCTTAAAGCCGGATACCAACATTCAGTGTTCAGTTAGCAGTGAAGATATCGAAAAAAGCTTCAAAACAAACCCTTGTGGCTCCATTTCTTTTACTACTTCCAAATTCAGCTACAAGATAGACTTTGCAGGTATGTTTTTTTTTCCCTAATAGTTGTGTGTTTTTAGTCTATCGATATGATAAAATCTACAGTTCTGTAGATGAGAATTAGTTGATGTATTTGTAAACAGTGAAGTAAATCCTTTTTGTCACACACAGAAATCTCTCTATAAAAATTCAAGATTTAAAGTCTTGAGCAACATTACCTTTTATAAAGGAGTATTTGTATGCTTATCGATAACTAATGTATATGGAGATTGTCGTATATTTTGAGCTTATGTAACACTTCTCTTCTAAGGAACACAAAACACTTTTTAGCTGTTTTCTTCATCATCCCTTCAGCCTTTTGAAATAGCTGGGAATCTTTATTTTAAGGATCAATCTGAGGGGTTAGTAACACTAGCTGGTGATAGTTTGAAGACCAGAGTTCAGCTGAACGACCCATCTCCTAGTGTCTTTGCCGGAAAACTATTTCTTTCATGGACATTGCCTTCTACCACTTTCTGATTTCATTGGCTCTTTCACAGAATAGCCAGCTAATCTGGAAATTGGCCCCACTTTGGATCATCTGTGATATATGGGCATGGTTTTAGGTATCCCATGAAAAACCTGTCGGATTCAGCTCTTTCAGTTTCAAGCTGTTAGTTTCAGCTGTTTATTGCACAGAGACATACAAGACCTGGATGGGGAGGATATTTTTTTTTTAAGATTTTATTTTTAAAGTAATCTGTACACCCACCATGGGGCTCGAACTTATAACCCCGAGGTCAAGAGTCATGTGCTCTACTGACTGAACCAGCCAGGCCCCCAGGGAGGTTTTCTTAATAAAGCATATTTTGGCTGCTACATGGCGCAGTCCTCTAGCTGGTGCATCCCAACTTCTATGAGTAGTATCTTTATGACAGAGTTAGGAGTGTGTTGTGGTGCAGTAGGGTGGTGAAACCTTAGGAAATCCCCTTGAATGAGCTAAGGCCCAGAAATGGTGAAGGGGGTGGGGGCGGTTGTCCAGTAAGAGGTTGATGCAACCAAATCTCTAATGATTATTGTTTCCCCCAAAGCTTGTTTTATTAGCAAGAGTTATATTATGTTATAATACATTCTTATTATTCCTGACTAGCCATCACTTTTTTAATGACATTAGGCAAATAGACTGCCTTTAAGGGACCCCGATTATTTGTCTTTTGGCCTCAGTTTAGACAGAAGGCGTCCACTAGACCTTTTAGACATCTTGTGTACAAGGGCCTATTTGAAGTAATACTGAGACATCATGATATGCACACACACCAGGCTTCATGACAAGGATGAAGTTTATCAAAGCATTTGGTAGATAATTCAGCAAGCCACATGTTTCTGAAAGAATATTTTCTATTAAACTGTATTTTGGGGAGAAGTTTCAAACAATGCAGTTTATTTAAAAAATGTCTTTATCAAAGAATAGGAGTCACATATAATGATTCCATTTCACCAGCCCTCTATATAATGATACCAGCATTTTGCATGTACTATTTGCAACATTAGCCCCAACTATTCGGCCACAAGCCAACTCAGGTGCTCTTGATAAAAATGGTGAAACAGAAACTCAGAATGAGCTGCTATAAGAAGACACCACAGGCTTTGCTCCCTTTGCTGAGATGATCTTGCTTTTTCCTGCACAGCAGTGATGCCATTGTGGGCAGAACCTAAGAGAATCCAGAAAGGGCAGAACATACTTTATACCTTATAGCATTTGCCTGGATGGGCGGACCTCTTTATTTTGGAATGGGATGATGCCAGTTAGATAAGATAGAGGGACTGGCATCTCACATTAAGCCTCAGTACTTAACTTTGTGGGCACGAAGAAATGGACCTGGTGATATCGCCACAGTTAAGGCACAAAAGAGAGAGCTAACTGGTCTTTTATCACTAGAATCTCTTTAAAAAGGATGTATTGCGTCTAGTGGGTTTTCTGTTTTTTGGCTTGGGAATACAATTTAGAGAGAAGGCGAGAAATGTACCAATTTTCGATATTCTGTGAATTGTGTTAAGTTTTACAGCAGTGACATATCTTTTTACCATTCACAACATTTTTGGAGAAATCAAAGTAAGTACACTTTCCACTTAATAAACCAACCGGAAGCTTTGGTTCTATAATTTCATTCTCTTCCGAGTACTCTTCATTTTCCTAAATTTGGAACTCTTGCACTGTAGCATCCATTTACTGTCAGTGGGATACAGAAAGGAGCGGGCCCTGCCTACTGAGCCGCATGAGCCGAGCATCCTGTGCGTGAGCGTAGGTCACGGGATGAAGCCCGGCTCCCTGAATAGCACTTTTTTTTTAAAAAAAGATTTTATTCATTTGACAGAGAGAGAGAGAGAGAGAGCACAAGCAGGGGGGAGGGGCAGAGGGAGAGGGAGAAGCAGGCTCCCCGCTGAGCAGGGAGCCCAATGTGGGGCTTCATCCCAGGAGCCTGGGATCATGACCTGAGCCAAAGGCAGACGCTTAACGGACTGGGCCCCCCACGCGCCTCCTGAATAGCACTTTTATGTTGTGATAAGTAGATGTATGGTGAGGTGTCCTTGATAGACTGTGCTTACCAGCTCTTCCCTAAACCCCAAGGTGCTGTGGCTATGCATCTCCGTGACTATTTACAGCACAGTATGTTCCTACCACTTACCTAATATCTTTGTCTTTGTATACAGAAATGAAGCAAATGAATCTCATCACTGGAAAACAGCGCTTAATAAAAAGAGCCCCCTTTTCTATCAGTGCTTTCAGGTATTGTAAAGAGACTAGGGGTAGAAAGAGTGGGCTTTTCTCCTCTTAGTATTTGACAGAGGAACAAGTAGACTGAAAATGTTTGGGTAGGTTATTTCATGATCTTGATATTGCTCTTTTTGTTACTGAATTTCACAATAGTTGATGAACTAACAATATGATTATTTTCTGCCCTTGTTTCCTTTCCTATTGTCCTCTTCATTTCCCCTTATATGTTTACATGTTTTCGTTTCTTTAGGACAGTTACAGAATGCCACATGGTCTCTGCTATAAGTCCTTGAAATAGCTTACTGAAGTAGGTTTGAATTAACTTGCAAATACTCTGACAGAACCATCCAGTTATGTGAGCCATAAATCCTAGGCAGTTGCCCACTTTGTCTCTGCCTCCACTTATCCCCATTGGGTGACTCCTGGGAGTGATTTCAAATCTGTCATGACCAAAGGAGGCCTACAGGAGCTGGGAGAGCAGTGGGCCAGCAGCATGGTTCTCTGCTCCTGGGGCTGGTTGCACATTTTCCTTTTTGCTCTCTCTGGCTATACACAGTCTGAAAAGAGAGACATAGATGCCAAAAGAGAATACGTATTTGTTATTCATGTGAATGAAAGTGAAGGGGAAAATCTTAGAGCATACCTCCCACTTTCTGTCCAAGTGAATATTGAAATTCCTGCTGTTGAAAGAATGTAGAATTAATCAGGGAAAAAAAAAAGTGCCAGCATGTGAATTAGTATCTTTGCTCTTCCCAAAGAGATACTTTGAAAGAATTAGAGTAAGGAAAGAAATTCTTTAAGTTTCTTTTTTTTTTTCTTTATTGATCTTTATTGACCTAATGTCACCTTTGTTATTAGGTATTTTTTTTTATGCTTTAAGATTCTATCAGTTTGTTTCTTAAGACCTTTGGCTTATATTTTAGCATCATGATTTAAAAGTTATTCAAGTCCTTATATAATCAATGCCCTAGTACTTCTGTGGAATATGGAGAATATATTATTTTCTTACCAGCCACATCATATCTTTATTCTTTTTTTAAAAAAATTTTTATTGTTATGTTAATCACCATACATTACATCATTAGTTTTAGATGTAGTGTTCCATGATTCATTGTCATATCTTTATTCTTGAGTACAAGGAATATAATAAAGAAATTACTTAGCTTGCAAGAGCGTGCAGTCTGGGAGAAAAATGAGATATAATCATGGAAAATGTGAATGTAATTGTATGTTATTATTGCTGGTGTACTTTGGTGGGGAGAAGCAGCACACTGTGGGGTCAAGCACTTTGTTCTGTCACAGACTATAGAGACCATAGAACAAAGACGGGAGAGGGAGAGAATAATCAGAATGGAAGACAAGAAGCAAGATAATGACAGAGGAGGAACAGTTAGGTAGGCTACAGTAGAGTGAGGCCAGTAAGTGAGCACTGACAGGGATGTATTTATTTATGGCAGGGATATATCGAGCATGTATTAAATCCAAGGTGAATGGTTAACATTTTCCTACCGGCAAGGAAATTACAATTAATTAAGGCTATGGGCTCCTTAAAAATTAGAAGGAAAAAAAAAAGTTTTCTGAGGGTAAAAGTAAAAATTTGCCTGAAGTATCTTTTGTTTTAACAAAACAAAACAAACCCCCTCCAAAACAAACAAGAAAAACAATAAGAACAAAACAAAAACAAAAACAAACACTGGGAAAAGTACTGGAGTTCTTATCATCAAGGGCTCATCTCTGTAATATCTGAATTTCTAAGTAGAAGACCCACAACCCATTAGAAACATATGACCTCACTCATAATAAGAGAACTACAAATTATACCAGACTATTTTTTACTATCAAACTGTCAAAAAATTCAAAAGTTTGATAACATGCCATTTGGAGAGATTGTTGGGAAATAGGAATTCTCTCCATTTCTGGTGGTAATATTAATGAGTACAACCTTCAAGGAGGGCATTTAGCCAGTATCTGTCAGAATCCGAAATAAATATGTTCTTTGACCCAGGAATCCCATTTCAAGGATGTTATCCTACAGATACACTAGTGGGTGTGTAAAATGGCAAAAGGATAACCTTGTTGTTTTGCAGCATTCTTAAGAGTAGCAAGAAGTCAAAAACAAGCTAAATATCATCAACAAGGGACCTGTTACATAAATGATGGTATATCTGCACCATAGAATTCTATGCACCTACAAAATAGATTGCACTCATTCATTTAACCACTATGTATGGAGTGTTTACCATGGGCCAGATTCTGTGGTAGGTACTTCTGTATCAGTACTTTCTGTACTGATACAGGAAGATCTCTAAGAACATAATAAGTGGGAAAAAATGGCTGCAAAAAACATATTTTTACTACCATTTTTGTAAAAATTTGGTTTGTGTTAACCTAAAAATGTCTGGAAAACTACCCCAAAGTCTAAAAAAACCTGATTATTTGGAGTTGGGGCAAGAGGTGACAGTTGGAGAGGGAAGGAAACTGTTCACTGTCTGCTCCTTTATACGTATCCATTTTTAAAACATGATTGTAGGATCTTGTCAAAAATTAGAATGAGCTTTAAGAAAGAAGCTATAGACAAGCTGGAAATTTATGGCTTTCTTCCAGTAACCTCCAGTCTCCAGAGGAGAGATATAATTATAATTAAAATTTTTTTAGTATGTCCTTCTCAGCCTTTTGCCATGAAGCCCTCCAACTTACTATCTTTTTCTGTGTTCACATCCAGTGGCTTCAGCGCAGTGGGCAGGTTTTCAAAGTTTCATTGGCCACACTAGGTGAATTACCACAGGCTGTGTATGGGGAATAGAGGGCAGTAAACAGAGAAAAGTTTAGGTTTGAGTTAGAGCTTGAAGGATATTGAACATACGGCTGAGGGGTTTGGATTTTATTTGATAGGCAGTATCTGTTAAGGTTATTTTTTTATCAAGAATTTGGTTTTCTTCTTGGAAATTCCTTTCCTTTATCTAAAATCCTCCTTACATTTTAAAAAATATCTGGCAATTTTAAGAAAGACATGATGGAATTAAACAACCGTTTTTTAAATGTTGATGTTATTCGAGATTGGCTGTTTTCCATCAGAGTTGTCAGTTCAGCACCCAAAAAGCAGCACACAGGAGACACTGAGTAAATATTTGAAAATAAGGAACCAAGGGCTTCAGTTAATTGCGTTTGTCACAATATCCCAAACCTGAAAATTCAGCTTTGGAGAAAAGGCGAAATTAAATCATCGACCATAATTATCATCAGTTTCTAATACTGTGTTGTGTCTTTTGCCATTTAAAGTTACATCTGTGAAAATGAGTCCATCCCTATGCCCCCACACTGGGAGAATGTGAACACCGACGTGCCCTATCAGGTAAGAGCGGGGCTGGCCAGCCGCCCTGTGCAGGACCGGAAGGGGCCCCAGTAAAACTATGCAAACTTCTTTTTCCAGCTGGTTCCTTTGCACAGTCAAACACACGAGTATAACGAAGTTGCCAGTCTCTTTGGGAAAACAATGGACCGTGGCAGAATTAAAAGAATTCAGAGAATTCAAAACCTGGACTTGTGGGAGTTCTTCTGCAGGTGAGGCGGCGTCTGACCCGAGCCCTCTCTGTAGCCCCTAAGGCTTCTGGAGTCTTGGAGAAGGCGAGGCGCGGATGTTGGCCCATGTTGTCTTTTGGCTTTGTCGTGCCAATTGTGTGTCCCAGTGCTCCACCTCAGCGCGCTCTCCAGGGGCCGGGGTGAGGGCTGGTGACAGCCACCCCGGAGGTCAAGGCCAGCCTGGCTTATAGCACTGTGGCTTTTGAGGTGCAGAGCTATGCGTCGTGGCTGCAGTCAGCAATAGGAGGGAGGTGAGGAAACTGTTTAGTTTTGTTGGCATGGCTTTGGTGGCACAGCCCTGTATGTGGAATTAGAAGTCTCTGGAAACAATTGTTGAATTTTCTGAAAAAGCGATTCCACCCTCTTGCCTATAGTCATTTGCTTGTTTTGTTTTGGAGGACATTGTAAAACACACCTTCAAAATGTCCTGCTAGGCCCAGTGTATGTAGTAGATTTAAAATCTCAGTTGACTACTTAATTTAGGTTGGAAACCACCTGTTGGATTGCTCAGTATGCATTTACCCTAAAAATAAAGCTCGTTGTAGAAAACATAAAGGTATTGTCCAAATTAACCTGTTGTGCTGTATTTTTTAATAACAAATATTACTTAAAATAATGGCTTCCTGAAGCATTTTTTTTTTTTTTTTTTTAATTTGACAGAGAGATAGCGAGAGAGGGAACACAAGCAGGGGGAATGGGAGAGGGAGAAGCAGGCTTCCTGCCGAGCAGGGAGCCCCATGTGGGACTCGATCCCAGGACCCTGGGATCATGACCTGAGCCAAAGGCAGATGCTTAACGACTGAGCCACCCAGGCACCCCTTCCTGAAGCATTTTTATTAAATTTATGATGATATGTAATTTCTAATTTTTTAAAATATAGCAGACCTTTTTAAAAAAATGTGTTTATCTTAGAGACAGAGAGAGCACATGCCCACATGTACCCACAAGTGCGGGGGGAGAGGCAGAGGGAGGGAATCTTCAAGCAGATTCCTGGCTGAACACGGAGCCCTATGTGGGGCTCTATCTCAGGACCCATGAGATCATGACCTGAGCCTAAATCACCAGTAGGTTGCTTACCTGTCTGAGCTACCCAGGCGCCCCTAAATATGAGCAGACTTTTAATATTTACTCAGGAAATTTTCAAATAATAGAGTCTAATATAATGAATATAATGCAGAATATAATGTATCCATCATCCTGACTTAACATGTTAGGATTTACCTCACATAATCTATCTCCTTTATTTCTATTATTGTTGTTGCTGAAGTATTTCAAAGCCGTAACTCATTTCATTCCCATATACTTGAAAATTGGGCTGACTTTTGTTTGGTAATGATACATGGAATTCTTTCATGCTTCTGATAAGTAGTAATACGGCCTGAGTATATTCCTGGTTTTATTGCCATAATAGTTTATGGTAAGATAAGGGGTTTTCAGCGTGTATTCTTTTCAGTCTTGAGCCTTTGAACCAAGCCAACTTTTATTTCGGACAATAATGAGTTTAACTGAATTTAGGTTTTATTGGGTTCTTGTTAGATGATTCTTTTGTTGAGGAGGATTGAGGCTTCTCTCCACTTTAACTTTATTCTCTCAGTGAATAAAGTGAGATTTTCTAAAATGATCTGATGAAAACTTAATTCATTATTCTTAATCAGGCCTCTGAAGTGGAGTTCAATTATATTTGAACTCATAATTTGAGTTGTCTCTGTTCAATTCTAGTGGTAAAATGTACCAGTGAATCCCCATGTTTAAACATTGTATACAAAGGATTTTACTGGAAACGGTTTCACTCTGTCGATGCCCTTCATTATTTTATGTACTGTTGGCCTATAGAAATCTGTGATGGCAAATGAACCTGTCACCTGCTCTGACAGTAGAAAATACGGGGTCTCATTGTAAGGACAGCCTGTTATTTTGACATCTCCATGAAGAACTACAATCCTAGTCATTCTTATCATCATGTAACCTCTGACTCACTGTACAGGTGGTGAGGCCCACAGGAGTCCCTCAGGCATCCGTTTCCATTTTGCCCAGGCCCTTTTTACTTCGCTCCCTTCTTCCAAGAAATATGTTATAGCACCTACTTTGTGACAGGCACTATTCTAGGCACACTTGGGACATAACAGTGTACAGGACCGTAACTTGAGCAAGGAGCCAGGCAATTGCACCACAGAATGAAAATAAAAATTAAGATGAATGATTAGAGAAGGTAGAAAGGTAGTCAAGAGGTTGAGCATGCAGGAGTTTGTAGTAGAGCCACTGTGGAATGGTTGTGTGATTTTCTTCCGTAGCCTTACTGGAGTTGGATTGATTTGGAGTTGAGGTCAGAGAGTTAGCAGGAGCAGGCCATGCAGGGCCTTATAAATCAAACTGAGGGGTTTGGATTTTTTTCCTGGACAGTGGCAATCCGTTATAGAACTTGAAGCAAGAGAATGATCAATCCAATTTGCATTTTAGAAAAATAATGTTATCAGGCTATACTGTGGAGAAAGTGTTTAAAGCAGTGGTTCTTGATTAGGAGTGATTTTGCCCACCAGGGGATATTTGGCAATGACTGGAGATGATTTTTAATTGTCATGTGGTTGGATGGGGAATTAAGACTGGTATCAACTGGGTAGAAGTCAGGGGTGCAAAACATCCTACAGTGTATAAGACAACCTCTCACAACAGTTAGTTAGCCCAAAATGGCAGTAGTGTGAAAGCTGAGAAACATTGGTTTAAAGGAGTCACAGTTAGAAGCAGGGAGACCAATTTAGGAGATTGCTTCAGTAATTAAACTGAGACATATTGGGTGGCCTGAACCAAAGTGGCATCCGCTGTGTCGGAATGAAGAGGATGGGTTTGAGATATTAAGGATGTAGAATGATGATTTAATGTGTTCAGTGGTGTGAGTAAGGAGATGGGAAAGATACCTCCAGAGTTTCTGACTCATTTCGGTTGACTAAGGGAATATGGGCAGGAACAGATTTTGGTCTTTGTCCTTAGGGAGGATGGGGAGGAAGTAGTAGTTGATACATGTGTCATAACTCAGGAGAGTGGTGTAGATTAGAAATAAAGATTTTGGAATTATCAGAAAATGTGAGGTAGTAGAAGCCATAGAGTTGATAAGATGACCAGGGAGTGTAGGTAGATTAAGAAGAGGATGAAGGACTAAACTCTGCAAGGGATGGATAGAGGAAAACTCAAGGCAGAAACTGAGAAGTAACAACCACAGAAAGTGGAAGAAAACCAAAAGAAGATAGAGTCACAGAAACCAAAGGAAGAAAGTGGTTTAAGCATGTAGGTGTTGTATGTGACCCTGATCCTCAGGGTCACATACAAAAGAGATGCCAAGTAAGATGATATTGAATATGTCCTTTGGATTTTGTGACAAGAAGGTCATTGGTACCCTTGATGAGAGCCATGTTGGTGGATGCTATATTGTATATACAGCAAATATTGGCAGCTCTTCCGAGAAGCTTGGCAGTAAAGAGGAAGAGGGAATATGAGAAGATGGGTACTGTGAAGTTGGGAAGGGTGTCTTTGTTTTGTTTTGTTACGATTTTTGAATTTGAAGATGGGAGGGACCTGAGCATGTGTAAATTGTAGTAGGAAAGAACCCAGGGAAGAAGTTTAAAGTATAAGAGAAAGGGAAAGGGTAATTGATGCATTAAGACTTCTAAAGAGGTGTGATAGGGTGGAATTCAGAGACTATATTACAATATACAGAAGGAGCTGGACGAGGGTGGTCCAGTCATGTTTATAGATAAGTAGAGGTAGGGGATGAAGAGAGGGGTTATGTTATGGAGTTCCTTCCTGAAACTTTACGTGTCTTTGGTGAAATAAGAAGTGAAGCAGCCTACAGAGAATGAAGGGTTAGGGAGGTGTAGATAAGAGGGAGAGAGGGGGGAAGAGGAGATTTGGAATGGCCAATGTGGAAAACGGGAGAGAAAGAACTAACTTGGGAACCACAGGATTTCCATCAGTGTTGAGGGCTTAGCTGATGTCGGAATATGTGAATTTGGAATGGAAACCTGGGGATGTTGTGTGATTTATTTCAGCAGTCCATATTTAATAGCAGAGAGTGGAGGTGGTTGGATTGACCCAGGGTTGGGAAGGATGTGACAGCAAGGAATTAAGAGCAGGGAAAGCTGCTATCTCATAAAGAATGTGGATTTAGATGAGAGGTTCTCAGCCCTAGCCACCTATCAGAATCACCTGCAGAGCTCTTTAACTCATGGTGATGTCTATCACCCATCCCAGGTCTACTGAATCAGAACTTCTGTGTTCTGATATCTTTATCTTTAACAAGTTCTGCCAGTGATTCTGATGCTCAGCCAGGATGGAGAACCACTGGTCTGAACCTAGGCGAATTTACTTCAATCTGGAGCACAAAGTTATTCCTGTTGCAATTTAGCGCAAGTGGCAACTTAGTCCTTTTGGCACCCTAGTCCCTGAGAGTGTGGGTAATTTTAAGATATCTTTGAGAAGAGGGTGCTGGAGTATTTTCCGGAAGTTCAGAAATGACTGGGGTTGGACCAAGGTGGGCAGGGTCATGAAGAACTTAGTGTAGTTTGAATCCTGTGATGTTCCGCAAAGGTTTTAGCTGCAGCCCAAGAGGTCTTGGAGCTCAATGTTAGCCTTTCCGGAACCCCAAGGTCACAGTATGTCACGAATCTCCACATTTCATGGGTGCCTTAGTAGTTGGCACTAGAATAAACTATGCTGTGGGGATGCAAAGCTTTGCCTATCCCATCCCACTCTGCTTTCAACTGGGATATATGGCACGTCCAATCCAGTGACTGAGCAGATTTTCAATGCCCACACTACGAGAGACTCAGGTGAATTTTCAAACCAGGAATTATTCTAATCTGTGCCTGAGAAGTATAATGAGTGAATATCCTGATTTTAGAGTGGATTCTAGTCATTACAGACAGTGAAGCTTGACCTTAGGAAGATGTATACTAAAATATTTACTTAGGAAAAAACAGTATGGATTCACTAATGCCCAGCTAAATAAGAGGATTACCATAGTGGTAGATGACCAAGGCCCTGAACAACATAACTTGGTTTTTACAAAGTGGTTAATAAGACGTTCCCGTATTGGAGGCAAGATAGAGAAATGTATGCCGGGTGATAGTTCAAAGAGAAAAATTAATACCCAGTTAAAAGTCTTGGGCTGAGAGTAACTTGAGTGGCATGCTTGCTTTCTTCTTGAGCCCTTCAACATTTTTATCAGGAATTTGGATGAAAATGTAGAGGGCTTGCTTATCACACTTGTGAAAGATTTAACATGAGACGGGGTAGCTTATTTGTCGTGTGAATGAATCACGAGTCAGAAAGACCTTGGAAGATTGAAACAGTCAAAACAAATTTGATTATCTTCTTTTTTTTTTTAAAGATTTTTTCCCTTGCTTGGAACAGCAACATATGTGCATTGTAAGTAAGTAAATAAATAAATAAATAAATAATCAGACTGTACCTAAAGGTCTAAAAAAGAAAGTCAGCAAATTTGTTCTCAGTGAAAACATGTTGGATTTTTCTGAAGGACTTATTTGTTTAATGCATACCCCTCTAACCTCATGCTTAATGGTCTAAAAGACTCACCAGTAGACCAAACCATATACGTTTAAGTTTTTTTTTTTTTTAAGATTTTATTTATTTATTTGACACAGAGAGAGAGAGACAGCGAGAGAGAGAATACAAGCAGGAGGAGTGGGAGAGGGAGAAGCAGGCTTCCTGCTGAGCAGGGAGTCCGATGCGGGGCTCGATCCCAGGACCATGGGATCATGACCTGAGCCGAAGGCAGACGCTTAATGACTGAACCACCCAAGCGCCCCACATTTAAGTTTTGATACATATTGCCAAATGACTCTTGGGAAAGACCATTTCCATTTCTCTCATTTAAATGCAACTGTCATTCCCCCGCAAAGTCACTAAGCTGCATGTTGTTTATAAATGATGCATTTTTTTAAAAATTGCTTTTCAAGATAAAGCGTAATTGAAATCAATCAAAAGGCGATCTGGTTTGAGAAAGTCTTGGGGGTTTGGAGTGACTATGAAGTGATGCCACTGGTGAACCAGGAGAGCCAGTGCTGGCTGATGATATCTGGACCCTGCTTCTGTTTCTTACTGACATTTATAAATTAGAAAATACCCAGCAGATTCTTGGCAACTAAAGGCTGTCCAGGAAAGTAAAAGGCCGGGAATCTATGCTCTATGAAGCTGTTTTCAGTTTGTTTTTTATGGTTACAATCAGTCCTGCATTGAATATCTTTTTATGGGTAAGAAGAGATTTGTCCATTGGGAAGTGGGTTGAAGTGGATGGCTTAATGTTCCTCTCAGCTCTAAGATACAAAATTCAGTTCAATCCAACCAACATTTTCTAGTCTCTGGAGATAAAAAGATTAGGGCATGGTCCCTGCTGAAGGAGTTCACTATTTAAAATGGAATGGGAAGAAATCAGAGAGGGAGACAAACCATGAGACTCTCGACTCCGAGAAACAAACTGAGGGTTGCCGAAACGAAGGTGGGTGGGGGGATGGGGTAACGGGGTGATGGACATTGAAGAGGGCACGTGATATGATGAGCACCGGATACTATACTCAACTAATGAATCATTGAACATTATATCAAAACTAATGATGTACTATACCTTGTTGAATTGAATTTAAAATTGAATTGAATTTAAAAAGAAAGAAAAAAATAAAGACTCTGTGAACTTTATATTATTTGTTTTTAGTGTCATTTTTAGGCATCTGTAAAGCTTGGCTGGTTTAGGCAATCAGTTACCTTTACTATGATGGGGCATCATCTGGGATAGCTCTAGTTTTTGGTATAATTTTCAGCCTTAAGTCTCAGTTGTAACTAATAATTTTTGGTAAGATGATTATGTGTCCAAGGCCCTTTGAGATTATTTCTTTTCCAGAACTGCTTTGTCCACTTAAAGTGGATTAAGTTAAAGAAGTATTTTCTGTTTCACCCTTTCTATTGAACTTGGCTCTCCTGAAAACTAATAAATGCCACTTATGGTCTGTTTCTCTGTGTGTTTTGTGCCTATATATATTGTGTTTTTAGGAAAAAGGCTCAGCTCAAGAAAAAAAGAGGCGTGCCTCAGATTAATGAACAAATGCTCTTTCATGGTACCAGCAGTGAATTTGTGGAAGCAATTTGCATTCATAACTTTGACTGGAGAATAAATGGTATACATGGTGCTGTCTTTGGGAAAGGTAATTATCAGCGTTCCAGGTCTCGTTTGAGTCCTAGGAGAGAATCTCCTCTCTAGAGATAATTGTTTTATAATTCAGGAGTATGGTAGTCATTAAGTTAAAAGTTGCTGTACTAGGTTCCTCACACACCCTCAGAATTTCTGAGCCACAGAAAAGCCACTTCCTGCAGGTACAGGGTAGAAGTAAGACTTTGACACCTCTACCAGATTAAATAGCTCCCCAAGTCCCAGTCTTTCAGATGGGACATCATGTCCAGATTAGCTGATTTTTACGTTACATTTAATTTCCATGTATAAATCCCTTCCATGGATAAGCCTCTATAATAAACTGTTTTATGTCAAATATACAGAGAACTATAAAATGAATTGATTACGTTGGGGACAGGTCTAGGTACTAGTATTTTTTGTTTTGATTTTTAGAAAATGGTAGGTAAGAATATTAATGAGCAATAAGGAATATGGGGGAATTCCTCATCTTTTTTCTAATGTTGTGAAAGTCCAAGCTCTCCATTTTATGCCCATTATTCAAGGAAATTATGGTGAGAGATGAGGAGAAAAGATAGGAATGGGTGTTTATTTTTCTGGTCTTTATTTCATACCTTATCTCCAGCAAGAGAGCTGGCTACTACTTAGGATCAAGACATGCTGCATTTTCATAAAGTAGATTAATTTTAAGATAATTACTGAAAAGGCCATCCCATTGATTTAACTGTACGGGGATGGGAAAAGTGTTGCCATAAATCCTGTCAGTATGGCGTAATCTGAGACTTTGCGATTCATTTCCCAAATTTTTCAGAGTAAATATTGCCTTCACGATGTCAGTCTCCTAGGCCTACCCTTTTGGAAGAGTTGATGCTTTATTGAGTTTTCAGATTTTGGTGATGAACCAGTGTGAAGTTGTTCTTCCAGAGTGCTCAGATATGAACAGCATGCACTGTTCGGAAGTCTTTTCGTGGTTATGGGATTCTATTATCTCCAGAAATATTCTTGACTTGTTACCCTGTAGCAGAGAAATGTGGTTTCTTGGGTTTTGAAGTAATCTCTGCAGACCAGTCGTTCTCACTGTGCTCAGCAGAGGGCCGGTCAGTGCTGGACAAGGGCTGCGGGCTGGGAAAGGCAGTGGAAGCAAATAGAAATGAGAGCGAGGCCCATGCAGCTAGAACTCCGCTCTCACCACACGTTTGGTCACAGAAACAGTTTGTCTATATCATACATACTGGATTTCTTTGTAAGCTTCCTTTCGGAAACGGAAGTCTGGTCACTTCATTTTGGCGGGAATAGGGAAGGGTGTTGGTGGTAGGGAATGGGTTGTATAAACAATTTATCCATGGCTTTCTGTTCTCTCTCAGAGATCTACAGACGAGGAAATACCACATCTGTTTTCCTCAGACGGTTCCATGTGCCCGTTCCCCTAACAATTAGAGTGTTTTGCTTGTGTTTCATATGTTCTTCAGAGTAATCCTGGCTTTTTTTTTTTTTCTTTTTGGTCCTTTTTGTTTAAGGAACCTATTTTGCTAGAGATGCTATTTACTCCAGTCGCTTCTGCAAAGACGACATAAAACATGGAAACACATTCCAAATTCATGGCGTCAGCTTGCAACAGCGGCATCTGTTTAGAACGTATAAATCTATGTTTCTCGCTCGAGTGCTAATTGGAGATTACATAAATGGAGACTCCAAATACATGCGACCTCCTTCCAAAGATGGGAGCTATGTGAATTTATATGACAGCTGTGTGGATGATACCTGGGACCCAAAGATCTTTGTGGTGTTTGATGCCAACCAGATCTATCCTGAGTACTTAATAGACTTTTATTGATTTCACTTCCAAATCTCAGTGGTCAAGGAGGTTCTGTGCTTTTTTTGCAGGAAGATTTGCTCTCTTGTCATCTAGCCACTAAATGTTCACTATCTGATACTTTTGAAACAGATATGAAAAAAAAGTGGCCTCCATATAAAAAGACATACTGACTTTAAGGTTGGTTTTCTGTTGTTTTGTTTTTGTCCGTTGCTCGTAGTCTTGTTTGTTAAAGATTGATACGATACCATTGCCATTTTAACACAGAGGTGAAAGGTAGCACTCAAAACTGAATCAGCTGAGTCTCAATTAACATGATCATTCAGAGTCTGTAAAGTTTACGTGTGTGTTATATTTATTCATATATATATGTCCAAAAAATAAAAAAACAGACATAACTGTGTCCCTTCAGAGGAATTGATCCTTTGTAAATTGAATCCTGACATTATTATCCACCAATCAATACGTTGCCTTGTTGGTCTTCCAAAGTGGGGATTTAAAACCTCGAAGCAGGCTGAGTACCGTGGGAGAAATCAGAAATAAAAATGTTATTTACAGAGCTGCCAGACCAGCCGAAGGAGAGAGTCAAGGTAGAGTGTCCTGTTTCTGATTGCCCAGGGGAGCAGGCTGCCGTCTCAGACCACTCATGTCATTCTCTTATCTCCTACATCAGAATTGACAACATGCTGCAGACTGTAGTTAGCCCGCAGTTCACCCACCAGGGCTCTTGAATTCTCGTACCATGACTCACTGCACACACTGTTTCTTGCCTCTTCAGAGTGAAACATTTATTTCTTTTCCAAAACATGTATTTTTCCCTTTGCTTTGGGGTCCCTACAATAATTACTTGTAAGATTTCTTATCTGCTCCCTATCACACACAGCTATTCAACAGCGATTCATAATACTCACATTTTTAAGTTGGATCTCCCCATTTTGAATCACTGCAGAAGGCATGGGGTGCTTGGAACAAATCTGGTTTAGTCTTTTGAGTAGTAAATCGACAATCTGCTAACACTTGAAAAGTTAGATCTAGTTCATAATCATGTGTAATGGAAGTTTGTTTACCCATTCCATCTCTTTTGCTTTATTCTGTTCTAAAGAAGAATAAGTAATGTTGGAACAGCTTCCTGCCCCTAGAGGTATTCTGGCAGAGGCTAGACAACAACTTGGCAGAAATGTCATACAAGAGTTCAGGTGTCAGATGGAGGAATTGGCCGTATGATGGGTGAGTGTTTCCCCACCTTTATTTTCCATGATTCTACCTGGAAAAAAAAAAAAGAACACCTGTGTCAAGCCTTGCCAGAAAACCTTTCCTAACTCAGTCTAATACTGAATTCTCTCTCCATTATTCTCATTCAGTTTTGACTGAGAAATTGTGAACATAATGTAACTTTTCAGGGAAAAGCCAGTAAATGTCCATGCCTGTGTTGTTCATTTCAATCATTTGCACTGGGAAAGCATCTAGAAATCATAAAAATGAAGAGTATGGACCAAGATTAGGCATGGTAATTCTTCAACTGCCATATATCCCCAGATTTTTATTGTAGCCCAGAATACATGTAACTGTACAGTTGAAAGTAAGTAGTACACAGGAAACTGTTATGTACAATACTTTGAAACCAAGCAGCAACAAAGATTTCCTGACTCAGATGTGCACACTAACATCCGTTTACATGAAATGCTGTGAATATTTAGGAAGAGCCCATTTTAGAAACATGCAGAGATTACCATGGAAATAATTGGAAGAAAAGTCACCAGGCTACCTTGTGAGAGGTAGCAAACTATTGCTCTAGTTTCATTCACAAAAGAACAATGTTAGAGACATTAGGAACTCAGATTTTGAAAATCTTTTTATTCTATTTGTTATTTACACACCAAAAAAATGTTACAGTAATCCCCACTTCAACATGGCTGTCCTTTTTTTTCAGTTTAACACAGTTGCCCTTCCCATCACTGGAATGGAGTAACTGTCGTAGCATTTGGGAGTTATTCTTGTAGATGTGCAGATCTTATCTCAAGGTGTGACTAAGAGCCCAGAGTTGAGGTTTGCAAGACAGTCAGTATGAACTCTGAACTTAACTAGTTGGCTCAGATGTAGTAAATAGAGTGCATTGCAATAGACATTTTAAGAAAGAATTCTGTTGTTCTTGTCTGACAATGTACTGCCAATTCCCCTTTTATAAGGAAGAACTAATTTTGATAAATTTTTCAGTGTGATAGTGTAGCATTAATTGATATTAAAATTCTGTTCGTTTTGGTCAATAGATTGGGTTGAGAAATCCTAATTAATATATAATAGACTAGACGCAACCATCTGTCCCCTTTTCCTCTTGTCCTCACATAGTATGCGTGGGGAGAGTAAAGAGAACCTATTCCAGATTAAGGAATAAATGATTTTTAAAATTCTACATTGAACAAATTCTAGCTGATAGTGACTTTTGTTTTTCACTTTGATGTCAGCCTCAGGGTAAAAAAAATGTGTTTATAAGAAACAGTTTCATAAATCTTGCAGCTATGAACAGGAAGGTTTTTATATTAGTGCAACTTTCATTTCTAGACTGTTATGGTGATGATAAAGCATTTGGAGCCATTTTTGATATGTGACTATATTGTTTTTACATGTGGTGATTAAAGCTTTCCGTAGCAGGGCTTGGTTGTCTGTGTATGCCATATATTTGTTTCTGTGATTTCTGCGTCTCATCTCCACCTTGCATTACTTAAGCCTGCATTTGCAGCTCAAACTTAATGGGCCCTCAAGAAGTCTGTTGCCTCTAACTCTTATATAACCTACTTACAGATGGGGGGAAGTCTCTTGTTCTTGGTTTAAGTCATCGTGAGCAACAGCTAATCAAATGATCCATGGGAAAATCATTTACTCTGCTATTGAAACTTCCAAAACAGTTCAAGGCCAAGCGCCTACAGACAGTGTCCTTTACTCTCAGTGTGCTCCCCCAGCTCAGAGGAGCAATTCTGGGGGTGTATCTACATGCACCTGAGGAGCATGCTTCCCACAGTTCATCCAGCCTCCAGCCACTCCTAGTATGTCCACAGTAAGTTTTTGAAGCAAATTAGAAATTTCATTTGATCTTTAAGCTTTTGTTGCCAAAAACGGGAGCTATCCGAAGATGTCTTAATTTTACAGGTGAGAGACATGAGAGACAAGATGGCAGAAGAGTAGGAGACTCGTTTCATCTGGTCCCTTGAATTTTAGCTAGATATCTATCAAATCATTCTGAACACCTATGAATTCAACCTGAGATGTAAGAAAAAGAACTGATGGAATTCTACAACTAGAAAAGCGACCACTTTTTGCAAGGTAGGAGGTGCAGAGAAGTGAATCTGAGGGGATATATCGGAAGATAAATGGAGGGGGGTGGGGGAAGCCTCCGTAAGCCAGCTACCAGAAAGTGATATAGCCCCGGAGCGTGAAACCAGAACCTTTAGAAATCTGCTCCAGTGAAAGACATCCCTGCCTGAAAGGTGCTCAGGTGGTAAAGTGGGGCAGAATCCTAGGTGGGACAGTATGGCCTCAGGATCCCTGGGGTCACAGAAAGAACGGGGGTGCCTGAGCCAGCAGAGTTCCCAAGGATTGGGAGCGGGGAAACCAGCTATGGTCAATGAGCCCAGGAGGGGGCTCTCAATTGGTTTGCCATAAACCCCAACCATGGCATGATCAGGCAGCCACTGTCCCTGAGGGGAACCTGCAAAGGGCAGAACTGTGGCAACCCTCCTCCTTCCCCCAGGAGGATTGGCGTGGGTGTGAACCGCAGGAGTCTGCAGAATTTGGTGCACACAAGTGAAGACTGCTTTTACCTGAGGGTTTACTGAAGAGAGGGGGCTGCGATCTTTCAGCTCCAGGGCTGGAGAGCAGGGCACCACCATTTTTATTTTCATCCTCTAAAGGGGCGTGGAAAGCCTTTAGGGAACAAAAGCCACATAGAGCAACCCAAAACAGCTTACACGGAACCCGGCCCCTTGGCAAGGGGCAGTGCAACTCCACCCAGGTGAAGATACCTGAGAATCAGCACAGCAGGCCCCTCCCCCAGAAGACCAGCTGGAACATCAGGTGAATACCAAGTTTATGGAGCACACAGAACTGCAAAACTCCAGCCCTAGGGGAAAATAGTATATAGAATTTGAGATTCTTTTTCTAATGATTCTTTTATTTTTCAGTTTCAGTTTCCTTTTCTTTTTTTCCTTTTCAACTGGTTTCTTATTTTATCAGCTCTTTGTTTTTAAGTCCTTTTTAAACTTTCATTTTTACATTTACATTTTATAGATATATTCTTCATTTTTGGCTTCCTTTCACTGGATTGCATTTTATTTTTGTATATGTATAAGTTTTGCTTTCTTTAAAATTTGGGATTTAGTGTCTTCTAACAAAGAGACCAAAATACACCCGAGACCAAGTGGATCACCCTATTTTGTCCACCTGGAAGATTATATTCTCTCCTTTCCCCCTTTTTTTTCTTTTTCTTTTCTCTTTTGGTTTCTGACCTCTTCAGATTTTTCTAGTGTGTATTTCATTTGGGTCGTGGTTGATATTTTTTATTGTGTTCTCTCATTCATTGTTCTCTGGGAAAAATGACTAGAAGGAGGAATTCACAACAAAAGAAAGAACCAGAGGTAATACTCTCTGACACAAATCTAATCGATATGGATATAAGTAAAATATCAGAGCTGGAATTCAGAATAACAATTATAAAGTTACTAGCTGGGCTTTAAAAAAGCATAAAAGACATTAGAAAACCTCTTAGTGCAGAAATAAAGTCTAATCAGGCCGAAATTAAAAATGCTTTCACTGAGATGCAGTCTTAAATGGATGCTCTAACAGCTAGGGTAAATGAGGCAGAAGAGAGTTTCAGTGACATAGAAGACAAGATGATGGAAAGGAAGGAAGTTGAGGAAAAGAGAGAAAAACAACTAATGGACTGTGAGGGGAGGCTTTGAGAAATCAGTGATTCCATGAAGTGAAACAATATTAGAATTATTGGGGTCCCAGAGGAAGAAGAAAGAGAGAGAGGGACAGAAGGTATATTTGAGCAAATCATAGCTGAGAACTTCCCTCATCTGGGGAAGGAAACAAGCATTCAAGTCCAAGAGGTAGAGAGAACCCCCTCAAAATCAATAAAAATAGATCAACACCCTGACGTATAATAGTGAAGCTTGCAAATTTCAGAGATAAAGAGAAAATTCTGAAAGCATTTCAAGATAAGAGATCCTTAACCTGCAATGGTAGAAACATTAGACTGGCAGAAGACCTATCCACAGAGACCTGGCAGGCCAGAAAGGGCTGTGTGATATATTCAGGGTACTAAATGAGAAAAACATGCAGCCAAGAATACTTTATCCAGCAAGGCTGTCATTCAGAATGGAAGGAGAGATAAAGAGCTTTCAGGACAAACAGAAACTAAAAGAATTTGTGATCCGTAACCAGCCCTGCAAGAAATATTAAAGGGTATCTTGTAAGTGAAAAGAGAGCCCAAAAGTAACATAGACCAGAAAGAAACAGAGACAATCTACAGAAACAGGGACTTTACAGGTAATACAATGGCACTAAATTCATATCTTTCAATAGTTACTTTGAATGTAAATGAGCTAAATGCTCCAATAAAAAAGACACAGGGTATCAGATTGATAAAAAAGCAAGACCTGTCCATATGCTGTCTACAAGAGACTCATTTTAGACCTGAAGACACGTCCAGATTGAAAGTGAGGAGGTGAAGAACCATTTATCATGATAATGGACATCAAAAGAAATCTGGGGTAGCAATCATATTAGACAAATTAGATTTTAAGCCAAAGACTGTAATAAAGAATGAAGAGGGACACTATATCATACTTAAAGGGTCTATCCAACAAGAAGCTCTAACAGTTTTAAATATTTATGCTCCTAGTTTGGGAGCAGCCAATTATGTAAACCAGTTAATAACAAAATTAAAGAAATACATTGATAATACAATAATAGTAGGGGACTTCAACACCCCACTCATAGCAATGGACAGATCTAAGCAGAAGATCAACAAGGAAACAAGGGCTTTGAAAGACACACTGGACAAGATGGACTTCACAGACATATTCAGAACATTCCATCCCAAAGCAACAGAATACACATTCTTCTCTAGTGCCCATGGAACATTCTCCAGAATAGATCACATCCTAGGTCACAAATCAGGTCTCAATCGGTACCAAAAGATTGGGATTATTCCCTGCATATTCTCAGACCACAATGCTTTGAAATTGAGCTCAATCACAAGAGGAAATTTGCAAGGAACTCAAACACTTGGAGATTAAAGAGCATCCTACTAATGAATGAATGGGTCAACCAGGAAATTAAAGAAGAATTTAAAAGATTCATGGAAACAAAGTGAACACACCTGTTCAAAACCTTTGGGATACAGAAAAGGTGGTACTAAGAGGGAAGTACATAGCAATACAAGCCTTTCTCAAAAAATTAGAAAAATCTCAAATACACAAGCTAACCTTACATCTAAAGGAGCTGGAGAAAGAACAGCAAAATAAGCCTAAACCAAGCAGGAGAAGAGAAATAATAAAGATTAGAGCAGAAATCAATGAAATAGAAACCAAAAGAACAGTAGAACAGATCAACGAAACTAGACCCTGGTCCTTTGAAAGAATAAGATCAATAAACCCATAGCTAGACTTATCAAAAAGAAAAGAGAAAGGACCCAAACTAATAAAATCATGAATGAAAGAGGAGAGATCACAACCAACACCAAGGAAATACAATTTTAAGAACATATTTTGAGCAACTATATGCCAACAAATTAGACAATCTGGAAGAAATGGATGCATTCCTGGAAACCTATAAACTGCCAAAACTGAAACAGGAAGAAATAGAAAACTGGAACAGACCCATAACCAGCAAAGAAATTGACAGTAATCAAAATCTCCCAATAAGAGTCCAGGGCTAGATGACTTCCCAGGGGAATTCTTCCAAACATTTAAGAAGAACTAATACCTATTCTTCTGAAGCTGTTTCAAAAATAGAAATGGAAGGAAAACTTCTAAAGTCGTTCTATGAGGCCAGCATTACCTTGATCCCCAAACTAGACAAGGACCCCATCAGAAAGGAGAATTACAGACCAATATTCCTGATGAACATGGATGCCAAAATTCTCACCAAGATACTAACCAATAGGATCCAACAGTACATTAAAAGGGTTATTCACCACGACCAAGTGGGATTTATTCCTGGCCTGCAAGGGTGGTTCAACATTCACAAGTCAATCAGTGTGATACATTCCATTAATAAAAGAAAGGACAAGAACCATATGAACCTCTCAGTTGATGAAGAAAAAGCATTTGACAAAATACAGCATCCCTTCTTGATTAAAACTCTCCACAGTGTAGGAATAGAGGGAACATACCTCAATATCATAAAAGCCATATATGAAAAGCCCACAGTGAATATCATTCTCAATGGGGAAAAACTGAGAGCTTTTTCCCTAAGGTCAGGAACACGACAGGGATGCCCACTCTCACCACTGTTGTTCAACATAGTACTAGAAGTCCTAGCCTCAGCAATCAGACAACAAAAAGAAATAAAAGGCATTCAAATTGGCAAAGAAGAAGTCAAACTCCCACTCTTCGCAGATGACATACTTTATGTGGAAAACCCAAAGGACTCCACCCCAAATTACTAGAACTCATACAGCAATTCAGCAACGTGGTAGGATATAAAATCAATGCACAGAAATAAGTTGCATTTCTATACACTAACAATGAGACAGAAGAAAGAGAAATTAAGGAATCGATTCCATTTACAATTGCACCAAAAACCATAAGACACCTAGCACTAAACCTTACCAAAGAGGTAAAAGATCTGTACTCTAAAAACTACAGAATACTTATGAAAGAAATTGAGGAAGACACACAGAAAAGGAAAAACATCCCATGCTCATGGATTGGAAGAATAAATGTTAAAATGTCTGAGCTACCCAGAGCAATCTACACATTCAATGCAATCCCCACCAAAATACCATCAACATTTTTCACAGCTGGAACAAATAATCCTAAAATTTGTATGGAACCAGAAAAGACCCGAATAGCCAGAGGAATGTTGAAAAAGAAAACCAAAGCTGGTGGCATCACAATACCAGACTTCAAGCTATATTACAAAGCTATAATTATCAAGACAGCATGGTATTGGCACAAAAACAGACACAGAGCAATGGAACAGAATAGAGAAGCCAGAAATGGACTCTCAACTCTATGGTCAACCAATCTTCAACAAAGCAGGAAAGAATATCCAATGGATAAAGGATGGTTTCTTCAATTAATGGTGCTGGGAAAATTGGACAGCCACATGTAAAAGAATGAAACTGGACCATTTTCTTACACTATGCACAAAGATAAACTCAAAGTGGATGAAAGACCTAACTGAGACAGGAATCCATCAAAATCATAGAGAACACAGGCAGCAACCTCTTCGACCTTGGCTGCAACAACTTCTTGCTAGACATGTCTCCAAAGGCAAGGGAAACAAAAGCAAAAATGAACTATTGGGACTTCATCCAGATAAAAAGCTTCTGCACAGCAAAGGAAACAGTCAACAAAACTAATGGGAGAAGATATTTGCAAATGACATATAAGATAAAGGGCTAGTATCCAAGATCTATAAAGATCTTATCAAACTCAACACCCGAAAACCAAATAATCCAGTCAAGAAATGGGCAGAAGACATGAACAGACATTTCTCCAAAGAAGACATACAAATGGCTAACAGACACATGAAAAAATGCTCCAACATCACTTAGTATCAGGGAAATCCAAATCAAAACCACAATGAGATACCACCTCACACCAGTCTGAATGACTAAAATTAACAAGACAGAAAACAACAAATGTTGGTGAGGATGAGGAGAAAGGGGAACCCTCTTACACTGTTGGTGGGAATGCAAGCTTGTATAGCCACTCTGTAAAACAGTATGGAGGTTCCTCAAGAAGTTAAAAATAGAGCTACCCTACGATCCAGCAATTGCACTACTGGGTATTTACCCCAAAGATACAAATGTAGTGATCCAAAGGGGCACCTGCACCCCAATGTTTAGCAGCAATGTCCACAATAGCCAAACGTGGAAAGAGCCCAGATGTCCATCGACAGATGAATAGATCAAGAAGATGTGGTATATATATATACAATGGAATACTCAGCCTCAGAAAGGATGTATACTTACTATTTATATCCATGTGGATGGAACTGGAGGATATTATGCTAAGCAAAATAAGTCAATCAGAGAAAGAATTATCGCATGGTTTCACGCATATGTGGACTATAAGAAACAGCGCAGAGGAACATAGGGGAAGGGAGGGAAAACTGAATGGGAAATCATCAGAGAGGGAGAAAAACCATGAGAGACTCTTAATCATAGGAAACAAACAGGGTTGCTGGAGGGGAAGGGGGTTATAGGGTAACTGGGTGATGGGTATTAAGGAGGGCCCATATGATGAGCACTAGGTGTTATACGCAACTGATGAATTACTGAACTCTACATCTGAAACTAATGATGTACTATATATTGGCTGATTGAATCTAAAAAAAAAAAAAAAAGGCTTACCTGTGGAAACAAATCAAGTTTTCTGTTCACTAAAATCGTGTCCTAGTCTGGGGCGCCTGGGTGGCTCAGTCGTTAAGCATCTGCCTTCGGCTCGGGTCGTGATCCCGGGGTCCTGGGATCGAGCCCTGCATCAGGCTCCCTGATCGGCGGGAAGCCTGCTTCTCCCTCTCCCACTCCCCCTGCTTGTGTTCCCTCTCTCACTGTGTCTCTCTCTGTCAAATAAATAAAATCTTAAAAAAAAAAAAAATCGTGTCCCAGTCTGTATAAATGTTGGCCTATTGGTAAGGCTCAGTGTGATGAAATGCAACTCTGATGGTATGAAAATGTGACGTCTTTACAAGTTCTGTTCCTAGGCCATCCCAGATTTGAGGCCGCTTGTCAGGTCACCAAGGAATAGCAGTGGGAGCAGTCCGACAGCGGCCCTAGTTGTCCTGTAGCCCCACATTGTCCATTCTCCTTGGGGAAGGATGTTCTGTTTGTTTTTAAATGTTTAAAATGAAGAGTCTATTTCTAGATGAAATTACGCATTCTGTACTTGTAAAAAAAGGAAAAATAAAAGGTAATGGAAAATAACAAGGAAAGGAAAGACAAACAAAGCCTTATCAAAAATTAGTTTTTATTAGAAACTGTAGCACAAGGAGTTGATTTATTTTTACCCCATTTGCACTATATGCAGGAGGAGGTTTGGTGAACACAAGTTGCCCTGCCTCATTTCCTATTAATTAATTTTTCATGTCACTTGGGGCAACACTGATAGAAGAGATGAACATTTCAAAGAAATATGAAATACACAATTATTGGGGGCTGCCTAGTTTTTGTGAGTAATACATACAGGAGACGTGAGGCCTACATATCCAGGAAGGATGTTCTAAATTCATCCATGAAAGCTTCACTTTTTTGCAGAGGTGGTTCACTTCTCATGTTCCAGAGACTGCAGGCTGGAAGGTGGTGGAGAGTTTCTGCTGTCTCTTTCCCCTGCCCCCTCTTGTACTGAGCTGCACCTGACCCATCACAGGTAAAAAGATGTCTTGGTTATTCTTAACACTGAGACAGTAAATTCCTTGCTATTACTGAGTTAAGTCGCCGGCTGCAAGATTATGTAATCCATTTTCTCAGCTCTAATTGCTTGGCTTTCATTCTTCAGCACTGCAGGCTGAGAACTTGGCTTTCATTTGAACTTTCTCACTGTGTGGCAATGTTGCTAAGAATTTAACATTGGTTTTATTCATTTTTAAATGGCTTCTCATGAGTTTAGAACACGGGGTAATGCCAAAGACACTTGTTTTTCTGCAGCTTTTTAGCCTTGCTGTACCCTCTACCAAGAGGTTATGCAGTAAGCTGATTCTGACTCCAGCTTATGCTAACCTCACTAGGGTAAACCAGCTTAGGAGAATCACAATCCAGGATTTAATCCAAATCATTTTTGCAATATTAATTATAAATTCAGATTGTACTTCTTGGGTTTTCTTGGTCCTTCAAAAAAAAAATCCCTTTTCTTGAAGGGCTCATTATGCTTTAATGTCTCCTGGCTAACGCATGGAAGCTGCAGGCATTATAAGCTCACATTTGATTAACATTCTTAGAGAATTCAGTGTTCAAGCCCAGTTCCTCCTCTTTATTCCTTTAAGAAGGAGATCAAGCACCATCTTGGGAGTTGCTGATCTGAGTTTCATTTCTAGCTTTGATGTTTGACTCAGTGTGACCTTGGATAAATCAGCAGAGGGGAAGGTTCACTTTTCAGAAGGTGAGGTTTATGAAAGACTCTTGTTAAAAGTAAAAGACCTGACAGAGTATGGTTAGATTCCTCTAGGTAGCATCTGACCTGACTGAGGATGGTTTTTGAGTTGGGGTCAAGAAAGTACAGTAGAAGGGATCGTGATGCATTATGAAGCAAGAGTTTGGAATAGGAAAGGAAGGGAATTGCCCTGCTTCTCCCTGAACCTCTCCTGCCATTCCATCCCCCTTTCCTTTCAAGTTCCGCACTCAGAGGTCCTGCGGTGTGCCAGGCAGTGAACAAGTCAAGCATGGCCTCTGCTCTCATGGAACTCAAAGTCTAGCAGGGAGGAAGGGAAGACTGTAACAAGAGCGATATGCTTTCCCAAAAGGGGAGTTCAGACCTGTGACAACGGGACCTAACCTATCCTAGAGAATTACAGAAGCCTCCCCAAGAAGTGACATTTCAATGTGGAGACCTGAAAGATGAGTGGGTGTTTATTAGGTGAAGGATTGATTTTAGTCCCCCAGCCACACCCAACGGTGTCACATCAGGCTTTCGGGAGATGAGAGAAACAAGGTGTGGGAAGGAGGCAGATTGTAACATTTTTATCATATCATTAAAATTAAGGTGACAGAATCCAAGCCTCTTTAAGAACTAGAATGTGTTGCCCCCAACCCCGCACCTGGCCCTGGGAGTCAACCTTAAGGGAACTAGAACCAACACTAAGGGGTACATGGAGAGAAGAGCAGAGATTGTGTAGGTCTTTGTACAACTTACTAGGAGAATCAAGATGCTTGTTAGGTAGACTTGTGTATTCTTGCCCCCGTGCCTTTGCTCATGCCTTGCTGCTTCCCCCAGAACACATACTTGCCTACCTCTCTTCTTCTTCCAAAGTCCTATCTATCTGAAGCATGGTCCCTGGAGTCAGATGACCAAGTTGAACCCTGGCTCTACCACTCACCAGCTAGCTGACCTTGGAGAGGTTTCTCAGCCTCTCTATGATTCAGTTTCCATATCGATAATTGGGGATAATAATAATGCCTACCTCATGTGATGAAATCATTCCTGTAGAGTACGTGGATAATGCCTGGCATATAGTAAGCTTCAGTCAGTGTTAGTGGTTATTGACTTATAAGACCCTTCCTGTTTTGGGAAGTGTTCTGTAGCTAATTCAACCTCACAGATCTGGGATTCTTACGGGATTCACGTTACACTTGCAGTTAGGGCCATACTTTATTTTTTTCTTAGCATTTACTTGGTCAGTGGCCTTCAGTTAAAGACCACCAGAAGCAGTCCTGTAGTTAGTTAAACAAGTTGGGTTGTAGTGAGGGAGAACACAGACCCTGAGGAAATGTGGTGTGTCCCAGCAAGAGAGTGTTAGAAAGAACTTATCATAGGATTTGGGCTTTGCTTGGGTGATTTGGGGTGGCATCTAAGGAAGTGGGGTTTTACCCTCAATTGGATGCTGTCAGACAACAGGGTGAGTTTTTGACTGGGTATCTCAGTAACTCTTATCTGGCTGGGAAGACTAGGCAGGGGATGAGCCGTAATTTGTAAAGCAGTAGCAATCTCTCATTTTGGCTGAAAGATGGAGATGTTTGGTATTCTGCAGGTGGACAGTGACCTTATTTTTGTGCTTAGACAAAACTATGAAGTGGCCTTGCTTTGTCTCATTTTATTCTATTCTCCAATAACCTTGTCTGAGGTTCGAATTCTGTGAGATAGTTTAGGTTCTACAGGAGAATAACGTGACGTAGCCCGAGTGCCAGGCCAGTTTCTAAATGTCAGGGGCTGATCTTTTTGTCCTTCTCAACTTGTTAAATAACTGTTTTACTTGAGCTAGTTTTCTTCTTTCGGGGAAATTCTAAGTGGATATATTCATTCATTCGACAAAACACTCACTGAGCATCAATCTCTGCTACTCATCAGGCCCATGCTCAGCGAAGGGCACAGTGGTGAAAGCCCTGCTTTCAAGGAGTCTAGCTTGAGAGGAGATTTAAAGATTGTCTGCTTCAGTCCATCATTTTGATGGTTTTGATGGCATAAATGACTTCTTCAACTTTCCCATAAAGAAGTACTCCAGCCTGTGTCTGGACACACTCGGTCACACTAAGCACCCGCTCCTGTGAGACAATATTAGTTTAATGCCAAACGTTAGAAAATCTTCCCTGGATCTGTAGTCCCCTCCCGGTATCTTCCACCACTTGGACCCACGTTGACCTAATATTAAAGGCACACAGAACAGGTTTTCTGTGTGTCACCTGTAGCCCCCCTACATAGTATACCGCGAGAGGTGTAACACCTTCTCACATCTCAGTGCTGTACTAATTACTCATATTTTTCTCAAAAGAATATTCTCATTCAACAAATAATTTAATGTGATCGTGTTTTCTGAACGGCTTTGCTGTTTAGGTCTGTCGTGTGGCTGGAGGACAGAGACCGCATTACTGGGCCTTCCTAGGCAGGTGGGCGCCACTGAGGGTGAGAGCAACAAACACTAGGTGGCAGCACCTCCCTTCCGGACTGGCAGTGCCGTCTGGGCGCTGAGTACCCATCTCTGCACTTCAGAGAGCAGGGATAAAGGGACAGACACTCCAGAAACAGTCTCGTTTCTCCCTCTGCCACCAGGCAGGACAGCCCCCACGCAGGGCCACCAGGGTATGCATTTGTCCCATATGTGATAATTGCTGAGGAAAAGGGGGGCCCTTCCCAATAGTGACCTCTTCTAATGTTTTAGAGTCTTGCCTGTTTGAAAGTTCTATACAGCCATTCATTCACATGATATCATTTCATCTTATTTTCTTTCCTTTTCTCATATGAAATTTTATTTAGTCCAGCAAATAATTTTTGGGTACTTTCTGAGTCCATAAACACAATGACAGTTACTCTTCAAAACTTACTTCTTCAGACATAAAATAAAAATAAAGTGAAATATAAAATAGTTTCCAGTTCTCTAACTTCTCTCTGGCCTCATCCTGCTGCTCTTCGTGTACCTGTGGTACTATCTCCTGGGTATGCTCTACATCATTCGCTTGTTAGAGAGCCCCAAAGTTTCACCAACCTCCTTGACACAGACAAGATACTCAGTTTCTTACAGTTGTGAAGTTAGCATCTCAGAAAACAATATGCATATTCTTAGCTCTTTATAAAATATGTGTCAAATAATACATTATATGTTTAAAAAAAAAAGAAGATAGCAGGAGGGGAAGAATGAAGGAGGGGAAATTGGAGGTGGAGATGAACCATGAGAGACGATGGACTCTGAAAAACAAACTGAGGGTTCTAGAGGGGAGGGGGGTGGGGGGATGGGTTAGCCTGGTGATGGGTATTAAAGAGGGCACGTTCTGCATGGAGCACTGGGTGTTATACACAAACAATGAATCATGGAACACAACATCAAAAACTAATGATGTAATGTATGGCAATTAACATAACATAATAGTAAAAAAAAAAAGAAAAAAAATGTGTCAGAAAAGAGAGGCCATAAACTTGGCTTAAAATTGGAATCTATGACATACCAACACACATTTTTGAATACTTCTCTCAAACTCTGAGGAGTTGAACTTGGTACACTACAGCTTTTTTAAAGGTATAATTTCATACCATTCCTATGAACCTGGGTGGGGATGGGGTGGTCAGATAATAATTTGCTTCCATGGAGGACAGAACGCCCTGACTCCTGAGGTTGTGTTTCAGTGCCGGAGCTGGCTTAAACCCCAGTCACAGGCACTGTGATTACCAGTCCAGTGATCCTTTGGCGTAACTTTGTTGCAATGTGATCTTAGCACAGATACCCTTCATTTAAAAAATAGGTGTATTTTAAGATGAACATTTTGAAAATATATGTGTCATGTGTTTGGCATTTTGTGTTTGAAAAACAATGTGCTATCATGAAAAATAGGTTTTAGAGTCAGACCATCCAGCTCTGCCACTTTCTAGCCATGTACATTGGAGAGTTGCTAGACTGCTCTGAACTGCTGTTTCCTTGTCTTTTAGTGATGTTTTGAGAATCACCTGTGACTCTGTGAGTATGAAAAGCACTTAGCACTGACATATGCTAGTTGCTCAACACTGAGATAGAATTTTATTACCCGTTGAGTAGTTCCAAGAGGAGGGTATCTGTAAGGCAATGGTGGAAGGGGCCAGAAGGTCTGAGAGAAGTCATGCCATAGTGCTGTAGTGCTATAGATCTCAACACAATCCTTCACTTCTCAGAAAGCATAAGAAACACGGAATGCCGGAAAGAAAAACCAAGGCAACATAATAAGCAACATAAATAAGAATATATCTATGATTTATTTTTTTAATATTTATTTATGAGAGAGAGTGTGCAAGCAGGGTGAGGGACAGAGGGAGAGGGAGAAAGAGAGAATCTCAAGCAGACTCCATACTGAGCGCAGAGCCTGATGCGGGGCCCAATATCACGTCCCTGAGATCATGACCCGAGCCAAAATGAAGAGTTGGACACTTAACCGACTGAGCCACCCAGGAGCCCCAGAATATATCTATGATTTAGATTCCTTACTGTCCATCCATCCCTTGGCTTCCAGACAGATTTGTATCTTGTCCACTCTAGACAGCCCTAGTAGATTGGGAACAAAGCAGAGTTGTGGGTAAGGATAGTAGAATTTTGGGTATCCCTGGGACCCTCCTGTTGAGAATCCTTTGTACATTTTCATACTCAACAATAGCAACAATCACCTCTAATGCTTTGGCTTCATCTAGATTATCATAGACTGCAGTTAAGTCACCTGCCATCATTGACTGTCAAGTGCTCGGGGCCAGGTTGTAATTTATCCTCTTTTTTTCCAGCAGCACCTAGCTCCATGCCTTGAATATCCACATGTATACTTGTTGGTTTTACAATCAGTTGCATTAACCTGAATCCAGTCTTGGCTCTTCCACCAACTTGGCAAGTCACTTCCTCCTCCTGGGCCTCAGTCCCCCGTCTATAAAATGAGGTAGTCTGAAGCCCCCTTCTAGCTCTCATCTTCTGCAGGGCACAGCTTTTAGTCTCAAAGCTGCCAACAATAAAAGTAAGATCAATTCTGCAAAGTAATTTATGTTCACAGTTCTCCAGCTTAGAGTCAGACTTGGACCATAAAATGGAGGGTAGACAGAAAACTAAATAATAAACAAAATATACTAAAATAAAGGGTAAAGTAGCAAAGACTGAGGGTACTTTTAGTATAGCTGGAGGCGTTTTACAGAAAGTTGACCCTCTTGCCAGATGACCTTGGAGAGTCCAGTTTATTCTAATAAGAGGAATGATACCACAGGGGGCCATGAGATCTAGCTTGTTACTTCTGAGGTATTCCCCCTGCTGTCACACAGGTTAGATGACATCTGCAGGCAGGAAACAGCCTCATAGGTAATCTAGATTTTGAGGAATGCCCCCAGGTGTCTGGGGCAATGCAGCATAAGTTGTAACTGGCACAGCTCTGGGTGGCAAATCGTCACCAACAGCAGAGAATATGATGGGTTTATAGGAGGCAGCTAGCTGTACTTCATGCCTTTACCTCCTATGTGGGAAAGCAAAGGGATGGGATGAGAATAATCTTGAATAAACTGAGGACCTAGACAAAATCATATCCCTCAAAAGTAAAGGCTCGTTTTAGTAGGACAATTCACTTGTTACAAACCTCACAACTGTTTGGGATCTTTGCTGTTGAAATCTGTTCATCTAAGGGGAGAACTCATGACTAACAACAGGTATGTGAATTGTTTTGGGTTTTTTTTAATATTTTATTTATTTATTTGACAGAGAGATAGAGAGAACAAGCAGGCAGAGAGGCAGGCAGAGGGAGAGGGAGAAGCAGGCTCCCCACTGAGCAGGAAGCCCGATGCGGGGCTCGATCCCGGGACTCCAGGATCATGACCTGAGCCGAAGGCAGCCGCTTAACCGACTGAGCCACCCAGGCGCCCCGTGGTATGTGAATTGTTAAGCGTGTAGCCAGCTCCACAGGTACAACATTCATTTACCTGCCAGTGGTACAGTGTGCATTCTGGGTCCCAGAGAAGAAAAAATCTATTTACAGTTTGGACTAATAGAATAGTGAAAAGCCTTCAAAAATATGACATACACTCAATGTACAACTGGGTGGTGGGCACTGCAATAGCATTTGGCAAATTTGAAGTATTTTGGGTGGAAATAATGAAACCAAATGAACCCACTCATTATTTTTTAATTACCTCTCATTTCCTAAAGGAAAAAAAAAAAAGAACCCTTAGTTTTGGTCATACGTGGTTTGTTATTAAAACTACCAAATGAATTCTATAAGTTAGAAAATGTTCATTGTTGCTTTAGTCAATCTGCATTTATTGATAATCCACTATGTGCCAGATAATAGCCATTCACATACCGGGCCCTTTGTTAGGACTGACTTCAAAGACGAACAATGTATAGTCCTTGCCTTCCAAGAGCTCTTGGCCTGGTGGAGAGACAAATACATAGATAAATAAATGATAATTCCATGTAATAAGTAATAAATAATTTATCAGAGATACGAATTAATGTGTCATGGGAAATATAAGAGGTGCCTGGAGGGTAGAATAAAGGCAAGGTGTTATTATACGTAAATCCTGAAGTTGACAAAAGTGAGAAAGGACAAAAAAAAATGCAGGCAAAGAGACAAGCATGGGCAAATGTGCAGAGCTGGGACGGGGTCTGTGGGTCTGAGGAAGAGTAAGCAAGTCTGGCAGCACGTTGTGGTTGTATGGGGAAAGCAGAGAGTGGGAGTGGAACAGAATTAAAGGAGATAAAGCTGAAAAGATAGGTCGAAGTCAGATTGGGAAGGGATTTGCATTCCAAGCTAGGGAGTGTGGATTTTGTTTGAGGAACTGACCAAAGTTTTTAAGAAGTTGAGGCACAGGGTACAAAACTGGATGAGTAGAGATGTCATTGTAGGGATAGAGAATATGGGAGACAGAGCATTGCTGGAGAGTGCAGTGGGCGTTAATGTTTTGTCTACCCCACCCTGTGCCCATTTCCTGAGAATAGCAGACGTACCTGTTCTCCCGTGCCCCATGTGAATTCATGAACCTAATAAGAGCTGCCTTTCTTTTCTTTTTTCTTTTTTTTTGACATGACCCCACTTCCTTAGCTATAATGATTGTTCTAGGGGGTGCATGCCAGATGCAAGCTGATCCAATCATACTGTCCTGTTCTCTTCTCTCTATCCGAGTGTTTGGTCAACCTGGGCATGTGACCCAGAGATGTCCCTTGTGCCTTGATAATTCTGAATTTTGAATTGGCACTGAGGGAAAGAACCTTTTTGTCTGATGAAGAATCTGTGAAGTTGCAAATATAGGGATTCCAGTGGTTATGTCTCATATGTGGAAGAAGTTGGTCTTCAGCAGAGAAAAATGGAAACTAACACATGGGGAGAAGCAGGGATGAGAGACAGAAGGGAAGTGAGTTCTGGTGGCATTTCAGTCCCTGATTCCAGGCATCCCTGAAACTCATTTAATTTCTGCCTGTCCAACAGTTTGGTTAATATGAGCCAATAAATTACCCGTTTTGCCTATGTCGTTACCGTTGAGTTTCTGACACTTGCAACCAAGAGTCCTGACTACTGAAGATAGGAAGATACCTCTTGATCTTGATCCATCACAGTTTAAAAGATAGTAATGGAGCTCAAGAGAAAGGCAAGGGCTGGAATGTAGATTGGAAAGTCATGTTTGGATAAATGGGTGTTAAAGCCTTGGAGGCAGACGAGCTTGCCTGAGGTAAGTGTAGTGGGTGGCGAGAGGCAAGGACAGAACCTTGGAGAATGTCAACATCAAAGAGTATTAGAGGAGGAGCCGGCTGTTTCACACACCTGGGCCATCTCTGATTTTACCCTGCTCTTCCAACCTCACAGTCCTCAGAGGCGGGGGCGGGAGGGAATGGGAAGCAGTCTGGCAGAGTCCATAGGGTATCACTAGCTTTCCTTTTATTTTATTATTTTTTAAACTGCTCTAGGCCACATCTTCTGAAATCTTCTTCCTATAGCTTTCAGGCATGGGATATCTCTAAATTCTTCTTCTCCAGAATGTTCTTTCCTGTATTTGAAATCTGTGATCTCATAACCTTAGGTCTGATCTCTTCCTCAGGATTAAACCTCTCACTTCTTTCAGCCTTTACTCATCTGATAATACCAGATTTTGTTGATCTCCTCTAAATGTTGGTCCATGTTGCTTATGAAGGGTGGTATCTGGAACAGACATAGTATTTCAAATATAACGTGTCTAGCACAGCATACAGTAGAAGGCACTCCCTGATCTGAATAGGATGCCAGTGTTTGCCATACTGAACAACATACTGGTCATACTGTTAGGAAATATTGCACTTGTGACAACCAAAACATCCTAGATCTTCCCCCCCACCTAGAAATTGCTGGGAAACCGGACAAATAGAAACTATAATTTTGTGATTGCCTTTGAGCCTAAATAAATGCCTTGATATTTGTCTTTGTTAAATTATTTTTAATATGAAAGGATGATCACTGTAACATTATCTATAAGATTAAATAATTGGAAACAATATATCTAGCCAAAAATAGGGGAATGTTAAATATATTACAGCATATATATATATAAGATAGAACATCATGTCTGTGAAAATGATCTTTCTGAAGTGCATTTAATGACATAGGAAAGAGTGTGTGGCATATGTTGAGGGAAATGCTGGACTTAAACCCTATGTAATAAATTCTTAAAAGTCCTTCCACTGGGAAAGGGACTGGCAGCACTCAGGAGGATGGGAGGGAGTGTCCCTGCTCAATTTGATCTTACTGGTATTGATCTACCTTTTCAACTTCAAGAAATATTTTTAATCCTAATTGTATTGCCCAACAATTCTTCTCACCCAAAACTTGAACTACCAAGTGATTATACTGTTGAGCAAGAATACAGAGCTGCAGTCAATATCCAGAAATGCACTGAAGTTTTGAATCCTAGGAACCCAGACCTACTGGGGTATATGACTTAAGCACTATATTAATCTCTAACAATGCGTTAGTAGAAAATATATTCAGACTGAAAGGCTTCTTAAAAGATCATTTCATCCATCTTCTCCCCACTAGCCAAATTTGTTGTTACACCTTTTAGGAAGGACCTCATAGCCCACGGTCCCCATTGGTGGCCTGCAAGTCAAAAAGTCTTGAATTCACTTTGTCCCTCAGTATGGGATTTTGACCAAAACACTTAACCAAGACTCTTGCTTTCCCTGTCAGCAGAATGGCATTTGCTTTATGCAAAGGTCTTCATGTTAGTCTAATGCCAGGACAAGATGTCGTTCAAGCAAGGGACTGTTGCATTCAGCTGCAGCAGAAGGAAGGTAGATTAGAATAAAGATATTTTCATCTCAAAGAAACTCAGATGGGAATTGAGGAGCCCTGACAGCACAATATGGAAATTAAGAGAGAAAAGCCAGAAAGAAAAAGATGGAGATTCTGACAAAGAAATCAAGATGCATGTTCATGGATATTTTCTTTTTGATGATAGCAAAAGAATGATATATTTACATATCGTGTAAATGCTGCATGTACTTAACAAAAGTCCACTTTCCTTTCATAGAGTTCTTGAAGGACAGGAGAGATCCATCTCTCTGAACAGCAGTAGACAGGAAAACGATTAATGCTCTAGCTTCTGAATACCTCTTCAAATCTGATGTCTATAAAGTAGTTGACTACTGGGAAAGAAGTTGAATAAAACACAAAGAAGCTTCATGGTCAGTGTAGGGCAGGAAAAATAGTTCTTCCTCTACCTTCTGAATTCTTGGCTGAGACCCCTATAATGAAAGACAGACTAACAAGAGGAAATAAACAGAAGCTTATTAACATATTAACATTAATAAAACAAGCTTATTAACATATACACATGTTATATATATATACACATGTATAAAGGGGAGATACTCAGGGAAAAAATGAATAACTCCCTGAGGTGGCTTAGAATTCAGGCTTAAATACCATCTTAATAAGGAAAACGGGTAAGATGTAGGCCTCTTAGGGGAGAATAAGTGGGTTTTAGGGGAGATGTATAGACCCTCAGAAGAACAGATAGGAGCTATAATCATTTGTGACACAGTTTGTCTGGGTGTGGTCCTGACTTCTAGTCTCTCCTGCGATGAGAGTCAGTCTTCCATGGTTGATGAGACTCCCTGGGGAGGGGATTTATGACAATTGAGTTCCTTTTGGAAGATCTGTCTTTACGCAGATAGTGTTGTTCAGAAGACTCCTCTCCTTGTATTTGCTCTTTTGTGGAGTGCCTACAGTTCAAAACAATCAACATAACTAAGCAGCATATTTTGAGGTGCCATATTCTGCTATCCTTCATTAATATTTGCAAATAGAAAAGTATTTCTTGGATTGGAAGTTATTACCTCAGCAATGGGCATGATTACTCCAACAACATTCAATACTTTGTAGTTTAAAATTACTACCATTTGAGGCATATTTTCTAAGGGCTTAGGTGGTAAAAATAGATGTCTTTTTAATTTTTTAATTTTCTTAAAGATTTATTTATTTTAGAGAGAGAGGGCATGAGCAGGGGGAGGGGCAAAGGGAGAGGAGGAAGGAGAAAAGCAGACTCTTCGATGAGTGGGGAGCCCAACACAGGGCCTGATCTCACCACCCTGAGATCATGACCTGAGTCGAAATCAACAGTCAGACACTTAAGCGACTGAGCCACCCAGGTGCTTCTCAATAGACGTCTTTGTTTTTTAAACAACTGTTAGTTAAGATCAAATTAAAACATAATATTGATTTCTCTCTTTACTGCTCATTTTACCACTTATTTCTCCCTAAGAAGGTGACTAACTCTAATTGGGGAGCAAACCTCCCTTGTCTTCTAAAACCGAGGCTTTAGAATAAACTTCTCTAGGTTTGAATAATAATGGAGTGTTTCCTAGGATGCACTGTAGTCTGTTTACTGCCCTTGGGAGAAAATCACTGGCCACCTCATAGCTGCCTACCTCAACATCTTGTCCATGGACAAAGGCAACTGCACTGGCCTCAGGGTCGCTAAATTCCCACAGAAGCTCATTTGCCATGAAAATGAAGCACAATATTTGCATCCTGTTTCCTCAGTCTACTCATGATGGGTAATCTTTTTTTTTTTAATTTTTATTGTTATGTTAATCACCATACATTACATCATTAGTTTTGATGTAGTGTTCCATGATCCATTGTTTGTGCATAACACCCAGTCCTCCATGCAGAATGTGTCATGATGGGCAATCTTATCTAGAGCCCAAAAGGGACTCAGTAACAGTCTCCAATCCCCTAAAGGGTTATTAGGCAGAAGATGGTGACCAGCTGCTCTCCATCTTCTCTGAGAACAGACCAGAGGGACCAGTTTTAAACTACAGCATGAGATGTTTTAGTTAGACATCAAGAAGAATCACCTGTTACTGTTTTAAGACAGAATTGGTTACCAAAGACAGCTATGAAATTACTTGCCTTAAGGATCTTTAACAGGAAAGACAGGCAGATGGACTAGGTAACCTGCCAGGACAGGTGTACGTAGAGGCCACCTTTCATGGATCTCCCTCTAGGGAGATGTGCCCTTGTCCTTAGAAGTGCTGCCATGAGACTGATCCCAAGGTGGGTCCATTCCTTATCTCTTCTACTAGATGCTAACAATGTTTAAGGCACTGAGAATGTCTGGCCTGGCACTTTGAACATAGTGGATACTCAAGACAGATTTTTGGAATGAATGAATTAAATTCAGATGAAATTTACCTTCACAATTCCTTAATTCCTCACCTTCCTTTCTACCTCTTCCTCCTTAAAGCACCCTTCCCAGCTCAAGTGATCTCCCAAATCTCCCAGCTCAGAAACTGTAGAGTCTGGGTTTACTTGTGTTGTTACTACACCATTTCACCTTTCTTTGGAAACACAGATCTTGTAAGTCATACCTGAATATGAATTTCTTAATAACAGAATAATAGCTTCCAATTATATACATTATTTCAATGAATCCTCACAACTCTATGGACTAGGTGTCATCATTCTAATTTACAAATAAACTAAAGCTTAGAGAGACTGAGACATGTCTGAGGTCAAATAGCTAACAAGGATGTAAACTCACATTTGTCTGACTCCAAAGCCCAGCATTTAAACAAGGCCATATGAGCTCTCTCACTCAGAATATATATGTAGGGTAAGGGTAAAGGAGGGAAAGGAAAGACAGAGAGACAGAAAGAGAGAAGAACAGAGAGAGCAACCCAAAGATATCAGTCTTCAATGATGGGATAGCAAATCCCATTCACTGGGGGTGAAGGAGACATAAATTGAATCTTATGAGGAACTAACCCCCACTACATTCAAGAGCAATCTTGGGATCCTGCTGCCTAAGCCTACCTAACCTTACACCAGCTACTGCTAGTGCCTGCAAAAAGCAGGCAGGCCCCAGGTGTCTCCTGGGATGGGGGTCTCCAGGCACCAGAAGCTATGGATGTGCTTAGGGCCCTAATATTTGAGTTTATGTCACTGCCCTGCAACCTTGGGACTCTAGCATTTCATCCACTTGCAGAATTCACTTTCAACCCTCCCCTTCTGGCATCAGAACCACCGGAAATAGGATCTCTGTCAACAGTGCAATTTGACAGTTTTTCACTCCTTCAGTTGCATTTTGTTCTGATCTTGGATCATTAATCCAAGGGAGAACTTCTGATCAGACTTGGATCACAGAGCCCCAAGGCTGTGCTGTAGTTAGCTGCCATATCAGAAGTAGCAAATACAGAAACCTTGTAGTGACCCCTGCCCAGGCCTTGCGCACTGAGTTCCCCCAGTGAAGTTCTTACCACTTGGTCACATGGGTTGATCTTCCCAAACTCCTTCTAAAGAAACTTACAAATTCCCTCCTTGCAATTATGGTGTGATTTGCTGGGAAAGTGTGGTTTAATTTGTACATAATTTTCTTGGATCAAATAAATCACGCTAAAGTGATTGATTGTCTATTGAAGTTTTGTTATTATACATCCCAAGAAGATGGTCCAGTTATCGTTTCAAGTGGGGACTGGCCTCTTCTACAGCAGGAGACTGAAAAGGGAAAACAGGTTTGCTTTCAATGACCTGTTGGGTTTTGTAAAATTGTTAATCAGAGAGAGAGAGAGAGAGAGTGCATGAGTGGGGGGAGAGGCAGAGGGAAAGGGAGAGGGATAGGTAGACTCCCCACTGAGCATGGAGCCCCATGTGGAGATCGACCCCAGGACCCTGAGATCATGACCTGAACCAAGGGCAGACAGATGCTTAACCGACTGAGCCCCCCAGGTGCCCCTCAATGGCCTGTTTTGTCCTGGTTTTCAACAACTGCCATCCTCCATGCATTAGAGATGCCTGAGCAGCAGGAGCTGGACCTTGGAGCTCCCATTTTGGAAGAGTAAGAAACACTGGGGATATAGTGACTTTTAACTTCTCAGAGAGTAAGGCCCGTGCTATACATTTGCATCCAAGGTAGCATGTTACAATGACTAGGCACATAGACTCCGAAGCCATACAGCCTGGGCTCCAGTCCTGCCAGCACTAGCAGGCTGTGTGACTCTTCTGCACTTCTGTTTCCTCATTGGCAGAATGGTGCCCTTGTCCCAGGGCTGTTGTGATGGTTGAATGAGTTGATGTTAGGTGAAGTGCTTAGACACACCTGGAACATAGTTAAGTGCCTTACATCTGACACAGCACCTGGTGCCCCGTGGCTCAGTAAATGCTTGTGAATGACTAGCAGCACGGTCCACTCCTCACCTGTAATCAAGCCGGCAGGGTACGCCTACCACTAGATCGGAGCGACAAATTGTGAGTAATTGAGATGACTGCCCAAGCAGAGAGTGAAATATCTTTGGCATTCTTATAACAGTATTGAGTCTCCTGAGTCAGGGATTCCCGTGTAGGGTCCGGCATATGTACAAGGAGCTGGAAGCCTGGGGAAGAAAGGAGCTCTGTGAGCTCCTCAAACAAGAGAAGCAACTGTCCCCTGCTCACCTTACATTGCGTTTGTCCATATTGTAAACAAGCCACCTTGCCCCCCACTGGGCGCCCTGAATACAACATCTCCAGAGCCAAAAAGCACTCAAGGGCTTCCCAGGGGGTGTGCAGAGCCACCCACTTCTGTATAGTTTTGGTCTCTGCTGTATTTCTCTTCCTGGTGCCTTCCAGTTCCCCCTCTCCCTGTCCTCCTTTGTCCTTTCTTGTGACCCCAAGCCTCTAAGAACTGTGTCATTTATCAGTTCCCAATATTTAGATATCATAGAAAACATGATTCTGTGATCCATTGGGGAAGAGCTGTGATAGAAGCCTTACACCTGCGGCAGATCCATTGAGCTTCAGTATGTCTTCAATATATGTTCTTATGCATGTATGCATGTGCGCATGTGCACTCGTGCATGGAATTTTTAAGTAATCATACATAGATGCACTTAAAAGACTATCATGTCTGCACTTAGATTGCCCTAAACTAGAAAATGCCTTGCTTCTCCTGCTGCCTGAGGCTTTTGGTTTTCTGTGTTCCTTCTACATTTCCATGACTGTAATCTCTGGAATACTCCCATTACACTAAATGTTGGATGTAGTTCAATGCCTAAAAGTGAAAGAAAAGAAAAATTTGTCCCATCTCATATTTTTCCTAGCATGAGAATGCTTTATATTTTTCAGAAAAGATTAACTTTACCAGCTGATGAACTTGAAATTCCTACCAAGTACATTAGTTGACCATATTTTATACATACCTCAGTTTTGACATTTGCTGAGTACACTCTCCCTTACCTCCACCTTGTGTTCCCTGTCCTCCAGATTCTGTGTCTTCAAGGAAGGAGATGGTGTTTCCCAACTATGTACCCTTCCCTAACAGCACCCAAAATATAATTTGTTAAATGAAGTAGTGATGTTCATGTATATGATTGATTGATTGTGTGTGTGAGAGAGAGAGAGAGAGACTGTGTGTGTTGGGGGGACGTTGTCTTCAAGGAACCGAAACTCACTTCTAACTCAAGAGAAAAAGGAGGTTTATAGTAGGATCGCCTGAGAACTAGAAACAGAAACTATATCAGGATTTAAGCAGTTTCAGGATGCCTGTCTCCTTTCTTTCTGCTTCAAAATCTCCCTCATGATGAATTTTCTCATCTCTGCCTATCTGTCCTTCTTCCCTTCGGTCCTCACTGAGCCATCTCCTCTGTATTCTTCAGCGTAAGTTCTGACAGACTTAGCTCATTCCTATTACCCTGGTGGACAGCACCCTTTCCACAGGCTGCCCCATGACTGATGCCGGCCCGAGACTGGGCTGCCCGAGGTCAGAGGCACACGCTGATCTAATCAGTAGCTACACCTGCCAAAAAGATTACCTGGCCTTGTCGCTTTGAAGGATGGAAGGTGGGGGGCTGTGAACAACATAGTCAAAGGGAACAATAAATACAGCAGGAACATTACAGTTCATGCAGTGTCCCTGAGAAGGGGTGCTGGTACATTGTAACACAAGCAAAAGAATGACTAGCTACGATGTGATTGTTATCTGCCAAGTTTGTTCCAAATCCTTCACCCATAATCGTTCATTTGACCTTTTATGATGTAGTATTAGGATTGTCAGATTTAGCAAATAAAAATACAGAATGAGTGTCCATGCAATATTTGGGACCTACTTATACTAAGAAATTATTTGTCGTTCATCTGAAATTCAAATTTAACTGGTCAGATTGTATTTTATCTGGCAACCCTATGTATCCCCACTTTACAGGTGAGAACACAAGCTTGAAAAGACAATTTGCCCAAGGACACACAGCTAGGAAGTGGCAAAGCCAATTTGTCTTCAGTTCCTATGCTCTTAACCACTATGCTAAACCACCACATGCAAACACATGTGTGTGAATGCTCGCTTGCACACACACACACACACACTCTAATGAGAAAGAATCCTTTGTTCTTGTCATCTTTCAAAAATAAAAATCAAACACCAATGAATCCTTAGCTGGTGTGTTAATCAGAGTCCAGGCAGGAGACAGAAATCACAGCAGAAATCTGAATAGGAAATGTTTAATACAAAGACTTGTTAACTCTATAAAGAGTGGTTAACTATTAAGAGGGGTACGAGGGAATGCTAAGGAGTGGAGAGGCAGTAACTACAGGAAGCAGCTATAGCACTGAGGACTCAGGGAAAACTAATCAAGGGAGAAATTTAGAAACTCAGAGAAAAGGGCCTTGCAAGGCTGGGTTCAGACCTCAGGGAGAGTTTCCGGTTGTGACAGGAACATGCCACCTGCAGCATGGCGATGGGGAAATGGGCGGAGGATGCCCACCGCTGAGCTGCAAAGGGCAGCCTGCCACCGCTATAAGATGCTGCTGCGGTGCAGCATCTGATCTGTGACCTGCTACACTGAAAAACAGAAAACCGGAAGGAGAAGACAAGGACCCTTTCTTTTCTAGGCTTGCATTGTTCCTCCCACACTCCTATTGCCAAAACCTAACATTAAGCCAGCTGGCAAAGAGAAATATAGCCTGTAGAGCCCAGCTCCTGTATTACAGAGCAGGATAGAGAGGGTGGGTTTGGAGCTGAATGACATTAAATTAATAACTGGTGCAGATGGAAAGTACATTTTTTTTTCATCCCCATGATAGAAAGAAGCCCAAAACATCATCATGCAAAAGGAAGATAGATTGACTAAGAGAGGCATTTGCTCCTAAAAAACTGAAGGTTTGCATGAAAATATCTCTTGGAGTAGAGCCATAAAATGCAGTCTGTTGCCAAGGTATTGGATAAGCAAGACAAGGTGTTATGAAGCCTGTTGTGGAAAAATATGCAGAATGCTGAGAGGTTTTTAACTGAGCAAATGCCCGGTAAAAAGTTAATAGAGCTGAGAAATTCATTTAATAAAAAACAGAGTAAAACCAAAAATCAATCATTACAGGATAGATCACTTTTTAGGAGACCTCCTTAGCTATGACTTTCAAATGGATGGTGATAAACACTTACTATGCAGAATATCATTTACCTCCTGAACCCCTGACATTTCTGGACAGTGTAAGACTGATGTTTGCAGAGGCAGAGGCATAGACTTGATGAACTGTGAAGACCCCATTCACTGCCAGAAGGGAATGAGTCTGAGGATGATGGATAGAGACGGTTCTGTGTATGTGAAGGAGAGTAAGTCAGGTATCAGGTCTGTTACTTTAGTAGTGAGATACTGACTGTTCTATATTGTCAGCAGTGACTTCTTTTTCTATAGAACCCTGACTTTCCTGCTTCCTTAGCAGCTTCTCTAATTGCAAAGTGTCCTCTCTGATTTGCTCTCTAGACAATAATGTTTGTCCTGCAAAGTGCTGACTCTCAGCCTTGCTGGGCAAATTGAACACATCATTCTTTGAAATGCCGATGTTGCCAAGGTCAGTCCAAGGGGCATTCTTCTATATTGAAAGCATGCTTCACCCTCTTGCCTACCCTTGCAGTGGCGTCTCTTAGTATTTATGGAACATTTACCCCCACAGCTGTACCTGGTCCACACTGATTGAATCAAGACCCAAGCCATTCTGCAGGCATGAAAATACCCCCTACCTTGAGCCAATGCTTTGCATTCATACTCTTCTTTCAATTTGAAATCAGGGCTACATCTTACTCCTTTTTCAAATATCTAAGTGCTTTAGAGATTTTTATATTCCTAATACTTTCTTAAGGGGCAGCACCAGTCAGACTTCTTAGGTTCAAATCCCACCTCTAATCTTTACCAGATATATGAATTTGGGTGAAATTTAAAAATTCCTCTATGCCTAGTTTTCTCATCTATAAAATGAGCATAATAATAGTATCTATTTCAGAGGACTATCATGAGAATTTATGTACATATAAGAGACTTAGAGTAAGATCAACAGCTTTGGGAACTGTCTTCTTGCCCTAAAGATTTAGAAGGCAATGGGCAACAAGTAATACAGGACTGTGATCTCTGAAAGAAGAGAAACAAACTAGATGAGTCCTATGATTGCCCAGCTTACTGACTGGAGGCTATTTATAAGCTGCAGTTCAGGTCAAAGGAATCCAATCCTGTGTTCTCATTAAGTTGATCAGAGCTCAGAGTTTGGGGAGGCCCAGGCAGCTAGACTTTGTGGTGCAGAGGAGCTCCAGACAACTGCAAAAGGGTCCCCTCAAGTCTTTGGCTAATGATCTACATTTGTGTGGGGCAAAACTCCATGAGGCTAAAGAAATTATCACCAGAAAGAATAGGCCAAGCAATTCTCAGAGTTTATACAAGGCTGGGGATAGTTCTCATTCCCACCAACCAGAATGGAGAAAGATTATAATACGCGGGGCATTGGGCAGAGTTCTTAGAAGGGTCATCCTTTAAAGTACAGGTTTGCTCTGGACCCACTTTATCAAACTTAAAAGCGAGTTTCTAAAGAAATAAATGTATCTTCTAGTAACTTAATCATATTCTAAGATAAAAATCCAACATTCTTTAAAGGATTACAACAAAATCCAGAACTCAACATCACACAATTCACAATGTTTGTTATAGAGAAATTACCAGGCATCCAAAGAGGCAGGACAGTATGACCCATAGCCAGAAGAAAAATAAATCAATAGAAATAGATTTTTTAAATGAGAAAGATAATGGAATTGGAATTAGCAGATTAGGCCCTTGAACAACTATTATAAATATGCTGACATATGTAAAGAAAAACATGAACGTAATGAAGAGGAAACAGAATATATAATAAAGACCCAAATAGAACTTCTAGAGATGATAAACATAACTGAAATGGAAAATATACTACATGAGACTGGAAACTATAGAAGCAAAAAAAAAAAAAGTGAAATCGAAGGCATAATAAGAGAAACTACAAAACACACAAAGAAAAAACTTAAAAAAAAAAACAAGAACAGGACCTCAGTGAACCATGGGGCAATATCAAACATTCTAAACATAAGTCACTGGCATCCAAAAAAGAAGGGAGGAGACAAAAACTACTTGAAGAAATAGCACCCAAATTTTTCTACCATAAACCCATAGCATCTCAACAAACCCTAATCAGTGTAAACATAAGGAAGACTGCACTAAAAACACTGTATTAAATGTCCAAAACCAAGTGATAGAATGAAAAAAAAAATCTTAAAGCAGCCAGAAGAAGAAAAAGAAAAAACAAAAAAGACAGTAGTTGAGCAGAACAAAGAAAAAATGACAACAGACCTTTTGTCATAAATTGCTCAAGCCAGAAGCAGTGCACACCATCTTTAAAATGCCAATGGATAAAAAAAAATAAAAAGCCAACACTTGATTTATACAGCCCAGGAAAACATCTTTCAAAAACGGAGGCAAAATAAACCTTTTTCTCATCTGATTAAAAGCCAAGGGAACCCATCATCAGTGACCTGCACTAAAAGAGGTCTTAGATAAAGTTCTTCAGGCAAAAGGCAGGTCATAGCAAATGAAAATTTGGATCAATAAGAAGAAGTGAAGAATCCTGAGGGTGGTGGATATATAAATAAATATAAAAGATATCTTTTATCATACTTTTAAATCTCTAAAAATGATTATTTACAACAAAAATAAAAACACTGTATTGTGGAATTAATAAAATATGTAGCAGTAAAATGCATGACAGCAATAACACAAAGGAAAAAAGGAAGTGGAAGTATAGTGTTGTATGTTTTTTACACTACAGTTGAAGAAGTATGATATTACATGAAGGCAGATTGTGATAAATTGAAGAAGGGTATTGTAAATCCTCGAGCAATTTCTTAAAAAAGGAAGAATAGTTAATAATCAAATGAGGGAAATAAAATAGAATTATGAAAATTATATTAACTCTAGAGAAGGCTAGAAAAGAGGAAAGGGAAAACAAAGAACAGATAAGGCAAATAGAAACTGGTAGCAAGATGGCAAATTTAAATCCAAAGAAATTAAATAAAATATAAATGCTGAAACAACCCAATTAAAAGCCAGAGATTGTCAGATTGGATAAAAAGGCAAAACCCAACTATATGCTGAATTCAAGAAACCCACTTTAGATAGGTTAAAAATATAAAAATGGAAAAAGATATACCATGCAAATACTAATTAAAAGTAAAGCAGAATGGATATATTAATAATAGACAAAGCAGATTGCAGAATGGAGAATATTATCAAAGGTAAAGAGGGACATGGCATAGTGATGAAGGGATAAATTCATCGAGAAGACAAAATCGTCTTAAATATATTTGCTCCTAATAATAGGTATTCAAAATACATGAAATAATACCTTATAGAACCGAAAGGAGAAATTAGAAAATATACGATTGCAGTTAGAAATTTCAACATTCTTGGGGCCCCTGGGTGGCTCAGCTGGTTAAGCAGCTGACTCTTGATTTCGGCTCAGGTCATGATCTCAGAGTCATGGGATCAAGCCCCCTGTCAGGCTCTGCACTTAGTAGGGAGTCTGCTTGAAGATTTCTCTCCCTCTCCCTCTGCCTGTCCCCCTGCTCATCTGTGCTCTCTCTTTCTCTCAAGTAAATAAATAAATAAATCTTTAAAAAAAAAAAAGAAATTTTAACATTCCTATCTTAGTAATTGATGAAACATTTAGAAAATAACCAGTAAGTCTATAGAAACTCAAAGAGCACTATCAACCAGTATGACCTAATTGAATCTATAGAAATTCCACCCAGCAAGAGCGCAATACACATTTTCTTGAAGTCCACATGGAACATTCACCAAGATGGACCATATACTACTCCATTAAATTAGTCTCAATAAATTTAAAACAATTGAAATCACACGGAGTATTTTCTTTGTCCACAACAAAAATGATAACATAAATATATCAGGAAAACCCCCAAATAGTTGGAAGTTAACACACTTCTAAATAACCCACAGCCAAAAAAAAAATTAAAGAAAATTAGAAAATACTTTGCACTGAATGAAAACGAAAACAAACACATATAAATTTCTGAGATGCAGCTAAAACAGTACTTAGAAAAAGATTTATTGCATTGAATGATCATATTAGAAAATTAAAAAGGTCTTAAATTAATAATCTTATCTTCCACCTTATAAAACTATGAAAAGCAGAGCAAGTTAAACCTGAAGTAAGCATAGGGAAGGAAATAATAAAGACAAAAGGATAAAAAATGAAAGAGAAAAGCAATAGAGAAAATCAGTGAAACAAAGAGCAGCTATATTTAAAGAAATCAAAATTAATAAACCTCTAGCCAGCCTGATCAGTAAAAGAAGAAAAGACACAAATTACCAATATCAGGAATGAAAAAGGGAGCATCACTACAGATTCAACAGGCATTAAAAGAAAAGTCAGGGAATATTATGAAAATGTGTATGCCAACATCTTCAACAACTTAAATGAAATGAAAACCTTGAAAAACACAAACTGAGAAAGCCCATTGAGGAATAAATAGATAAACAAGAAAGTCATCTTATCCATCTAAAATGTTAAATCTGTTATTTCAAACCTGCCCACAGACTTCAGGCCCAAATGGTTTCACTGGTGAATTCTATCAAATAATTAAAGAAGAAATACTACCAATCCTACAAAAATGCTTTTATAAAGCAGAAGAGAAGGAATGCTTCCTAACTCATTGGTTCAGCATTATTCAGATACCAAAACCAAACAATGTTATTACAAGACAGCTACAAACCAATGCACTTCATGAACATAAACACAAAAATCCTTAACAAAATGTTAGCAAATTAAATCCGGCAACATATAAAAAAGAATAAACACATTAATATGATTCATCACATTAATAGACAAAATCAAGCAATGTAATTTATTACATTAATAGACAAAAAGGAAAACTGATGCAGAGAAAGGATTTGAGAAAACTCAAAACTCATTCATAATAAAAACTCTCAGCAACCTAGGAATAGAATGGAACTTCCTCAAACTAATGAATCTATGAGAAACCAACAGCTAACATCATATTTATCAGTGAACAACTGTATGCTTCCTCCTTAGAACTAGAAAGAAGATAAGAATATCTGCTTTTTTCACTTCTGCTCAACATTATACCAGAGCTCTTTAGCATTACAGTAATGTAAGAAAAATAAATAAAAGGAAGGGGAAGGGGGAAGCAGTTTGGAAAGGAAGAAATAAAACAATCTTTATTTATAGTTGATATGACCTTGTATATCCCCCCAAAAAAGTGAATCTACAAAAATGTGAATAAAAGAACTAGAGTTTAGCAAGATTGCACAATACAAGGACAATGCACAACACGTCAATTGTATTTCTATATACTAGCAGTGAATAATTGGAAATTGGAGTAAAGACTACTATTTACAATAGTGTCAAACAACAAGAAATACTTAGGAATAAGGGTAAAAAGTATGTCCAAGACCTTTACTCTAAAAATGATATGTTTATTGACAGAAGACTCAATATCAAGAGGTCAGTTGTCCTCAAATAATTCTATAGATTCAACACAATATCGAGCTGATCCTTAAATTTATATGGAAACTCAAAGGTCTTAGAATAGTCAAGACAGGGGCACCTGGGTGTCTCAGTCGGTTAAGCGTCCAACACTTGATCTCAGGGTCGTGAGTTCAAGCCCCCTCTGGGCTCCATGCTGTGTGTGGAGCCTACTACTTAAAAAAAAGGAATAGTCACAATTTTGAAAAAGAAGAAAATTTGCATGGGTTTGCACTAACTGATTTCAAGACATATTAAAAATTACAGTAATCAAGTATGATTTTGGAATAAATATCGACAAGAAAATCTAGGGGTGCCTGGGTGCCTCAGTCAGTTAAGCATCTGACTTCAGCTCAGGTCATGATCTCAGGGTCCTGGAATCAAGCCCCGTGCCAGGCTCCCTGCTCAGTGTGCCTGAGAGAGGCCTGACTGAGTCTCCCTCTCCCTCTGCCCCTCCTGCTGCTTATGCTCTCTCTGTCTCTCTCTCAAATAAATAAATAAATAAATATCCAGAAATAGACCCACATAGGTATGATTGATTTTTGTCAAAGCTGCCAATTCAATGATAGTTTTTTTTAACCAATTGCATTGGAACAATTAGCCATAGGAGAAAAAATGAACTTTGACTTGTGTCACATCATACATAAAAAATAATTCACAATATTACATACTTAAACATAGAGCTACAATTTTAAAAGTTTAGAAGAAACCCTAAGAGAAAAATTTTGTCACCTTGGGTAGATAGGTAGAGGTAAAAAACACAACATACAAATCAAAAGTACTGATGAAATAAACTTTATCAAAATGTAAAACTTTTGCTCTTGAAAAGATAGTGCCAAGTAAACAAAAGGGCAAATCAAAGGCTAGGTAAAAACATTTGCAAAACATGTGTCTGATAAAGGACTGTATCCAGAATAAAAAGAACTCTTTCAATTAAATTATAAGAAGACAAATGACTCAATCAAAAATGCAAAAGACTTAAATGGACACTTCAACTAAAGAAAATATGTAAATAGCAAACACATGAAAAAAAAGTTCAACATTACTTAGTCATTAAGGAAATGCAGATTAAAGCCACAGTGAGATGCCATTACACACCTACTGTGTGTAGGCCAAAATTAAAGACCCTTAAATTGGCAATATAAAGTGTTGACAAGGATGTGGAGCAACTGGAACTTCAATACATTACTGGTGAGAATGCAAAAATGATACAGCCACTTTGGAAAACAGTATGGTAGTTTCTTAAAACTCTTCTATAAGCCCTTGGCAATCCCACTCTTACACGTGTATCCAACAGAAATAAACACATATGTCAACAACAAAGACTCTCTTGACCATGAATTTTTTTTCCAGCAGCTTTCTTTATAATAGTCCCACACAGGAAACATCTGAAACAATTAGTTAATGGATAAAGTGTGACATATTCGTTCATTGGAAGACTATTGATACATACAACTGTGTGAATGAATTCAGAAACATTATGGTTAAGTAAAAGCAGACACAAAAGACTATGGTGTATGATTCCATTTATATGAAATTCTAGAAAAGCAAAACTATTGGCAATAAAAAGCAGAACCGTAGTGACTAGGGTCATGGATGTGAGAAGAGATGGTTGATAAAGGGGCATGAGGGAACTTTAGGAGGTAATGGAAATGTTCTATCTTGCCTGTGGTGGTGGTTACCAGGTATACACGTTTGTCAAAACTCATCAAATGGCACTTTTAAAATGGAGAATGGGAAAATAATGGCGTATTACTTGGTAATGTTGGTTGAGCATCTGACTCTTGGTTTCGACTCAGGTCCTGATCTCCTGGGTCGTGGGATCCAGCCCTGGTCGGGCTCCATGCTCACCTGGAGTCGGCTTGGATATTCTCTCCCTCTGCCCGTCCCCTGTTTGCTCTCTCTCTCTAAATAAATAAATAAATAAATAAATCTTCTAAAAAAAGATACAAACTACAGATAATATAACAATGTGAATAAATCTCACAGATGTTATGATGAATGAAAGAAGCCAGATACACAAGAATGTATACTGTATTATTCTATTTGAAGTTCTATAATATACAAAAAAAAAATTGTGTAGAGTGAAAAAAATCAGAGATGTGGTTGCCCATGGAGCAGGGGCTCGGGAGTATCGACTGGGAAGAGGTCTGATGTAACTTTTGGGGGGGTGGTAGTAATATTCTGTATTTTGATTGAAGTGTGGGTTACACAGGTGTATACATTTGTCACAGTTATTGAACTGTACACTTAAGATCTGTGCATTTCATTGTGTATAAATTATACCTCAGGAAAGTGTTCTTAGAAATTTTAAAAATTGCTTTCATATGCATTATTTCATTTGTTTTTCTCAACAACCTAAGAGGGGAATGCAGTGAATCACTCTCCCCGCCACCAACACACACTACATTTCACATTTCAAAAATCCAATCTCCAAATTAAAAATATAGGACTTGCCTGAGCTCACACGGCTGGAATAAGAATTCCACCTTTCTACTCCTATTCCACTCATCTTTCAATTATGTGTGCTATTGAGTGGTTTTAACTGAGCCATGGGACACAATATAAGTTGGTCCTTTATAAATAAGCAAATGGAATATGATGCTGCATACCCAAGCCAAACCTGTATGTTTTCCGAAACAATAGGACTCAAATAAAAACAGGGCCATATGCACCCCAGTGTTCATAGCAGCAATGTCCACAATAGCCAAACTGTGGAAAGAGCCAAGATGCCCTTCAACAGACGAATGGATAAAGAAGATATGGTTTATATATACAATGGAATATTACTCAGCCATCAGAAAGGATGAATACCCAACTTTTGCATCAACATGGATGGGACTGGAGGAGATTATGCTAAGTGAAATAAGTCAAGTAGAGAAAGTTAATTATCATATGGTTTCACTTATTTGTGGAACATAAGGAAGAGCATGGAGGACATTAGGAGAAGGAAGGGAAAATTGAAGGGGGGCAAATCGGAGGGGGAGATGAACCATGAGAGACTATGGACTCCGAGAAACAAACTGAGGGTTTTGGGGGGGTGGGGAGGCTAGCCCGGTGATGTTTCTGATATAGATCATGTTTCTATATCAAAAACTAATGATGTACTGTATGGTGACTCATATAATAAAATAAAAAAGAGTATTCTTGGTTGTAGGTCTGTTTTTTAAAAAATATTTATTTATTTACTTGAGAGGGAGAGAGAGGGAGAAAACTAATGATGTACTGTATGGTGACTAACATAATAAAATAAAATTAAAAAAATAAAAATAAAAATATCCTCTGCAGGGCTCCTTCAGGTGGGCATAGCACAGAGTTTAAATTGCAATCCACATGCCAGTGCTTTCTCCACCCACTGGTTTTTTTTTTTTAATGTTTTATTTATTTATTCATGAAAGTCAGAGAGAGAGAGAGAGAGAGAGGCAGAGGCAGAGGGAGAAGCAGGCTCCCCGCCTAGCAGGGAGCCCGATGCAGGACTCGATACCAGGACCCTAGGATCATGACCTGAGCCGAAGGCAGAAGCTTAACCATCTGAGCCACCCAGGCGCCCCTCTCCACCCATTGTTAAATCGTTAAAACAAAACCACTCAAATGATAACAGATAGTGATTGCCAGTTGACAACTTCCAGTTGATCAGCAGAGTTGCTGAATCCTGCTGTCATTCAGTGGTTTTGTGAGGAACTTCAGAGACGGATGAAGCTTTGAGACATCAGTCACTCCTCACTGCGGGCGTCTTGGTGCACACAACTAGGACCCCGGGTCCTTCCTCATGAATGTTTCTCCGGGCGTGTGGTTATCGTGGGAGCAGTTGATTTCCCCAGATGAGAGGGGATGTCCTCTCATCACTGATATAATAGAATATGATGTGATATATGAAATGAGCTAGAATCTCCTACGAAATTCTCAGTGTCCAAGTGTACAAAGTCGCAAATATTTCGGCTCTGTTGTTAAAGACGAACAGCAATTTACACCTTAAAAGTTTGGAGATCAGGAGACTTGATGGTGTTTTATTCTGAATTTTCCCATGAGGAATTTGAGAAATACTTTTCCTTGTTAACGGATTCCTAGATATTATTGTTATTAATTGGCTTCTTAAAAAGTTTCCTTTGGTGTAAGTTCCGGCTTTGCCCAGGTCACTGGTTTATATTTCTTGAAAAGCTTCAGAATGAACCCATTCCTGTCTCGTTCTACCTCTAGATGGCGCTCTTTGCATTCCATCTCCGATTTCCTAGTTCACAAAATGCCAGGGAAGAAGATGGCATAGGCAGGCGTTAGTTGTCTTGCATTCTTCTTTTTGTGAAGGTTCTCACACAAAGAATCATCCTCCCTCCCTCCCTCCCACTCTCCCTTGCTCCCTTTTGTTCAACGAATGTTATTGAGCACTTACTATGTGCCAGGCATTGGAAATGCAGAGTTAATAATGACGGTCCTTCTCCTTAAGTTACAGCCAATAACGGAGATAGATATGGATCCAGATAATTATAACACAATTTTAAAGCGCAAGATGCAGGAAGGTGAACTTGGAAAGTTAGGTCTAGATTGGGAAGGGACTTGTGTGCCATGTAAGGGGGCAGATTTTCCTGAGATGACAATAGAGAATTTTGTAGTGTTTTAAGCAGGGCAGAGGCGGGGTCAGATCTGAGTGTTGGAGAGATCACTCTGGCCTCCATGTGTCGGATGGATTGGGGCTGTGAAGATCAGAGCCTCCTTTGCTGGTTCTCCCTCCTTTTCCTGGCCTCTGTCAATTATAGGGTCTCCAGGCTCAGTCCGGGACTTCCTTTTTTCTCCCCTCCTCTTTCCATCTCTAGCTGCACTGCTGTGTCAGGTGATCTCCTCTGTCCCACTGCTTTAAACAGGACCTACTGAGTGATGAATCTCAATTTTATGTTCCTAGCCCGGATCTCTCTCTCTCTGACCTGCAGCAGCTGCTACCTAAAAGCTTTCTCCACCTCCACTTGGCTGTCTGGAACCTAATGTTTCTGTTGCCTTTCCCACCATGATAAATATCACCGGTCAGCTACCAAGCACACCCCATTAGACACCCTCTTTCTCCATCATTCCCCATGCCAATCCATCAAGTCTGCAGCATTGCCAAAGTACATCCTGCATCCATCCACTTCTCTCCATCTTTCCCACCATCACTCTAGCCCAAACCACCATTTGCACTACTGCAGTAGGGCAATACCCCTTCCTTTCACCCCCCCACCTCAATCCACTGACCGTACACCAACCAGCAAATCTTAGGGATTTCCTAAGACATAAGTCAGATTATGTTACCCCTCTGCTTAAAATCTATCCATCAGTACCCATTGCACTTAGAAAAAGAATTCCCCAACTCCAATCTGAGGACAAAAAGGCCTTCTGTTATTTGGTCTCATCCCCCTTACTCCGAATCGGTAGCTCATGCTCACTATACTCCGGCCTCCCTGTTCCTTAGTCCCGCCAACACTTTGCACTTACTCTTCCTGGAATGCTCGGGGCAAGGCTGGCTTCTACTCCTCCTTAGCTCCCATGTTTTCTCTTCTAGAGCCAGGCACCCTCTGCCCTCGGGTGCTCTTTCTCTCACTCACATTGCTCTGCTTATTCTCTTCCTAGAACTCACCATGATGTGTATGCATCTTATTTAGTGGCTTTCTTGCCTGGCTCTCCCACTACAATGGAAGCTCCATGAGACTAGGGACTTCTCTCTTACTCACCGCCCTGTCCTCAGGGTCTAAAAAAGAGCCTGGTGCAAAAGGCATGTCTTGAATAAAATGAATGTGGGTGATTTGGGGGGGCGTGGCAACAGTTCAGATGAGTGATTCTGAGGGCTTGAGCTAAATCAGTAAGTGACAGGATGGGAAACAGAGGAGGTTTCAATCAATGTACAGGAGGAAGATTGCATCAGTAAGACTTGGTGACTGAAGGGAGGGTGGAGGTGGGGACAAGGGGTAAAAGATAATTCTTGGCTGTGTGGATAACGATGCCATTGAAGTAATGCAAAATTCAGAAGGAGGAGCAAGAATGAACCGGTCATGTGTAGTAGCTGTGGGGCTGGAGAGGATTAAGAAAAACAATGACTTGATCTGTAGAATTGGCTAGGGCTCCAAGACAATTTTACAAGTAGAATTAGATTGTAGATATTTTCATTTGAAATCCAGGTTTTTGCAATTTAGGCATGTATTAAGATATTTCTGAGTCTACGGACTTAGTTTCTAAGTTCCTTATTTCCTCTTCTACCTTTACAAATGTGTTTGTGTGGGGCCGCCTGGGTGGCTCAGTCATTAAGCATCTGCCTTCAGCTCAAGTCATGATCCCAGGGTCCTGGGATCGAGCCCCATGTCGTGCTCTCTGCTCAGCAGGGAGTCTGCTTCTCCCTCTGTCTGCCGCTCCCCCTGCTTGTGCTCTCTCTCTGTCAAATAAATAAATAAAATATAAAAAAATAGAAATGTGTGTGATGCAAAGAAAATGCCAGAAAGCGAATATCGCAATTTAACTGATCAAGATTCTGCAATTTTTCCCATTTTTTTAATATAAAGTCTTTAGACTTCAAAACATTTAAAATCCCCTGAACCACTTGACTTTTTTCAGATCCTTAATGTACTCTGAGCCCAGGTAGTAAAATGTACTGAAAGAAATGGTCTTAAAGGCAGATGGGACCTCGGAGGTCCTTTAGTCCGGCCGAGGAACAAAGCGCCCAGGGTAAAGATGGTGTGTCCGTGGCTGAACCCGGAAAGAACTCGGGCAAGTGGAGGTAATCGAACCCACTGAACACTCTGAATTTGAACTTGGCTTCCGACTGCAGCAGCAGAAGCCTTCAGAATGCTGGCGGCACGTTCACTGCGGGCCGTTGCTCATCGCCACCTCGGCTCAGTTTCTCAGATTCTCCACCTCCACGTCCTGCACCTCAGCTCATCATTTTCCCTTTCAGGGTCGTTCCAGGTGCTGCTGTGGGACTTGTCAAGAAGGCACTGCCTTTCGCAAAACTGTTTTGTTATTGTGTTTTAAAAGATTTTATGTATTTATTCGAGAGAGAGAGTGCAAGCGAGCAGGGGAGGCAGAGGGAGGAAAGAATCTGAAGCAGACTCCATGCTCAGTGCTCAGCTCCCAGCTCCCAGCCCGGCATGGGGCTCCATCTCATGACCTGGAGATCAGGACCTGAGCTGAAACCAAGAGTCAGAGGCTTAACTGCACCACCCAGGCAGGCGCCCCCTCCCTAGTTCTGTTGCTTTTTTTTTTTTTTAAGATTTTATTTGTATTTATTTTGATAGAGAGAGAGTCAGCGAGAGAGGGAACACAAGCAGGGGGAGTGGGAGAGGGAGAAGCAGGCTTCCCACTGAGCAGAGAGCCCGATGTGGGGCTCCATCCCAGGACCCTGGGATCATGACCTGAGCCAAAGGCAGACGCTTAACGACTGAGCCACCCAGGCACCCCCGTTCTGTTTCTTTAGTGGCAGTGTTAGCCTCCCACCCTCATCCCGCCTGATACCTTAACAAGTGAGTGGTCCCAACTCTCAGTTCCTTCGGATATACGAACCCCTTCTCTCCCTTTCCCCCCTGCTACCCTGTCCAGGACATCTGGCTTCAGCAGGGGGGCTGTAGGCACGGCACCGGCCACCCAAGTGGTCTCGGGGACAGCCCTCGGAGCGAGAGCTGATGCAGACTTTGTGTGTTTGTCAGTCTTCTGAAAACCCTCTGACATTCCGCCTGGGCCTGTGCTGTTCTTCCGCAGGGTATTACATAAGACTCTGTGTGTACAGTGGAATCCACAGCGATCAGACAGACCCTAAAACAGCATGTTTGCCCACCCAGGTGCTAGCAGTGACCCGCCCACCTGGTATTTGAGACACTGGGCAGAACCACCCACCCGCAGCGACCATGCGCTGGGCAAAGGCCATCCTCCTTTTCTGAGTTCCAGAACAGACTGACTGCTGAGCAAATCATGCCCTCGGCACTTCTTGGGGAGCCAGATCTTTCCTTCATGAGCCAGACACAGTTCTGGCTACACAAGGCACCAAAAGGCAGAAGAGCTCGTTTTCTGCTTGTGGCCTCTGAGAGACTGCCAAACCCTAAAGGCCATCCGTACAACCATCCATATTTTTGTGATCATAGGGAACATTTTCCTCGAATAACTTAGGGATCTTATCAAGATAGAGCCTGAGTCAGTGCCTCCATTACTTAAATGCCCTTGAGTCAGGAGAAGGTTAACACTGCCTGTCTGGGGATGAATCAAAACCTTCACTGGGTTTCAATCTCCCACATGATTTGACCCCAATTTATATTTATAGAATCATCTGCTACTGCTCCCCAACACATGTTCCGCATTTTAACAAAATGATACGGTTCTTCTCTCAAATACACCCTGTGCTTTCCGATTTCAAAAACCCTTTTCTTCCAGGCACATATCCTTCCCTCTACTTACATTGTCCACATCCCTTCAGCTCTGCGGCTCGAAGTCATATCCATCCCTAATGCCTGATTTCAGTAACTCTCTCAGTAAAGACTTTCCTGTTTGTGCCAGCGAAAATGCTTCTCCCCTTCTTCTAAACTCTGATAGCTCAGTTGAGATCTCTGTTACCACATGTTACCTCATAGTTTAGTTATTTGAGTACATACCTTATCTACCTCCTGCCTTAATTAGACTGTAAACTAGCCAAGGGCAGGTCATTCTTGGCCATCTCTGTATCCCCCATAGCATCTAAAACAGCCCTTTGCACCTGATAGGAGCTCAATAAACATCTGTTGGGAAATGAATGAGAATCAAGAAATGAGTAGTTAAGGAAACATAAAATGAGTAGTTAAGGCATTTTAGAGCCCTGAAAAACTCAGCTGGTGGCTGGGTCCAGAGTACGAGAGAAAGGCAGAGCAGGAAATGTGCTGGTTTGATCTCTCTTTGGAGGCACCAGCTGCAGCCCTGAAGAAACAGTTTCCTTAAAAAACAAAAACAAAAACAAAAACAAAACCAGCAAACAAAGTTGGCAGGGGAAGTGATGATGTCAATTCCTTCACAGATGTGTCACTCAAATAAAACTCCACAGCTCAGACACCGAAGTGCTACATCTTCACCCCTCTTCTTTCACCTAGGTTTTCTGGAACACACACACACTCATTTCTGGTAGATAAATATCACTCAGGTTTTAGAAGCTTGTAGGTGTTCTTGGTAGGGCAGACAGTATCATCCAGAATATGTGTATATTATATACATTTCAGTTCTTTTTTTTTTTTTTTGTAAAGGCCAAGATTATAAGCAAGAACTGATTTTGGTTAGGCTTAAAATGCCCACGGACTATGACTGGTATCAGAAGTATCTCCATATCATGATGCTGAAAAGTATTGAGCAGGTGGCTAGAAATTTGGCCCTCTAATCCAGAGATCCTGGCAGCAGTATCCTCGTCCACAGGGGCGATGGACAGCTGGGAAGGACAGGACTGAACAGGACCGGCTCTGGCTAGGGCCATGGTGCAGTCTGGAGGGGACAGGGAGTTTGTGTCTCAGGGGAATGGTGTTGTCTACACAGATGAGGGGCTTGTCACTCTGGGCTTTGGTCTTCCAGAGGTCATGTCTTTAGTGCTGAAGCAGTCCTGAGCATCAGATTTCCTTTTGTTACAGACTTATTGAGGTTTAATTTATAGACCTTAAAATTCATTCAAGTATACAATTTATTTATTTTAATAAATTTAAAGAGTTTTGCAACCATCACAATCCAGTTTTAGAACATTGCTATCATCATGGGGCGCCTGGGTGGCTCAGGCGGTTAAGCATCTGCCTTCAGCTCGGGTCATGATCCCAGGGTCCTGGGATTGAGCCTTGCATCCGGCTCTCTGCTCGGCAGGGAGCCTGCTTCTCCCTCTCCCTCTGCATGCCGCTCCCCCTGCTTGTTGTCTCTCTCTCTCTGTCAAATAAATAAATAAAATCTTTTTTTAAAAAAAAGAACATTGTTATCATCCTAAAAACTCTATTAAGTATATAGGCAGTTGATACAGACTCCAATACCCTGCCTCGGGTGTTTACCGATCTGCTTTCTGTCTCTATAATTTGCCTTTCCAGGACATTTCCTATAAAAGGACTCATATAATATGTATATAGTCTGGCTTATTTAAGCATGATTTTTTTTTTTTTAAGGTTCATCCATGTTGTTACATGTACTGGTATTTCATACCTTTTTAATTGCTGAATAGTATTCCACTGTATGGGTATACCACATTGGGTTTAACCATTCACCCCCTGGTAGACATTTGGATTATTTCCAGTTTGGGGCCATTATGAACAATGCTGCCAGGAACATCTACTTATAAGCCTTCATTTCTCTTGGATAGATTTGTTAGGGTGAAATTGCTGGGTAAGTTTATGTTTAATTTATTTTTTTAAGATTTTATTTTTAAGTAATCTCTACACCCAACATGGGGCTTGAACGTACAACCCCGAGATCAAGAGTCACATGCTCTACCGACTGAGCCAGCCAGGGACCCCCAGCTTATGTTTAATTTAAAGAAACAACCAGACAGGTTTTCAAAGTAAGTGTACCATTTTTATTCCTGCCAGAAATGTGTGAGGGTTCCCACTTTTTCATACCCTTATCAATACAAGCAGTCTAGTGAGTCTCCAGTGGTATCACATTAGGATTTTAATTTGCATTTCCTGATGACTAATGATGTTGAGCACCTTTTCATGTGTTTATTAGCTATTTATGTTTTTCTTGCTTATTCAAGTCTTGTATCTATTTTTAAATCAGGTTGTTTGTCTTCTTATTATCAAGTTGTAAACGTTCTGTTTATATTCTGGATATAAGTCCTTTATCAGATATATATATTTTAGAAATATTTCATCCCAGCCAGTGGCTGGCCTTTCTACTTTGTTGAAGTTTCCTGAAGCACAAAGATTTTTAATTTTAGTAAAGTGCCATTTATCCTTTTTTTTATGGCTTCTGTTTCGGAGCCATGAAGACTTTCACAAGCATTTTATTTAAGTTCAAGTTAGTTAATACTACAAATAGTGTAGTATTGGTTTCACGATTAGAATTTAGTGATTCGTCACTTACATATAATACCCAATGCTCATCACAACAAGTGCCTCCTTAATACCCATCACCCTTTTTACCCCGTACCCTACCCACCTCCCCTCCAGCAACCCTCAGTTTGTTCTCTATCATTAAGAGTCTCTTATGGTTTGCCTCCCTCTCTGTTTTTATCTTATTTTATTTTTACTTTCCTTCCATTATGTTCATCTGTTTTGTTTCTTAAATTCTACATATGAGTGAAATCATATAGTATTTGTCTTTCCCTGACTGACTTATTTTGCTTGGCATAGTATACTCTAGCTCCATCTGCGTCATTGCAAATGGCAAGATTTCAGTCTTATTGATAGCATGCGCACGCACACACGTGTATGGAAAGAGCCCAAGTGTCCATCAACTGATGATGTGGTATACCACATCTTCTTTATCCATTCATCAGTTGATGGACACTTGGCCTCTTTCCATAGTTTGGTTATTGTTGATAATGCTGCTGTAAACATCAGGGTGCATGTACCCCTTCGAATCAGTATTTTTGTATCCTTTGGGTAAATACCTAGTAGTACAATTTCTGGGTCATAGGGTAGCTCTATTTTTAACTTTTTGAGGAACCTCCATATTGTTTTCCAGAGTAGCTGCACCAGTTTACATTCCCACCAGCAGTGCGTGAGGGTTCCCTTTTGACTATGAGGCATTTTGAATTAATTTTTATGTATAATGTGAGAGAAGGATCTGAGTTTATGTTATTGCATATGGATATCTCCTATCCCAGCTTATTGTTGCGAAGAAGATCACATCTGCACTGAATTGTCTTGTTACTTTAGTTGAAAATCAATTGGCCACAAATGTAAGGTTTTATTTCTGGACTCTCAATCCTGGTCCAATACTCTATATGTCCATCTTGATGCCAATACCACATTGCCTTGATTACTGAAATTTCTAGTAAATTTTGTAATCATGTGGTGTAACTTCTTTCACTTTTTTCTTCTTTTACAAAATTGTCTTGGCTACTCTAGGTCTTTTGCATTTCCCTGTAAATTTAGGTTCAGCTTGTCATTTCTACCAAAAAGCCTGACAAAATTTTAATAAGTCCCTTCTATAAATTAATTTAGGTAGAACTGACATCTTAACGATATCACATCTTCCAAACCATGAACACTTAATCTTCATTTATTAAGATTTTACTTCAGATTTAATTTCTTCTTCTTTCCTAGTTTCCTAAGGTTACTGATTTTAGATCTTCTTTCTTTTGTGATGTATGCATTCAATGCTATAATTTCCCTGCAAGCACTGCTTTTACTGCATTCAACACATTTGGATAAGTTGTATTTCATTTTCATTTAGTTCAAAATATTTTTAAATTCCTCTTGAGATTTCTTTCACCCATGTGTTATTTAGAAATGTGTTGTTTAATCTCCAAACATTTTGGGATTTTCTAGCTATCTTTCTGATATTGATTTTTAGTTTAATCTCATTGTGGTGAGAACATACTTTGTATGATTTCTATTTTAAATTTATTAAGGTTTGTTTAAAGGTTTGTTTAAATTTCTATTTTAAATTTATTAAGGTTTGTTAAAATGCCATCGATCTTGCTGAATATTCCATGTGAATTTGAGAAGAATGTATATTCTACACATGTTGGATGAAGTATTATATAAATGTCAATTAGATCCAGTTGATTAATTGTGCTATCCAGTTCAGCTATATCCTTATTGATTTTATGCCTTCTGGATCCATCATTTACTGAAAGAGGTATTTGAAGTTTCCAGCTACAATAGTGGATTTGTCCAATTCTTTTTGCAGTTCTGTCAGTTTTTGCCTCACTTATTTTGACACTCTGTTGTTAGGTGGACACATGTTAAGGATTGTGTCTTGGGGAATTGACCCTTTTATCACTATGTAATGCTCCTTTTAATCATTGATAATTTATCTTCTTCCAAGTATGTTTTGGATGAAATTAACGTAGCTAATACAGCTTTCTTTTGATTAGTGCTAGCATGGGATCTCTTACCTCACCTCTTTAACTTATCTGTGTCTTCATATTTAAAATGGGTTTCTTATAGACAACATATAGTTGGATCTTATGTTTTTATCTGTTGTGACAATCTCTTGTTTTAATTTCTATATTTACTATTCACATTTTAAGTAATTCTTATATAGTTAGATTAATATCTACCACATTTATAACTGTCTTATATTTGTTGCACTTGGTTTTTTTCTTTTTTTTAACCTCTCTTCTTTTAATGCCTTCTCTTGGTTCTTATTGAGAATTTTATAATAGTCCATTTCTCTCCTGTCTTAACATCAGTTATACTTCTTTTTTAAAAAAGATTTTATTTATTTGTTTGAGAGAGAGAGGAAGGGAGAAAGCATGAGCCAGGGGGAGAGGCAGAGAGAGAGGGAGAAGCAGGCTCCCCGCTGAGCAGGGAGTCCAATGTGGGGCTCCATCCAGGACCCTGGGATCATGACCTGAGCTGAAGACAGAGCTTAACCAACTGAGCCACCCAGGCGCCCCCAATTATACTTCTTTTCAAAATATTTTAGTGGTTAGCGTAGAGTTTACAATATATATTTACAACTAATCTAAATCTACTTTCAAATAGGTCTATATTTATAATTCTCAATTCCTCCCTCTTGTCCTTTATAATATTGCTATCATTCACTTGACCAAATGCTGTAATCACCCTGTATATTGTTACTATTATTACTTTGAACAAATAGTTATCTATTAGATCAATTAAGAATAAGAAAAGTAAAAGGCTTTAGTTCATTTATTTTTTAAAATTTTATTTATTAATTTTATTTAGTATTTCACTTATTTCTTCTCTGATGTTCTTCATTTTTGATTATATAGAACTGAGTTTCTAAAGTATGTTATTTTCCTTCTCTCTGAAGAGCTTCTTTTAAAATATTTCCTAGGGGTGCCTGGGTGGCACAGTCAGCTGGGCGTCTGATTCTTGGTTTTGGCTCAGGTCGTGATCTCAGGGTCATGAGATCAAGCCCCACGTGGGGTTCCCTACTCAGCAGGGAGTCTGCTTCTCCTTTCCCTCTCTCTATGCCTCTCCCCTTGCTCATGGACTCTCTGTCTCTTTCTCTCTCAAATAAATGGCTAAATCTTAAAAATAAAATAAAATAAAAATAAAACATTTCCCACAGGGCAGGCCTACTGGTGATATAATCCCTCAGTTTTTTATCTGAGAAAGTCTTTATTTCTCCTTCACTTTTGAAGGAAAATTTTGTTGGACATAGAATTTTGGTTGGTGGGTTTTTTCTTTCAACTGTTAAAATATTTTACCCTCTTGCTTACATGGTGTCTGGTGAGAAGTCCAATGCAATTTTCATCTTTGTGCCTCTATAGGTAAAGTGTCCCTCCCCTACCCTGTCCCCAACTTCTTTGAAGACTTCCTTTCCCTTTGGTTTTCTGAAGTTTAAATACGAGATGCCTTGGTATAGATATTTTAGTACTTATCCGGTTTGGTGTTCTCTGAGTTTCCTGTAGTTTGATGTCTGTCATTAATATTGGAAAATTCTCAGCCATTATTACTCAATTTCTTCTGCTCCTTTCCCTCTTTTTTCTCCTTCTGGTATTCCCACTACACATGTCTTATACCTTTTGTAATTGTCCCACAGTCATTAGATATTCTCTTCTTTTGTTTCCATTTTTTTTCCTCTTTGCATTTCAGTTTGGGCAGTTTCTATTGATGTATCTTGGTTCTCACTGATTCTTTCATCAGATGTGTCCAGTGTACCCGTGAGCCCATCGAGGGCATTCTTCATTTGTGTTACAGTATATTTGATTTCTAGCATTCCTTTTGATCATTTCTTAGAACTTCTATTTCTCTGTTCACATTCTTGCACATTGCCTACTTTTTCATTAGAGCCCTTAACATATTAATCGTAGTTATTTTACATTCCATATCCCAGAATTCCAAAGTCTATGTCATATTTGTTTCTGCTTCTGATGCTTGCTTTGTCTCTTCAGACTGTTTTTATTTGCCTTTTACCATGCCTTATAATTTTTTTATTGAAAACAAACATGCCTTTGCTTTTAGGCAACAGGAACTGAGACAAACAGGTCTCCTGTGTGAGGCTTCCTGTCAATCTGGCTAGGAGCTGGGCTGTGTTTACTGTTTACTGTTCCTGCTCCTCCCAGGGGCTTCAGTTCCCTCTTTAGTCCTTGTGTGTTTCAGGTCTCTTCAATTGTAATCTGCTGTTATGAGACTGGAGCCCTGCTGATGTGCTGGTGTGGTGTTGGGGGGGAGAAGATTTCTATAATCATATGATTCAATCTCAGTCTTTTAGTGTGCCTGAGTCTCTGGGCTGTGACCTTCAGAAGTTTTTCTGTGTCTTTTTTGTGTTTCCTTTAGGTGAGACAGGAAGTCCATAGGGAGCTGGAGTTGGCTTCCCCCCGATAGATAAGGCTCTGATAAAGTTGGTCCTTTGCAGAGCAGACCTTTGTTATGAAGAACACTCTAGGCATATATAAAAATGGTTACTTTCTCCTCACTTCCGCTTAAAACATGAGGGAGTTTTTGTCAGATCCTCACCCTGAGGATGTGGTGGTATTCCTGAAGGTAAAGTCAATGTAAGTGTGGGGGCCTTTCCTGAAACTGCACCAACAGGAGCTTATCACCCCCAGGCAAATCCACACTCCGCCTCCAGCAATTCATCAAAATTATCATTTAAGCATTCCTTCCATTTCATGGCTGTAGTGGCTTCTCCTTTAAGGGGAGCTGATGGAGGCTGTGATTCTCCGTATATACCTGTCTCTCCAGATGTCAGGCTGCTACTTTGCCCCATGATATCTATTTTCTGATGGGTCTTAGAAAAGTCATTTATTTTTGGTTTGTTCACCTTTTATCCTGTTGAAAGGAGGGATGTGATGAATTCAAGCTTTTTTCATGTCATAGCTAAAACTGGAGTTCCACCATTCTTTTACTTTTAATCTCCTTGTTCTTTGAATCTAAGCTACTTTTCTTGGAGACAGCATAGAGTTTGGTCTTGCTCTTTTTTATTCAGTTTGACAATCTGTGCCTTTTGAGTGGAGTGTTTAGTCACAATTCTGCCCTCACTCCCAGTGTCCAGGGGTTTTTTCCCACATCACCAAGCAATTCTCACACATCAGCTGTGTGTCCTACATTTCAACTCAGTTCTGATACTTGCTATCTATCTGGAGGCAGCATCGGATTCCGCAGATTGAGGGCTCAGTCCCACAAGACTGCCCCCCACTTCAGAACCCAACTGCAAGTTTAGTTTGTTATCTGTGCTTCTGACTTGCTGGATATAAGTCAGAGGTTCCTCTGACCCCCTTCTTGTGTTTGATTAATTTTCTAAAGTGGCTGACAGAACTCAGAAAACCAGTTTACTAACTAGATTACGAGTTTATTACAAAGAATATTAAAGGATATGAATCAACAGCCAGATAAAGAGATACATAGAATGAAGTCCCACACAAAGGAGCTTTTGTCCTCATGGAGTTTGGGGCCTGACATGGTGACATGCGGAAGCATTCTGGTTCACCAACCTGGAAGATCTCTAAACCCCATCCTTTTGAATTTTTAATGGAGGCTTCATTACATGGGCATGATTGATTAAATCATGGACCATTGGTGATTGAGTCAACCTTCAGCCTCTTTCCCCTCTCTGGAAATCAGGGGTGGGACTGAAAATTCCAACCCTCTAATCATGGTTGGTTCCCTGGCAAGCAGCTCCCCTATCTTTAAGGGATTTCCAAAAGTCAACTCATTAACAGAAACTCAGTGGTGGTGGAAAGGGGCATGCTATGAATAACAAGACATTCAACTCACCTTTATGGCTCTGAAACATTTTCAGGAATTGAGGACAAAAAACTACATAAAAGATGCCACGATTGCCCTCATCACTTAGGAAATTCCAAGAATTTTGGGACCTGTGAGCTGAAAACCATGGACTAAGACCAAATATATATTTCTTATTATAAATCACAATATCGTAGTAGACAAAATTTATATTTAGTGAATTATAAGGGCATCTGGGTGGCTCAGTCGGTTAAGCATCTGCCTTCAGCTCAGGTCATGATCCCAGGATCCCGGGATGGAGCCCCGTGTTGGGCTCCCTGCTCAGCGGGGAGCCTGTTTCTCCCTCTCCTCCCTGCTTGTGCTCTCTCTCTCTCTCTCTCTCAAATAAATAAATAAAATCTTTATATTTAGTGAATTACTGATAGGGTTGGATTTACATCTGCTATTGTGTTATTTGCTTTCTATTTTTCTCATTTTTTTTAATTCTTATCTTCCTCCCTTACTTCTTTGTTTGGTGTTGAATAAATATTTTTTGTGTGTCATTTTAATTCTTTTGTTTTTTTTTTCTTTTTGCTATGCTTTTTTCATTATTTTCTTAGTGCTTGCTCTAGGTATTACAATATGCATTTCAACTTATGACAATCTAATTCTAATAATTAATAATAATAATAAGCCAATAATAATAATTAATTCTAGAAACTGTTCTGTGGGGGCAGAAAAATTTTTTCTTTTTCCTTTCTAGGTTCTTGGCTGAGCCAATAATTAAATTGTTAAAAGACAGATTAATAGCAGAAAAACAAATTTTTTATGTATAGGAGGCCCATAAAAATATGAGACCCAAAGGGCAGCCAGGTAATTAAGGTTTGTAGAACCTGGGTGGCTCTGTTGGTTAAGTGTCTGACTCTTGATTTCGGCTCAGGTCATGATCTCAAGGTCGTGATATGGAGCCCTGCATTGGACTCCCTGCTCAGTGCAGAGTTGGCCTAGAATTCTCTCTCTCTGCCCTTTCCCACTATCTCTCTATCTCAAATAAATAAATAAAATCTATTGTTTTTTTTTTTTTTAAGGCTTATAGACCATCCTGAGCCAAGGAAAGGTATAGGAGTCTGGGGATAGAAAGAGAAGGATGGCCATTCATAGGAAGGTGAGAGGAAATGTTTGAAAAGCAAATGTTGCCCTGTTATGCAGGTAAAAGGTTTCTTAGGTAAAAAAAGGGATCTCTAGCAATAGCTCTTTTCCTAGCAAAGAAGGGGCATAGGTTCCCCTTTCCAATGTCAATATAGGCAGTCGAGGGGGAGTAAAGAGCTTTTCCTTAATCTGCAGTTTCTTGAAAGTAATCAACCGAAAATAATCCTTATGACAAAGAGGCATATTTTTGGGGTGACAAATTCTGCTCCCTTTAAAGGCAGTACCACCTTTAAAACTTCAAATAAGAAGCTTCACATTACAGAAGTTAAGTTCCCAGGCTGTTCCAAATCTCCTTTGAACCAGTCTCAGTCTTGAAAATAGATCAGTTCAGTTAGAGTTCTCTCATTTCCGGAAGTATTCTTTTTTTTTAAGATTTTATTTATTTATTTGACAGAGAGAGAGACAGCGAGAGAGGGAACACAAGCAGGGGGAGCAGGAGAGGGAGAAGCAGGCTTCCTGCGGAGCAGGGAGCCCGATGCGGGGCTCGATCCCAGGACCCCGGGATCATGACCTGAGCCAAAAGCAGATGCCTAACGACTGAACCCCCAGGCGCCCCACGGGAAGCAGTCTTGCAGGTGGGCTCCCAAAGTTAAGCCTCTATTGTGCAAGCAATCAGGTGAACAAAAGAAAAATAAAGGTTAATGGTTAGAGCAAATGATAACCTAGTGTCTGAGTCCTGAAGGCTGCCAGTTAAGAATATTTCTAAATATCAGGCTTGGAAGCATCTCAGATGGAATGAGGACAGGTAGGGGCAATCTGACTGATTTTCCTGCTTTGCAGGTTGAATGTCTCTGATGATGTCAGCAGGTGTGCTGGTGAGTTTTCTGGGTGGCCCATTCAGCAAAAGGCATGAACAAGATTGTCTAAACATGAGCTATTGTGGCAATTTTTCTGATGTTTCTATCAAATTGTCTAGCTTTAGTTTGCAGGGCTCCAAAAAAAAAAAAAGCAGTTTTAGTTTTCAAAGATTCCAGTTCAAAGGTTGGGAAGAAATTGGAAACGTTAGTTTAAAGACTTGTAGCCAGTTATGTGAGGAGACTAGAAGAATTCAGGATGTAGTCCTGTTTACAGGTAAATAACAAAACCTCAAAGGCAATGGACAGTCATGGAATCGAATATCCACAAAGGTGTGCTACTGAAACATAATTTTGTCTCTCTGAAATCACTTTCACTGTTACCAAAGATAGCCAAAATAAGACTGATTTGTTGGCAAAGTAGGTGTAGTTTCAAAAAACTTGGCCTGATTATTTACATAAGTGCAGGAGGAAGAGTGGTTGACAACATAGGCTCTTTTAAATCTGCTTTGCTGGAAATTTTCATAAGGAATCCCAGACTGAACTTTTATTTATTTTACTTATTTTGAAAGAGAGGGAGAGCCCAAGCTCCCACTTGAGGGGGAAGGGCAGAGGGAGAGAGAATCTCATTTTTTTAAAGATTTTATTTATTTATTTGTCAGAGAAGGAGAGAGAGAGAAAGAGAGAGAGAGAGAGTGCACAAGCAGGGAGAGGGGCAGGCAGAGGGAGAAGCAGACTCCCCGCTGAGCAAGGAGATTGATGTGGGAGTCGATCCCGGGACGCTGGGATCATGACCTGAGCCAAAGGCAGACGCTTAAGCAACTGAACCACCCAGGCGTCCCGAGAGAGGGAGAAAGAGAGAGAGAATCTTAAACAGGCTCCACCCCCAGTGGGGAGCCTGAGGTGAGGCTGGATCTCAGGGACCTGAACTCAAATCAAGAGTCTGATGTTTAACTGAATGAGACACTTAGGTACCCCTCAGATTAAACTTTTAAAAGCCTCTCCAGGCTAGGAAGCCAAGCCAAAGCCTCACCATCAGCCTTTGTCTGCAATACCTATAGATCAGGATAAATTCCTCTCTTTGAGGTCCCAAAGATTTCCTGAGATGCCTGCATCTGCCAGGAAGTGACCTTCCTTATACCTATTTAGATCGTCAGGAAGTCTGTAAGCAAGGTAACAGGTTGGTTTTCCAAGGGGTTTTATTGGCTCATAAAGGCAGCCTTAGTTCCTTAATTCTGTCTGACATATCTGATTCTATGCACATCTCTCTCAAATATGACATTCCAGTCAAAGCCTTGGTAATATAACAGATGTTTCCAATTTTGTCCCATTACAAGGAGAGCAGATTCTTTTTTTCTTTTTTTTTTAAGATTTTATTTATTTATTTGACAGAGAGAGACACAGTGAGAGCAGGAACACAAGCAGGGGGAGTGGGAGAGGGAGAAGCAGGCTTCCCGCTGAGCAGGGAGCCCGATGCGGGGCTCGATCCCAGGACCCTGGGATCATGACCTGAGCCGAAGGCAGACGCTTAACGACTGAGCCACCCAGGCGCCCCAGGAGAGCAGATTCTTATTGAACTTTTGCATGTAAACTATTCCACCATGAAAATAAGAATACTCACTCACTAAGAGTTTCCAAATTCTGGAGGGATCAGGTAGGGAGAAAATGTAATTCTTTCATCTTTGTTTCCAAAGGTACAGTTTACCAAGTTATTGCTCTAAGACATAGGTAGCTTAATAAAAAATTTTCCTTAAATCTGGAAAAACAAAAGAGTTTCAAACAAAAAGTCATAAAAATTATAATCATCCTCATCCATGTATTCAGTCGCATGTTATTAATTCTTGTTTTGCTTGAATCCAGTGTTTCCACTAGTTGTGGAAAATTCTTACCCGTTGGGTTTTATGATCAGAAACCTCTGCTTGCCAGAGTCCTTTCCATGAATTCACTTGTAGAGGAAGCACTCTTGTGGGAATGCTTTTGCAAAAGCATCAGAATAAAACAGCGACTGTAAATGACAAAAGACTCACAAATGGCCGCGGCTAAAGGTCTAAGGAGAGTTCATTATAATACTATTAGCAAAGAAATTTGTTTTTGTCCGTGACACACAAATTTTAAGATAATAACTGGAATTTCATGTGGTAACATTATACCAGGACATACTAGAATTTTAGGAATTTCATTCAATTCTGGAATGCTTTTATATTGATACAAACACAACATAAAAAAGCCTATTACTTCTTATTTGACACTGCTTCTCATGTACTTTAACATATAAAATGAGCCTAATTAGTGGAATAATGGCCTTTTTATAAGGAGAGACAAAAACCTTTTGAGATGTTCTAGGGACCCTCTGGAAAATTCCACAGTTGATTCAAGGTCAAAAAGACTTCATTTACAATTTGATTTAGGGAAGTTTGTCACAAATATCAAAAGGTTTTGACACTTGACTAGTAAGGATCACAGATCATTATGAAACAATACTTTGTTATCTATTTAACCAAAGTGATGGTAAAAGATTTCAAAGGCAAACACAGATGGTTACATAGTTGTGAGCAAAACTTAGATCTTCTAATATTGAAGAATTTCTGTTTTCTTGGGGAATCAAAGACCTGATTTAGACAACACGAAGCACAAGAAATTATCTTGATAAAAAGCAAAATCTTTTCTTCCTAGGCAGACGACTTAAAAAGTAAAGAGAAACTTTTCATAATCTCTTCCCAGGAGCAGACCAATAATAGTCCAAGAAAACTTTGTCTTTTTAGCAGTCGAGAGATAATCACGTTTCAGTTTTATATAAATACACTACTAATTTTAAAGCTGAATTTTATAACCATTCTAATACATGTATTCATTCCCAGCCAACTTGACCACACAAGGTCAGATTCTCTCTCTCCCTCTCTTCCTAACTTTCTATCCAATTTGTCCTTGATTCTCTTCTTTCCCATCCGATATTTCACTTTCAGAACAAATTACTCTCTTTTTCCCGCATTTCCATTTCTCATATTTTTTCTAACCAAAAAACCATATTTGACTTTCCTTGCATGCAGAATTTTTTCCCTTATGATTTCTGATATTTTCATTATAAATATTAAATAGAATTTTTAACCCTGGGAAACCTTAGTTTCTAGTGAAAACTAAGAAGTAAGCAATTGTCAACTGTTACACCAGTATTCTCTATGTTGGCAGATTTGTGAATTCATTTCATAATTTTTAGAAGCCTGTGCCCTTTTTAATAACACAGTCTTTCAATATAGCACAAGACATGTTTACGAATAGTCCTGAGTATCTTTAGTTTCTCTTCAATAAGAAGCCAAAAGGAGATTTACCTATGTTCAGTAATTAATGTTTTACTATTTTATCTTATTTGGAAGTGCTCTAGCTATTCACTACTTTTTTATTATTTAACTTAACTTCACATAACTCTAAAGTTTCAAGTTACCAAAAGGATTTTGGAAGCTGTTTTCAAGTACACGCACCATAAAATGTAACTATTGCTAAAAAGTTCACTTACAAACTCTTACCCCCCTTGCATCTATGTAAATCACTGCTCCTAACAATTATGTTTAAGCTACTTATAAAAACCTCATGAGACATTAGACAAAGTCAGCCTTCATCCCAAATTATTTTTCTTACTGACGAATTTTATAAGAGATGATATGAATTTGACTAGTAAACCCAAGTAGGATAAAAGTTACTTGTGTTATAGTCAATGTTGATAACTCTAAAGACATGTATGTTTTAACTGAACCAATGAACTTCAACTAGCTTTAAAGATTTTATTTATTTGACAGAAAGACAGAGACAGTGAGAGAGGGAACACAAGCAGGGGGAGTGGGAGAGGGAGAAGCAGGCTTCCCACTTAGCAGGGAGTCCTGTGCGGGGCTCGATCCCAGGACCCCAGGATCATGAACTGAGCCAAAGGCAAATGCTTAACGACTGAGCCACCCAGGCGCCCCTTCAACTAGCTTTAATAGTGAATATTTTTCCAGATCATGTGAACCTGAAAAGCCTTTGGGTCAGTTTCTGTTATATTTCTGAGAACTTTAGGAATACCCAATTTATAAGCACTTAGTTTTAAGCCAACTAAATAGAGCTTTTTGATAAATTAACTTGGCAGTACCATCCAGAGGCAGAAAAATATCACACATCTGCAATATGCATATACAGACACACATAAACATACAGACTGACACAAACAGAGACCTTACAGCTGTTGTTTTAAATTTTTAGCCATGAGTCAGGTACAATAATCCAAAACTAACCAGCTGATAAAAGAACAGTTGAATCCAAAATTTGTTTTGGCAGTTGGGATAAGTTAAATTTGCCTGCTCAGATGGCTAAAGCATTTTACTCATAGTTGTGGAGAGGACATTTAAGAATTTTCCAATTTCCAAATCAGTCCTTTTCCCCCCCTCCTTCTGATGAGAAACTTCTCCCATAACACTTTCACTTCAAAGAATGCCTCTTAAGTCCTAGAGAAGATGGAGGTAGAAAATTGTAGAAAATTCACAGCACAGGGCGCCTGGGTGGCTCAGTCGGTTAAGCATCTGCCTTCAGCTTGGGTCGTGATCCCAGGGTCCTGGGATCGAGTCCTGTGTGGGGCTCTCTGCTCAGCGGGGAGCCTGCTTCTCCCTCTGCCCACAACTCCCCCTGCTTGTGCTCTCTCTCTCTCTCTGACAAATAAATATTTTTTTAAAAAGAAAATTTACAACACAAAAGCAAGTTTTCTTTAAGGAGTTTTGGGCAAGTAAGCAATACTTGCCTATTATCAGAGGTTGAGGGTCATTACTATTTAAAATCTCCTTTTTTTTTTCTTCAGGACAATTCTGTTTCCAATGACCTGCTCTTTTACAATACTGACAAGCATTTTGAGATGAATAGGAGAGGTTTTGGAATTGGTAAGGATAAGTGAGCTTTGAGTTGCTTCTAGAGCAACAGTTCTGGTTTTGTAGAGATTTGCAAGACAAGGAGTTGTTTCTAACTCCTCAAAGAATTGAATTGAAGCTTGAATATCAAGACAATGACCCACCCAGCCAACCAAACTTGCTTCTTTAGGTCAAGTAGATTTCCAACTAAGATGGAAATCAAAAGATTTCTATGTTCTTAAACTTCAGGGTTTAATGCAGAATGCCTTTTTAAAAAATCGGTATAAACAGTTCAACAGAAGCCTTCGAATGCTCTCATTCTTTCTGAGTGCACACAGTTCAATCGTGGACCAATTCACCTTAGTGGGGGACTTTAATATTGCTCTTATCAGTCCCTGAACATTGGCCTCCAGCTGATCCATTCCCTGATCATTTGTACAAGGGCCTGGGAGAAATTCTAGTTATCTGTTGGGGGTGGGTGCGTGTGGGGGGGGTACGTTCCCCAGGGGACTGTCTGGCTTGTCTGGTAACTATAATATAATCACAGGTGGGAAGAACACCCTTTAACAGCCAATTGAGGTCTTTGTGAGTGGGATTATGAATGGCCACTAATCTTTTCAACTCTTGTCTAAACTTGGTAGGATCTTCTGAAAGTGGAGGTAAAAAGGCTTTATAATTTAGAGTATCTGCTGCTGTCCAGGGGACATGAATTCTTTGCAAGGGGAACAGAGGCTGTCCAGGATACATCTGCAAAGAACATCGCATTAGGAAAGCCTGATGTTTGCAGAGCCAGATTACAGAGTCCTAGAAAGTAAGAGTTATAAGGGACAGAACAATGAGCCCTACTGCCCATCTCAGAGGCTTCTGCTAAATTAATTTCCTGGTTTTAGTATTTATGTGGGTAACCTGTATACCCCAGGCCTGGTGATCAGCCCAGAATGCTCTATGTAAATCTTGCAAAGAAAAGGAAGTCAAACCAAGCATTTGGGTGTTGAAGGGATTTTCTGGGAAAGTTGGAGGAATTGGGGGGTCTTGAGGAATTTGTTGAGGTCATGGGCTGGATTTTGAGAGAGAGGGTTTAGATCAAGGGTCCAGAGATCCAAAAGATCTTCTGGAGGGTCAGGGACAGAGAGTTGAGGATGAGGAGAAGGGTAATTCATGTTAGAGGTGGATTTTAATTTTCATTTCTATTCTTCCATCTTATTAAGGGAGTCCCTAGGGCTAGCCATTATTTTCTGTTCCCAGTTTTAGCTTGGTCTTTTCATGGGTACCAGTAAGACAATTGTTGTTTAGGATGAGAGCTCTCTTTAAAAAAAATTGTTTTTCTTTTAAATATAGCCAATTCAAAGGATCCATCATCGGGCCATTGGTGAGTAGGACCTTACAGCAACTCAAACCAATAAGCCTTTTGATGGCTTAATCATGAACACAGAGGCATCCCTGAAGAACGGAGCAAAAGATGCAGCCCTGCCCGGTTCTATAAAGTTTACTCCCAGAGTTAGCCTAAGAAAGATCTAGCCACAGATGGGATGCAACCTACATTTCTGTCTGGCCAGATGAGTAAAATGAGGTCTCCAGTTTCCCATGAGACTTATGGACAAAGAGAGCAAACAACAAAAGTCCCGGATGTGCGGGGACCTCTTGGGACACATTCCTCTAAGAGCTGGCACAGCGGGCAAAGAGAATACTGCTTAAGGGATGCACAGCCTATTCGACTGTCCTCCAAATGCATGTCAGTACGTGCATTCTCCGGTTGGTGGAGGCAAGAGAGAATATGCTCCTCACCGGTCATAAAGCCACACTCACAAGGAATAGAACAGGATGAGAGGAAAACCTCATTCTTCTCCCTCCCCCCGCCCATGTGCACATTAACAGCTTTAGCCAAGTCTTGGGTTTCTCAGCGCCAAATTAATACTTGAGAGGGATGTGTTGCTGGGTTGTGGATCGTGTGTTGTTGTACAGTATACATTGTTGCATAGACATTTTCTTGAGGCTGATGGGTGACCTAGTATCAGTCTAACCCATTTTGTGACCAACTTATCCTAACTCAGGAGCCTAGCATCAGGTGGCCAGACCTCTAACAGCTGTGAAGTGCTGATCTGGGCCACCACACGCTCTCACTTCCGAGATCGCCATTAGCAATGGCTTTACCTCCTGTGCAAGTTCACTCACAGCAAAGTTTGTCTACACAGACGCCAGTCTGCTAAGAACTATGAATTTGTCAGTCTGTGAGGCCAGCGAGAACAACAGGCTATAGGACCTATGCCTGGTTTCTACCCTATGGTTTTCCTCCTTATGACAAACGACACAAGAGAGAGAGACAAAGGAAAGCGATGACCATCTCTGGGACGAAAGGGATCAGTAGAAAATAAGAGTGATTCGTAACAAATCTTTACTGGAGTTGCTATAGCCAAGGGAGAGTTCACACAAATATTCTTTCCTGCCAATTTAAATTTACAAAAAGAAAAAGACTCTCACCACTCTCGCTTCGGTCTGCAGGGATCCAACAGACTGACGTGGTAAGAATTCTTACCTTCTGCGGGCTTTGGTCAGAGGCCCCAGCATCTCAGCAGTAACAGCCCCAGAACCAGCAGTGTCCAGCCAGTCAAGGTCCTTTGCGGTCGCCAACTGTAAGGGTGGAAAAACTTTCCCTTCTTCCCTTCTAGAAGGTTCTTTGGTTGGTCTAATAATTAAACTGATGTAAGACAGAGTAACAAAAAAAAAAAAAATAAACAAATTTCATAGGTGTGGAAGCCCCATGAAAATAGGAGCCCCAAGGGGCAGCCAGGTGATTGAGGCTTCTAGAACATCCTGAGTTGAGGAAAGGTGTAGGGGTCTGGGAATATGAAGGAGAGGAAGACCATTCACAAGAAGGCAGGAGGAGATGTTTGAAAACAGGTTGTCCAGTTACACAGATGAGCTTCTTAGGTAAAAAGGTATCTTTGATAATAGCTCTCTTCTGGTACAGGCCTCCTTTCCAATGTAAATTTAGGCAGTTGAGGGGGAGGTAAAGAGCTTTTCCTGAATCTACAGTTTCTTAAAAATAATCAGCCTAAAATAATCCTTATGCCAGAGCGGCGTATTTTTGGGGTGACAAATTCTGCCCCCCTGAAGTTTCAATATATCTTCTTTTCCTCTCTCCTCCTTTGTTTCATTATTATCATATCTATTTCTACATATGTTATATACTTAACAATACAGTGTCATAAGTTTTGCTTTATACAACTTATGTCTTTTAAAGAAGTTAGGAGAAGAAATAAGAAAATATATTTAGAGAGTCTTTTATATTTACCCACGTATTTATCATTTCTGGAGCTCTTCATTCTTACTGTGGATTTGAGTATCATCTAGCATCACTTCCTTTCAGACTAAAGGATCTCCTTTAGCATTTCTTACAAGGTGTGTCTGCTAGCAAAGCACCTTCTCGATCTTTTGTTATCTGGGACCATCTTTATTTCACCTTCATTTATGAAGGGTGGTTTTGCTGGATATAGAATTTTTGGTTGACAGAATTTTCCAGCACTTTGGAATATGTCATTCCACTGCTTTGCAGTGTCTGTTCCTTCAGAATTGATTCATTTGTGTAATTTCTATCTTTTTATTAAGATCGTTTTCACTGGTTGAATTATTGTTGTCACACTTCCCTTAAATTTTTGAATTTTTTTTTTAGTTCCTTAAACATGTTTATAGTAGCTGCTTTAAAGGTTTAGTCTGATAAACCTCACATCTTAGGGACGCACAAATGCAGAGACCGTTTCTACTGACTTTTTTTTCCTGAATATGGTCACACTTTTCTTGTTGCTTTGCCCATGTTACAATTTCTTTGTTGAAAGCTCGATATTTTACACAGTATTGAAAAAGGACTTCAGCCATTTCCATTTTGACCTCTGTCTAACTGATTAAGTTCTGCTTTCCAGCTTTATCTCTGCACTCAGGCAAGAGCCCCTGGTGGGAACGGAGACTACGCTCAAGCCAGAAGGACTGGTCTGAGAGCGCGAGACCCTGCACACCAGACCCCAAGAAAATGATCAACCTGACTTTCACTGCCCACTTGCACCTACCCACCCACCAGTGTCCCACATTTTTTCTTTTTTTTTAATATTATTTATTTATTTATTTGAGAGAGAGAGAGAATGAACAGTGGGGAGGGGCAAAGGGGGAGAGAGAGAGAGAGAGAACGAGAGAGAGAGAAGCAGACTCCCCACCGAGCAGAGAGCCCAATGTGGGGCTCGATCACAGGACCTGGAGATCATGACCTGAGCCGAAGGCAGACGCTTAACTGACCAAACCACTCAGGCGCTCCCCGACATTTTCCTCATAAAACCCAGACGTATTTTTGGCACTTTGGAGAGACGCTAGTCCGCTGTCTTACCCGTGTGGGTCTCATTGAAATAAATTCCTTCTTCCCCCACCACTCATCTCTCTGCTTTGGCATTTGTCAGCAGCGAGTGGTGGAACCTGGTGTGTTTGGAACCCCGAGAGGGAGCTGGGTGCTCTTGCACCCCCACGCCCCCACTACAGTGTATTTTAGCAACTATGTCTTGTAATTTCCCTGCTGAGTGTTGTTTGTGTGTTTCATAACTTGCCTGGACTAAATCCGTGAAGTCTGCCTCCCCTGCAATGTGCATCTACAAATGTCTCTGTTTTTTGTTTTTCTTGCTTTTTATTCTGTAACCTAGTTTCCTATAGTCACCCCTGTGTCTGCCTAGATTAGTGTTCAGCCAAAGATTGCCCAGAGGTTGTCCTCAAAGACCCTAAGCCAGGAAGGCCTCCACTCTCTGCTGACAGATCTATGAATAAGCTGGGGAGCACATTCAAAGGTCAAGCTTTGATTCCCCCAAGTCTGCTCAGGCTTCTATTTTCCATCGAGCCCTGGTGTCTCCCCTGTACACCTGGCAAGCTCTGTGGGCCAGGGATGTGTGAGTGGCTTGGACTTCTCCTGTCCCTGTGACATACACAGACAGCCTTGGTCAACCCATGATATGCGGGGCGTTTACCCTCAGTCTCCCCATGGCTGCTGCTTCTCCCTAAATGTCCTGTTAGGTTCCTTTTTTTTTTTCTTTAGATTTTATTTATTTATTTGAGAGAGAGAGACAGAGAGTACAAGCAGGGGGAGGGGCAGAGGGAAAGAGAAGCAGACTCCCTGCTGAGCGGGGATCACGATTCGGGGCTCGATCCCAGGACCCCGGAATCATGACCTGAGCCAAAGGCAGACACTTAACAACTGAGCCACCTAGGCGTCCTATCCTATTCGATTCCTATGTAGACACCAGTTCACTGTTTGCTATTTCAGACTAGCAGAGCTGCTGGCCCTCTCAGGGTACTGACTTTTGAGATCACCATTTAAACTGATACTGCTCCTAATTAAGTGAAACCACTCTGGCCGTGGCAAAAATCTGCTGGTTTTACAAGCTGTCCTGACTGAACTCTGAAACAACAGAACTGCGGGGAGGATGGGAACAGCTCCAGGCAAGAACATGATAGAGTCTTGCTGACCTTACTCAAAATTCAGTAATTTTCATGAACAACCACTTCTCAGTTTGTTGGGTATCTCCAGTCAATTTCCAGGGTGCTGAAATGGTTGTCTTTGACAGTTCTGACCAAGCATTATAATTGCTTTTTGGAGACATGGTTTGTCAAGCTCTTCACAGTCTCATGCTAGAAGTTTCTCTCTGAGCAGGAAGTTTTTATAGTGTCTTTCCCAAGCCTGGGGACGTGATGTGCAAGAAAGGTAAGAGCTCTGGGCTGACAGCTTTCCAGTCTGGACTCTGCCACTTACTAGCTCTTGTCCTTTGCAGTTTTCCTACTAGAAAAGCAATGGGGGTTGGACAGAGTGGTTTCTGCAGCTCCTTCCATTCTGAAAATGTTAAATTTCTAATAGAATTTCCCTAGTAAATTTACACAGTGGACCTAAAAGGATTAACTGATTTCATCCTTTCTATGATTCTGATGTCATTTTTTTTTTAAAAAAAGATCTTATTTATTTGAGAGAGAGAGAGAGAGATGGAGAGCACATGCACACGAGTGAGTGGAGGGGCAGACGGAGAGGGAGAGAGAGAATCTCAAGCAGACTCCCCGATCAGTGCAGAGTCAGACGCAGGGTTTGATCACAAGATCCTGAGATCATGACCGAAGCTGAAACCAAGAATCAGGACACTTAACTGACTGAGCCACCCAGGCACCCCAACTCGATGTCATTTTTATCCAAAATTTTCTCTTTAAGGAAGTTTTTAAGTGTGTGCTCCTTCTAAGAAGAGGTAATGGTCCTTTGACTCCAGTAGAAAGGAATGGCTATTGATTTTTTTCTTTCTTTCCTTCTTTTCCTTCTCTTGTCTTTTTTTTTTTTTAAGATTTTATTTATTTATTCGAGAGGGAGTGAGCAAGAGAGAGAGAACACAAGCAGAGGGAGGGGCAGAGGGAGAAACAGGCTCCCCACTGAGCAGGGAGCCTGATTCAGGGCTGGATCCCAGGACCCTGGGATCATGACCCTTGCTGAAGGCAGACACTTAACCGACTGAGCCACCCAGGCCTCTTCCCTTGTCTTCTTTCTCTGTCCCTCCCTCCCTCTCTCTTGCCCCGCATATACTCTTCCATCCTGACATGGTGAGCTCGGATGTCCTATCAGGCATTATATGAAGCGCTTCTTACACAAATTATCTCACTTACTTCTCACGACAACCTTTGTAGGTGGGTCCTGTTCATTACTACCTTTTACAGATAAGGCAACTGAAGATCAGAAAAAGTCCCTAGGTGGCTCAAAGCTGAATAGTTAGCGTCTACTTCTCAATCCCCTCCCATTCCACAGCCCCCTGCTGCACGGGTAAACCGGATCTAAGGTGGCCAGTGATGCGATTCTGTCTCTAGGAGAAGTGGCTGGGAGCTGAGGGAAGAAGAAGGCCCTCCTGGCTGAGAGCCATGAGCCATGGCTTCCTGCAGCTTAAGAGCTGCGCCTGGCCCTGAGTTTGGATGGAGATGGTAGGCAGAGAAAACCGAGTCAGCGAGCCACTGTTGCTTGAAAGTCAATGTGGGGCTCTTTATGGCTTCTTTATGAGTGAGTAGTGACAAGCAAGCCTGGCGGTTGTTGAGGGCTTTGGAGGCCTACCCAACGATTTTTATTTTATTTTATTTTTGAATTTTATAAAAGGGGTGTTCCTGGAAGGTTTTGTTGTGCAGGGAAGGGACGTATCTGGAGCTGTGCCTTACAAATAGCATCATCCCGCAGTTGTGTGTGGGCTACATTGGATGGAGGAGGGATTGAGAAAACACAGTCAAGGTCATGGTCCAGAGAGAGGCCCTGAAACCTAGCTAAGGGGATAAATGAGATGAGATATGGAGCAAGAGGCATTACAGAAGAAATTCCACAGGACGTAAGAGGACTTTCAACCTTCAAAATAGAAGTCAAAATTCCATGATAACCCTTGAGATTTTATTTCTATTTAGCTATTTTAGAGCCTCTGGACTGTGTGTCCTGGAGATCAGGTCAAGCAGTTGCTGTTTTGATTATTTTTGTTTTCTAATGGGTCAAGAGATGGCTGTATATTTTTTTCAATAGGTCATTTGAGCTTTGTCTTCTCAAATTCCAAATTGTCAGCTCATATAATTTGTGATATCTAAAATCTAGTATTGGTTGAAAGCACCAGCTTAGAAAAACCAACAATTTGTTTTTCCTTTACCAAAACAAGACATCTTCCCCAAATGGCGATGTTCCTGACCAGCTTTTGATGGTGGAAGAACTAGGTAATTTGGAGCTATCTCATAATGTAGGGAGTGGCAGCTTCCCTTTGTTGTCACTGCTCTCAGGAGCAAGTGGGCTCCATCCACCAGACTCGGCTTAAAAACGTTTCTTAGCTTACGGAACCCCCTTTTACTTTCCTGTGTTTCTGACTGCTTTATTTATTACATTAATAGCCAGGGTACTGCAGTCGGGTTTTGTGCGCATGCGTATGCATGCATGAGAAAGCAACCTCATGAGGACAGAAGAGCTGTCCTTTCCTTTCTCAAACATTCTATAAATAGCGGGGCGCCTGGGTGGCTCAGTCGGTTAAGCATCTGCCTTCGGCTCAGGTCATGATCCCGGGGTCCTGGGATCGAGCCCCGCATCGAGCCCCGCATCGGGCTCCCTGCTCAGTGGGGAATCTGCTTCTCCTTCTGCCCCTCCCCCCTGCTCATGCTCTCTCTCTCTTTCGAATAAATAAATAAATAAATAATTTTAAAAAATTCTATAAATACCAAAATAGTAGATATAAAACATTAATTTCATCATTCCCACAGGAGCTAATTCTACCTCTATTTTCCTGCACTTTTTGGGCAACACATTACTCATTGTAGAGCCTTTACATTTTTTCAGCAGACGTAATGATATGGATCTACTGTCCTTTAAGGGACACCCTTGATTAAGTGGTGCTTTTTCTTTCCCTGCTCCATAAGTGGGAAATTCAGAAATTCCTGAAAGGAAGAACAATATCCGACCCAAGGTCGCATCAGAGGCCACTTGTAGAGAATGGGGTGGAATGAAATCCTGCCTTCACAGACGGGAGAGGTCATGTCACCACGGCCGTTGGTCAAGTCGCCCTGGACCATAGTTACCCACTGCAGGATAGATGGGATTGGCTCTGTGACTTAGTTCTTTTCCAGCTCCCTAACTACAACTCCATCTGAATGATGAAGCCCATTCTTGCTGCCGGAGAGAGGGAAGAAAGTCATTGCTCATGTCTCACTTGTCCAGCCTCTGAAGGACTTCAGATTGGTGAACCCCGCAGGGGCAGTTCATGGCTTTCATAAATATCCTCAAGGAGGCCTTACTTTTCCTACATTCTACATTTCATTTTTTTTTTTAAGATTTTATTTATTTGAGAGCTAGCGAGAGTGGAGAGAGAGCACGAGCAGGGTGAGGGGCAGAGGGAGAAGCAGACTCCCCACTGAGCAGGGAGCCCAATGTGGGGGCTCAACCCTGGGACTCCGGGATCATGACCTGAGCCCAAGGCAGATGCTTAACTGACTAACAACCCAGGTGTCCCATAGCTTTATGTTTCTTTTTTTTTTTTTTTAAGATATTTATTTATTTGTCAGAGAGATAGAGCACAGGCAGGGGGGAGCGGCAGGCAGAGGGGGAAAGGGAGAAGCAGGCTCTCCGCTGAGCAGGGAGCCTGATGCGGGACTTGATCGCAGGACCCCAGGATCATGACCTGAGCTGGAGGCAGATGCTTAACCAACTGAGCCCTCCAGGTGCCCCATAGCTTTATGTTTCAGTAAGAGCTGTGAGCCTGACATAATGTCTCCTTTTCCCTCCCTCCTTCCCCCCAAGCCCAGCATTTTCCAAGAGGAGAAAGTTGGAAGAGGCAGACATAGGGCAGTCTCCCCTGGGATCCGCTTGGCCTGGCAGAGCTCACTGGCTCCCTGCCCCTCAGCAACTGTCTGACGGGGACTTGGAGGCAGGGAGAGGCGGGGAGGCTCTGGGAGGTGGGGCAGATGCTGCTGCTGTGCAGGGCACCTGGAAGAGTCAATATTGAAAAGTCTGTTTGTTCTTTTGGCTTCCACCTGTTGGCAACTCCATAATCATAGCCACTCATAATAAGGAAGAAGGGACAGCGGGGGAATTCCTGTACTGGGACAGTGAATGTTTCCACTGTTCTCCCGGGGCGGGGGTAGGGGGGGTGGGGACCAGGAGAGCCAAAGGGCCTTCAGCTGAGAGCAGTATGTGAGCAAGAAAACATAGAGACGCCAGGAGGGAGGCTGCCATGGAGCTTGAAGGTAACTCAGGGAGCACACCTCTGGGAAGTGTCCCTGTGCCCTCCAAGCCTACCTGCTACTCTCCTGTATTGGGTGCTCCCCTCCCCCACAGCAGAGGAGGCAGCAACTCACAGCACAGGTGTCTAAATGCTCCCCACCCCACTGGCTTAGTCAGACCCTCAGCCATTACTTATGGTCCTGTGTCTTAGAGAACACCACCGTCACCCAGGAGCTCCCTCCACCTGCCTCTCTCCTCATCCTTCTACATCTCTATCTCCCTCCCCTGGTTCTGAGATTAAGGGGCTTCCCCACCCCCTCTTATGCCTCCAGTCCTGTTGCCTCTTCTGGAACCAGGACCTTTGACCCCTCCACACTCACCAACCCTTCTTTCTTCATCAGATTCTTGACCGCGATCTACAAACACCTCTGAGTCTCCTCTGCATTTCTCTAGCCTCCGCTGCCAGCCTCCTTCCTCACGTCTCCCTTTCCTCACTTCCCATCCACTCCCAAGGCTTCCAGCACTCCCCCCAAAAATAAAAACGAAAACACAATGCAGCAAAAACCCTGTTGTGGGACCAGGGGAAAGGGACAGAGAAAGGGGGTGCTACCATGTGCACCAGCACCAGAATGGTCTGCCCACTAAGAAGAGGCTGGGGAAAGATTTGTGGAGAAGGGGACATTTCAGTGGGGCCTGGATGCATGCGTAGGAGTTCTACAGGCAGACAAGGAAGGGAAAGGGCATTCCAGGCAAAGCAAGAACTCCCAGCCGCCGCTGTTGGGCAACAGCCTGTGTGCCTAGTAGGGGTGCATGTGTGTGTATTTGGGGGAGACCAGGCGAGGCTGGAAAATTAGCTGGTGGCCAGAGAGTTTGCCCCAGAGGGCCTTGTGTACCAGACTGAGGGTTATCCTTCAGCCTAAACCTTGGGAGGCCTCTGGAGGTTTATTTAATGCTTTAATAATAAATATGCATTGGATGTTTTATTACATGGGCATGCATGCCTACAGTTCACTGTATGGACAAGGCAGGAAAGCATAAAAGACAAAATGCACACAGGTAACAGCAGGAGTGGACCTGGATGTGGTGGGTTTTTCACAGGTGCACACCCACAAGGAGAGAAAAGCAGGGCTCCTGCGGGCTGTGCAGCCTGTAAACATTCTGGAACCAGGGCAAGGGGCCCAGGGGGACTCGGGAACAGAGGGGCGCGGGAAGTCTGACCAGTCAGACAGGCTAAGTCGGTAGCAGCCCCGCCCTCAGCACCCAGGCTCCCTGGCAGTCTGAGGTCGCTTCCCGCCCGCCCAGACCCCACCCAGCGGCGCCTGCGGATCCCGGAGGGCGCCCAGGGGGCGGCGGCGCCCACAGCCGGGGCTCCAGGCGCGCCGCTGCCACTTCTGTGCCGCCGAGGGCTGGGTCAGCCAGCGCGGGTTGGGGCGGAGACAGTGGAGCAGCCCGGCCTGGTAAGAGGTTACCGGACAGCTGTAAGCCGAACCCGCGGCGCGGGCGGTAGGAGGGAAGGCGGCGACGCCCAAGGTACGGGGGTGGAGGAGGGTTGGAGGGTGGCAGCGTGCGCGCTTCTCCTGCCCCCTCTGCCTGGGGCAGCGCGGGACCGGGCGCTTCCTCCCTGCTCCCCGGGGCAGCCAAGTGTGCGCGTCTGTGTGTGCAGCACATGGAGTTGGGGGGGGTGTGAAGGGGGGCAGGGGAGGTTGTGCCCCCCCAGGGGAACAGCGAGGCGCCCCCACCCCTGCCCCCAGGCCTGACCTGGCCCTTCCTCCCTGGTCGCGCAGATCCCCAAGGGGGACTGGAGGAGGGCACAGAAGCCCTGGGGTTGAGATCAGGAAGGACCTCAGGGACCCTTTTGCCATACCCAGCCGCTTCATTCAGATGGGGAAACTGAGGCTCAGAGGGAAGTGACTCGCCCAAGGTCACAGGTCTAGAAAGGAAAACCCACTTGCAGGTCATTGCTGCTAGGAGCTCTTGCCACGTGGGCCAGGACAGCAGCATGGCTGTTGCCTTGTGTAAAACAAAGAACTGAGAGAGAGAGAGAGAGACAGAATCAGAAGACCAAGAGACGGAAGGAGAACCTCCCAGAGCAGAGGAAGAGGGTCAGGAAATGGGCTGCTACTGGGGCTGCACTTCCTCCCTGGCCGCTCCCGCTGTGGTCTGGCCACGTGAGGCAGCCGGCCCTGCTGACTCTGGCCCAGGTGGGTGGGCCTGTGTGCGTGTGTGTGTGCGTGTGCACGTGCGCGTGTGTGTATGCATGCACCACCGCGTAGGGCATCTCCGCGAGCATTGGGAAAGCCCGTTGTATGTCTGCGCATTGACACACGGTGAACTGGTGGGGGGCCTGCCCCGTGTTTGACTCTGAGGTTTTTATGGACAGGTTCTGTCATCGAGGGGGCCGTTTTAAAGCTGTTATTGTCCTTTTTGTTTAATTTCCTTTAAACAACACACACATACACAAAGTGGCCCATTACTTCCACTCATAGCCATCCAGTGGCCAGGTGATTTCTTTGACATCTCAGATTGTTTCGTTTCCTTTCCTTTAAGAGAAATTTGGTGAGACCCCGTTGAGTTAGAGCCGGAAAGTGGCCCATCCACGGGGGTGCAGGGTCAGTGGGAGCTGCCAGTCAATCCAAATGTCCCACCCCCTGAGGTGCGGACAGGGAGGAAGCAGAGAAGAGGGGGTGGCCTTGGGAGAAGAGGAAGGGGGGGCACGGTGAAGAGAAGAAGGAAGGAACAGCTGAGCCCATGGCACGGACCACTCTCTTGGGGAACGGGGCTCCCCAGTGCTCGGAGAGGCGGCTCGAAGCAGGGAGATCACCAGACAGACATAACAAAAGACAAGAGCTCGTCAGCCTGATACTTTCTCATGCAATCCATTCACTTTTGAGAGTGAAAGGAAGAGTGTTAGTAATGATGCCTCTGGCCGGACACCCTGGACAGATGGGTCATCCTCGTGGCAGCCAGTACACATTCAGGGGCAGACATGGGTTTCCTGGCCTAAACCTCACTACAGCCCAGTTGCCCTGCTGCCCTTCCCATTTTATAGAGAAATTAAGTGAGGAACAGAGAGGCAAAGTATCATGCCCAAGGTCATACAGCCAGGAAGTGGTAGAGGTAGAACTGGAACCCAGGCAGTGTGGCTATTCCAGAGCCTGGACTTTCAGCATCACATGACCTTGGCCCTCCACTCACCACCAGCATCAAGATAGAGGGGACTCCCCTGTCCCCTGCCAGGACTCAGCATGGGAGCTTTTGGCTCCTTGTTTCCCCTTAACAGCCGCTCTCAATGGTCCACTTAGCCTGACTTTATCTGGATAACAGGACAGCTGTGGTTGAAGGCGAAGTGACTAGGGGTAGGGGGAAGGAAGCATGCTGTGGGCCTGGTCCTCTGCAGGCCCTGCACCTTGTTCGGGCATTCTTGGCCCCCAGTTTCTAGGTTCTGACTCATTCTTGCCTGGTAAACACTCTGGCTTTTCGGATGCGGTCCCTGAGGACGTATGGACTGGGTTAGACATAGCAGGATCCTCTCGAAGGCCCGTGTTGGGAGTGGGGTCCTCAATGCCCTTGTCTGCCTGGGGTGACCCGAGGGAGCCCCGTCTGATGGACAGAGTGACATCCAGGGGCCTCTCCCCGCTTGAGGAATATAGGGTTTTCTTCTGTGGCAAAGTCTCGTGGAGACGATGTATTCCCTTTGTCGGTTTGTTTTGGGACCGGTCCTGGCTTTCTCAAAATGTCAGTGAGGCTCTTTCTTCCCCAGCCTGCTTGTTGACACATCCTGGATGGGCCGGCCGAGGGAGGCATTGCTGGGGGCAGCATGCCTGACCCTGGGTGATGCTCCAGGCACTTGTAGGACCTGCAAGAAGGGAGGAGCAGCTAGGCTGCCCATGTGGTTCAGGTTCCAAGGACCTCTGCCCCACTGAACTTGCACCGAAGACCCTTTGTTCACGTAACAGAGCTACCCCGCACCGGTGACGGGGCCTGAGAAACTGTGGGAGGGAAGGACCTGTTCCTTTTGTAAGGGAGCTCTCCGGCTTGGCTCAGGACCCAGCCCTGGCTCCTGGCACTTCCGGGGTCTGCAATTCTCGGCCCTACTGGGCTTGGGTTAAAGGTGGGAAAGCGGGACTTAGCACCAGGCTGGGGTGTGCCAGCATCAGGGGAAGTAGGAGGCTGGCTACAGAGGCTCAATTACCAGGGCAGACAAGAAGAAAATCTCCCATTAGCTGTGCGATGGGTTTATTTTCACGTTATTTATTTTAGAGATTGCTCCGTGTTGAGCTCCAGGATTTGCAGCTGGCCCAGGTACACGGATGGAGCTTTGCCACGTTGAGTCCACATAACCACACACCTGCACCCACTGGGAGGGAAGGGGCGGAAGGCCGACTTGCTGGAGCCCTACCTTGAGCAAACACGGAAACTCAGGGACCCTCTTGCCCCTGCAGCTGGAGGCTGGATGCAGAGAGAGGAACCAGGCGTGGCTGAGAGCCGGGCACAAGTGAACTCGTCCAACCCTTATTCCAGCCTCATGAGATAGGTACTATTATTATCATTCTCCCCATTTTATAGATGAGGAAGCCAGTGGAGTTAACATGCCCAAAGGTCATACAGCTAATAAGAGGCCAATCTGGGCTTTGAACCCCTGCAGCCTGTCCCCAGGGCCATGGCCTCAACCATTCCTCAGGCTGCCCCTGTGATTGTTGAGCCCAGAACCAGAACCACACAGGTTCTGACCCGAACCAGCCATGTGCCCTCAGCCTGAGTTTCTTCCCTCTTCAGTGAAATGGGAGTAAGGACCCGCCAGTCCATTTCGGGTGAGCTAATGGGTAGGAAAGAGCACCCTGGGGAAGGCTTTCATGGTCCCTCTGGTTGGGGTGGCTTTACCTGTTTAGAGTTTGCTGTCGACCTCCAGGGTCTGGGGCTTCCTCCCCCCTCATCGGTCCTGGTCAGCGTGCGAGTCTTAGACTGAAATGCCCCAGAGGGCAGGGACAGCCTGTCTCACCTAATCAGCATCTGTGTTTACGGAGCCCCTTTGGGGCCACCTAAGGGCTCCCCAGGGGATCTGGTTTAAGAAGAGAGGGCCTGTCCCCTCGGAGGGATGGGCTCCAAAGATAGCCAGTGCTGTTGGGGTTCAGAGCGGGCGGCGCCAAGCACATTCGGGCTGGACCCAGAAGAGCGGGTCCACTTCGGAAAGACACAGAGAAAGTGGAGGCGCTGGAGGTAGGGCCTGGGACAGAGCACAAAGCACAGTGGGCAGAGACATGTGGGTGGGTGGCAGGAGGGCCCTACAGGGGGCCGTGTCACCAACTCACTGTGTCCAGGTTCCGGCAGAATGCTGCACCCCACCGCTGCCCCTGGGGCTTTTGAGGACAGCTGGGAAATGCTGTTGGGCCCTGGTGTGTGGCCAGGACCGGGCCACAGGACATTTGCTGCAGCCCCGCTCTGAGGCACAGGATGGTCCTTTACTCTCTGGAATGGTGGCACCAGGCTGGCATGCCTTTCTGCGGACATCAGAGAGGTCATGGCCAAGGGTGTCAGAGCCACTGGCCAGACAGGCTACTTGTACTTCCAGCCAGGGTGTGTTTTTCTGCGGGGAAGGTGGAGGTGGGGTGTCAAAGCTGCTCTGTTTATAACCTGAGCATGGGCTGAGGATTAGGGGCATTCTTCCCAAAGGCAAGGGTTCTCTCTGAACAAGACACCAGCCCCACTGGCCCCGGAGAACCTGGAGGGGAAGGAGAGGAGATCCTTGGAAGTATCCTTCTGTTTCATCTGAATCGTGCTCAGAAATAACTATCAGGGAGATACCGTCAGGAAAGACAAATTGTTCTGCATAAGAATCTTAGATCTTTCTCTGATGCCATGGTCTGTGGTAGGTGCGGGTTTTCAGGTCTTCCAGGAGCTCGTATTAAACAGATGTCCTGGATAAGGATCAGCTCCACGTGATGGAGGTGGCAGCCTTCGGGTTGGCATCTGGGTGCACGGACATTGCCTGCCCTCGGAATCCCCCAGAGAGAAGCTGACCCTAACTCTCCTCTATGTTACTCTTGTTTTAATGTCTTCAGTGGGCTGAGAGTTGAGTTTTAGGGTACTGCTTTATTTTATTTATTTATTTTAGAGAGAGAGAGAGAACAAGTAAGCAGGGAGGGGCAGAGGGAGAAGGAGAGAGAATCTTAAGCAGGCTCCAACCTTAGTGTGGAGTGCAACGAGGGGCTCCATCTCATGACCCTGAGATCATGACCTGAGTGGAATCCAAGAGTCGGATGCTTAACCAACTGAGCCACCCGGGCACCGCTATTTTTGAATTTTTTGTGGTAACTTGGTCTTTTTTTTTTTAATTTAATTTTTTAATTTTTTATTTATTTTTTATTATTTTTTTAAGATTTTATTTATTTATTTGACAGAGAGAGACACAGCGAGAGAGGGAACACAAGCAGAGGGAGTGGGAGAGGGAGAAGCAGGCTTCCCGCCGAGCAGGGAGCCCGATGCGGGGCTCGATCCCAGGACCCCGGGATCATGACCTGAGCCGAAGGCAGACGCTTAACGACTGAGCCACCCAGGCGCCCCTGGTCTTTTTTTTTTTAATTGGAGTAAAATATACAGAACATAAAATTGACAGTTTTGACCATTTTTAAGTGTGCGGTCGGTGACATTGAGAACACTCAGTGTTGTGCGGCCACCACCCCCACCGCCACCAGAACTCTCTTCATCCTCCCAACCGATAGGGTTTGGTATTAACCCTGACCCCTGAGAGGTCCACAGTCTTGCCCTGTCTCGGCTTCCTTTCCCGCAGTGGCCTGGCCATCAGATGCCATCAGATGCCCCCTCCACCTGGGCAATCTTTCTGCTGCTCTTCCTCGTTACTTTCTGGTTTTTGTGTTTGTTTTTGTTTTTATTCTCTGCTTCCGCCACACGAGACTGTCCTCTTTGGGCTGGGTTCTGTGCTGAGCACTTTATACAGCACCTCGTGCATTTCTCCCGCTGATCCTATATGGTCGTTATTAGCACGCACCCCTTCGAGAGGAGGAAGCTGCGTCTGACATGCAACACCCCACGGCCACGGGAATGTCAGAGGCAGGGTTTGATTCTGGACTCTCTGACCTTCCTCCTTCGTCTAGGTGGGAATGTCACTGTGTGGAGTCAAGCACAGCCAGCCCTGCCTCACACGTTAGTGTCGACCCCAGAAGATTTCTAGAATCTGGGTATGTATTATATGAACCATCTTCCATTAGGATTCTTAACTGGAGCCTTTAGCCAAAAAGGATTTACTTGAAAATAGCTTAATTACATACCATAGATAAACTGCTAATGGAATTTACCAAACTGCTAAATTAAGCTTTTCAAGTAATTACACACATACCATAAAGTGCAAGTTTAGCTTTGACCATGGGTCCCTCCCCAGGCAGAGAGACAGCGAATCCTCTCTGGTGGCAGGGGCTTGGTCACCCTGTCAGTTCTTATTCTTAATCATGATGGATTGTGCTTTTCTGTCCCCTCCTGGTGTCCTGATATAGCTTGACTCTGCATTCACTCAGGACAAGGTGATGTAGCCCTATGGTGTGGTCGTCCTGGCCGCAAATATGCCAGAATGTGTTTCCCGTTTCTCCAGCGGACATTCTTTCTAGCACTTTTATCTTCTGCAGTGTGTCTCTCTGGCACCTTTCCTGCTGCTTGTCATCACCCTCTTTGGACTGTGCTCGCCCCTGCTGTGTTGCCCCCCTACTCAGATTTCTGGGGTTTGTCTTTGCTGGGGGCTCAGGGTTCTGGTTTTGGTAGATGTGGCTCTAGTCCAGTCAGCTGGAGAAGCGGGGAGGTGTCCAGCAGCCTTTCACCTGAGCCCCACGCGTAAGATCATTTGTGAGTGGTTACCACGTGCCAGGCACTGCTTCTAATCTAGGACTCAGCATCCCCATTCTACAGATGGGGGAACTGAGGCTCAGAGATGTTAAACACCTTGTCTGAGTTCACACATCTAGTTATGGTATGGACACCTCCATCACTGATGTGTCCTGCCTCCCCCCCCCCCCCAGCTGCTGATCCTTCTGCACCAGACCGGCTCCCTACAAAGGCTAACCCCCTTGGGCTGTGGGGTCTGCTGAATAATGGAGCTCTGCTAACACACCTGTAACAGGGGAGCAGAGTCCCCCGACTCCACACTAGGTAAGCTGCTGCAGGCACAGGCCAGTCAGAGATAGAGGGGTGGGGAAGGCCAGCTAAAAAGTCTGCTCTAGAACTTCTTTTTAAGGAAAGCAATTTTAATACACTGGACTGCAGCTTGAATCAGAAACAAAGATGCAAAAAGGAACTGCTAAGTGAAATGAATGTTAATGAAAAAATTACTAGGCCTTCATTATGTAATCACACATTGCAAACTAAAAATACTTTTTTAAACACACAAGCCCTATTTGCTGGAGTTAGAAATAGAATAGAGAGCTCTAATTTGTTCTGAATAACAATCATGTTATACCACATCCCACATCTGACTTTTCGGACACTTTAGGGGCTCAATCAATGTGGTTTTCCTAAATATTAATGCCACCCCCCCAAACCCAAAAACCTCAACCAAATGGATCCACAGATGCTGACTGAGCACCTCCTGTGTCATGCTGGGAGAAAAAGCAAAGGCCCAATACTTGTTTGGACAGCACGGGTGACTGTTAGCAAGAGAGTGGGACAGAGTGGGTGTGCTCTAGAAGGAAATGGGCTCTGGACAAGGTGTCTTGGTGTATTCGAGAACTGAGCTGGGCCTTCAAGAACGGTCCGCAGATAGGTGGTCACCGGGAGTCCGGCGAGGAATGTTCTGTGAGGGTCCTTCAGTTCATTTTAATAGACAGTGTCTGAGGGCCCTTCTGCATGGAAATTAAGACATGCCTTAACCCTACCAATATTTTTTTTTTTTAAAGATTTTATTTATTTTTTAGAGAGCGAGCAAGAGAGAAACAGCATGAGAGGGGAGAGGGTCAGAGGGAGAAGCAGGCTCCCCGCTGAGCCGGGAGCCCGATGTGGGACTCGATCCCAGGACCCTGGGATCATGACCTGAGCCGAAGGCAGACACTTAACCATCTGAGCCACCCAGGTGCCCAACCCTACCAATATTTTTAAGGGCTACCTCGTCTTCCTCCTGCTGGTCATCACTGACTCAGTTTACCATCTAAAAGATGTGGGGAGCCAGGACTCTCTGATCCTTCCTCTCTCACATAGACGGGGATGCTGTATATAGAATCAAACACAGCCAGCCCTGTCTGGGCTCACGTGTGTCTACACTTGGGGGTTTCTAGAATCTGCATGGACGTGGGAGTGTTATATGGACCGTGCTCCATGAGGATGGAGATCTGTTCAGCACCCTGCTGAAGGCTCTATAGGGCTATAGTGTGGAAGCAGGCAGGGCCACCCACAGGGACCCACCCTCTTTGTATGAGGTTACCCACCAGAAAAGCCAACCAAAACAGACTGAGGAGAACCCCAGGTGATCACTCTTTTAACCGTAGGCCCATTACTGAATTCTCTCATGCCTGCCGCCTGATTTCTTTTAAGCCCTGGTCGTAGGACCACAGGCTTCCACATCCGAGGCCTGGTCACAGAGGCTGGTCCGGTCCTTTCTGCCCCTGCCTGCCTGGGTCCCCAACTGGTTCCCGCTCCATGCAGCCGTTCCCCGCTCTGTCTGCAGCGGCCGAGTCAGGGCTGGGTGGTCCCAGACGCCCTTTAGACAGAGATGCTGACTAGCCCAGTGACCATCATGGCTGACTGCCTTGCCCTCCCCCAGGGAACACACGTGCCCACTCCCCTCCTCAGTGCAGTTAGCCTAGAAACTCCAGGCTCATTGGGCCGAATTCATGCTCCTGAGCAGGCTTGCTTTTTTAGCCTAAAACACAAACTGAGTGACAAAGGCCCCCCCTCCTGTCCCCCTGCCTTGTCCTAGCTGAATGCAAATGCTGGTCTGATGGGGGTCCTGGTGAGGTCCTCCTAGGATGCAGCTGTCTTAGGACCTGGCTCCCCAGGAGCGGGAGCAGGCAGACGGACAGGCCAGAAAGCTCGGGCGGAGCAGTGGTAGTCCACAGCAGGTTCGTGGCCCTTGCTCACTGTGATCCTCAGCCTCCTCGTTGATAAAATAGCCGCCCTTCATATCCCTGTGGCATGTCACAGTAGTGGACTGAAGCAGTGACAGTGTGAAAGCACTTTACAAAGATAAAACCTTTTTTAATCAATTTTTTAAAGATTATTTCTTTATTTATTTGAGCGAGAGAGAGCAGGGTGATGGGCAGAGGGAGAAGCAGACTCCCTACCGAGCAGGGGCCCCAATGCAGGGCTCGATCCCAGGACTCCAGGATCATGACCCGAGCCGAAGGCAGACGCCCAACAGACTGAGCCACCAGGCGCCCAAAGATAAAACCTTTTAAATGGAGGCTGCTGATGCTTTTCTGCAGCCGAGTAGTCTCCATCTGTTCACCAGGCTGGGCTAAATTAACCGTTTGCTTCGTAGGTCATTAAAATAAGTCCATGGGTGTTGGCTCAGCCTCACTGGGGGGATGGAGTCTCAGCCAGTGACCCAAGACCAGGTAAGACTCTCAGGCAGGAGTGGGAAGGGTCCAGGCTGAGTGGCGCCCCAGGGAGCCTGGGTTCTGCTTCATCTGAAACAGCATGGAGATGCCCCACAAGTAGAGTGTGAGTCGGAGGCTTTGTTGTCTTTAAGAAACAATCCCCAGTGTGTCCTGATATCTAGAGCTTCTGCCCTTCGCAAATATTTGCCCAGGGGTGTGGGGAGTAGAGAGGTAACCATGGAGAAGAAAGGCTGGAGGATGAAGGGTATCAGTGACAGCAGGTGAGCGTGATCAGATACCTGTCAGCTTCACTTGGTGTGGATTCAAGTCAACTCGTTCACTGAGTGCCTTCCAGGTCCCTGGGCCAGGAGCTGGGACTCTGACTCTCCTCCTTAGCTTAGAGGTGAGGACCATAGAAGCTAAGCCACTTGCTCAAGGTCAGCAGGGTAATAAGTTTAGAATCAGAATTCAGATGCAGCTGCTTGGACTGCAAATCCCCCGCTCCAACAGGGTAAGGCCAGCACCCTGGGGATGATCCCTCAGGGTGACCAAGCTCTTTGCGCTTTGTACAGCAGTCCCAGGCTCTGCTTTTAAATCTTCACAGCAGAGCAGTGAGGTGAGTATTATGCTGGGTGTTTTAAACCTGGCCGTGCATGTTAAATGAAAAGATGACTGTGGAAACACTTAGTAAATTGTAAAATGCTCTACAGATACGATATAATTACTGCCTCTAATTTACAGGTGAGAACAATAAAGTCAGAGAGGTTCAGTGGCTTGCATAAGGACACATGGGAACAGATGGCAGAGTAAGGATGCCAGCCCCTGTCTTAGGACTCAGGACTGGTTTCTGTTTCCTTGACACCATCAAAGGAAGATTGGTTCGGGATTTATCTGTCCCCTCCCCGGTTTTGTCGCCCCTCCCCGCCCCTCCTCCCCGCCCTACCCACCAAATCGTTGCCAAATGAAAATGAGGCAGAGAATCTCAAGTGGCCCAAGCTAACTTTTCTTAGCTGCCTTTTCTCTTCGTTTGTAGTCCTTATGAAACGGGGTGACGTCAGGGGTGGAGTTAGGGAGGGTGTCTCTCCACATGAGGACTGGGGTGCCGAAGCGGCCCCAGAGGGGTTGTCTGTGTGCTGTTCGCTGTCTGCTCATTGGCAGAAGAGTCCTGGGACCGGAGAGTGGGTGACATGGGCCATTTTGCCCTATGGATGGGCCAATGCGGTTGTTACGACCTCATAAAACTGTGAGTTAAGCTGAACTCCAGGGTGTATATATCCCTGGAACGTGTGTGTACACATGTGTTATTTTAAAAACAAAGACATCATACATGTTGTGTTTGAAAGATCTTAGGCTCCAGACTGAAAAGATAACAAGGAGACAGGTGCTAAGCATCTGCTCTGTGGTGCAGATTCCTCAGCTGTGACAAAGTGCCACAGTGTATCTTATCCCCAAGCAGTGGCAGTCATTCTCCTATTCTCCGTTGCTAACAGTGTCTTCCTTACTTGTTTACTTATTATTTTTGGAAGAACTAGGAAATTAGGATTTATCTGACATCTTCTAGATGCAGAAGCTATGTTGGGAACATTTGTATGCGTCTGCTCATTTATTCCTTACAACAACCTCGCATAAGAGGTATTATTATATGAATTTTTAAGATGAAGATTTAAGTTTCCCAAGTAGTAAAACATGACAGCAAGAGATGAGTATAACATGTCTGACTCCAGATCTACGCTCTTTTGTCAGTGGACTGAGAAAATCCATTTTCATTTTCCTTGTTCTTCATTCCTTCTGTAATCTCAGATCTTCCATCTAGAATCTCTTTCCTCCTATCAGAAATATACCTTTTAAAAATGTCCTTTCATGAGGGTCTGCTTGTGGCAAATTAGAGTTTTGTTTATGGACAATGCCTTCATTTCTCTTATACTTTTTCTTTAATTACTTTCTTGTTTATTTTTAAGTAATCTCTACACCCAGCATGGGGCTTGAACTCACAACCCCGAGATCAAGAGTTGCATGCTCTACCAACTGAGTCAGCCAGGCTCCCCCATTTCTCTTATTCATAAAGAATGTTTTCTTCAGGTACAGAATTCTCAGATGATGGTTACTCTCTTTCAGCATGTTGAAAGTATTTGACCACTGTCTTTCAGCTTGTAATCACTGGAAAGTAACTTGTCTCTTTTCATTGGCTGCTTAAAAAAAAAAAGATTTTTTTTTTAAAGATTTTAGTTATTTATTTGAGAGAGAGAGAAAGTGAGAGAGAGCGCAAGAGGGGGTAGGGTTAGAGGGAGAAGCAGACTCCCCGCCGAGCAGGGAGCCCGATGTGGGACTCGATCCCGGGACTCCGGGATCATGACCTGAGCTGAAGCAGTCGCTTAACCAACTGAGCCACCCAGGCGCCCTAAAAAAAAAAAAAAGATTTTATTTATATATTTATTTGAGTGAGGCGTGCAGAGAGGGAGGGGAGCGCCAGAGGGGAGGGAGAGGTGGGGAAAGAATCTCAAGCAGACTCCCTGCTGAGCATGGAGCCCAGTGTGGGGACTCGATCTCACAACCCTTAGGTCATGGCCTGAGCCGAAACCAAGAGTCAGATGCTTAACTGACTGAGCCACCCAGGAGCCCCTCCTTGGCTGTTTTTAAGATATTCTCTTTGTCTTTGGTATTCTGAAGTCTCACTGACATATAACTGTTGTGGATTTTCTCTTATTTATTCTTTTTGAGATTCATTGGCCTTTTTGGATATGTCTATTTGTATCTGCCCTCCCTTTTAATATTTATTTATTTGAGAGAGAGAGAGAGAGAGAGAGAGAGAGAGAGAGAGAGCATGCATGTGCATGCAGGTGTGAGCGGCGGGCAGGGACAGAGGGAGAGTGAGAGAGAATCTCAAGCAGAATCCCCACTGAGCGTGGAGCCCGACACAGGGCTCCACATGACACAGGGCTCCATCTCAGAACCCTGAGATCATGACCTGAGCCAAAGTCAGATGCTTAACCAACTGAGCCAGCCAGGCACTCCATCTTTCCTCCCTTTTAGAAAATTTGTAGCCATTATCTGTTTAAATGCTTTCTCTCTCTCTTCCCTTTCAAATAGACACCTGCTAGCTTCCATTTCTCATGTCTCTTAAGCTCTCTTTCCTATTTTTCTGAGTCTTTGTCTTTCTGTGCTGCATTTTGGTTAATTTATTTTGACCTAGCTCCTACCTCACCACTTCTTTCTCAGACTGTATCTAATGTGCTATTAAGTCTGTCCACAGATTGTAATTTCAGTTGTTTAATTTTTATTTCTAAAAATTCCCTTTGGTCCATTTTTTTCAAATCTTTATTATTTCTCATGATTTGTTGTTGTTGTTCCTCATACATATTTGCAGGCTTGTCTTTAATTTCTTTTCTTTTTTTTTAAATTTATTTGCGAGAGAGACAATGAGAGAGAGACAGAGAGCATGAGACGGAGGAGGGACAGAGGGAGAAGCAGACTCCCTGCTGAGCAGGGAGCCCGATGTGGGACTCGATCCCGGGACTCCAGGATCATGACCTGAGCCGAAGGCAGTCGCTTAACCAACTGAGCCACCCAGGCGCCCTGTCTTTAATTTCTTTAATGACATCACAGTCATTATTATAATCAGAACCTGTATATTCCATTATCTGAAGAAGTCCCTGGCCACTGAATTCCTTCCTTTCTTGCCAGCTCATCAATGCTGTTAGAAACATTTTTAAAAATATATTTTTTGTACAAGATTTTTTGGTTGTTTTGAGTGGGAGGGTCAAAGTACTTAGCCTACCATAATGTTAGAAATAGAAGTCTAGCATATTTATTTAAAATTAACATGTGGAACATAAGGAATAGCACAGAGGACCACAGGGGAAAGGAGGGAAAACTGAATGGAGAGAAATCAGAGAGGGAGACAAGCCATGAGAGGCTCTGGACTCTGGGAAACAAACTGAGGGCTACAGAGGGGAGGGAGTAGGGGGGATGGGGTAACTGGGTGATGGGCATTAAGGAGGGCACGTGTTGTGATGAGCACTGGGTGTTATACCCAACTAATGAATTGTTGAACACTACATCAAAAACTTACGATGGCTAACTGAACATAATAAAAAAATAAAATAAAATTGACAAAATTATGAGTGGAAAAAGTAATCCGATGGAGGTTGGCCTTTGGGACCTAGAATTGTCCATAGTGTACTGAATGTATTTTATGAATGTCCTGAACAGTACATGCGTGCCTTAGCAAGAAGCCAGTCAGCGTGGCTTGCCCAGCCCAGGGACAGAGTGATGGAGGTTTGTTCTGCTCTGAGCCCCACCTCTGGAGGACTCAACTCTGGAAGTAGTATGACCAAACAAGGGGGTCTTCAAGAGACCTCCTATCTGAGAGATCATTTTATCTCTAAGGGATTAAGGGCACCCTGAGGAGAGGAGGGCTTGATAAGACTTATGTCCCAGTTGCTGCTGAGTCCTATCTTGGTCTTACCTCTGCTTGGAATTCAGGGGTACATGTTACTCCATCCCAGTGGTCCTCTGGGAGTATCCAAAATGGATATAGAGGGGACCCTAGAACCCAAGCTGGCCTCAGCCTCTCCTCCCCATTTACCACACCCAATCCCTCAGTCCTCCTGATCCCACCTACTAAGTAGCTGTAGGATCTGTTCATCCAAACCTACTCATCTGCCACCCTGGTGCAAGACACCGCTACCTCTCATCTGGACCATAACATTTCCCCAGCTGCTTTCAATATATCCACTCTCTGTCCCTCCTCTCCCTTCCCCATTTCATTGCCCCACAAGTAGCCAGAGTCATCTTTTAAAAAATACCAATCACATGGTGACTCTCCTAAACTTGTAGGCTTAACATCAGTGATTTCCTACCACTGCTTGGATGAAGTCCCAGATCCCTAACCTGGCCCACAGAGCGCTGTTCTTCAGCCTCATCGCTGGCCACTCCTTGCCATGTTAAAATTGTGCTCTTCACCTTGATTTCCTTCCATTTCCTGGACACATGAAAGCTCTTTCTCCCTGAGAGTGTTTGCGTCTGCCGTTCCTTCTCCTTAGCTGCTCTCCATCCTCTTCCCTGGCTCACTCCTGTTCATCTTGGGGGCTCCACCTTAAATGTGCTTTCCCTTCCCTCATCTTCTCTCTATGCTGTACGCTCCCAATAGCAAGCATTCTGTATGTCCCTTCGCGTCTTCATCAGAGTACTTACTTCAGTTGTGATTCCATGATTATTTTTGTAATTTCTCTTCATTGTGTGTCTTCCCCCACCATCTGGTGGGGGTTGGATTCATGCATGTCCTGCTCGTCTCTGTATCTCCAACACAAAGCACAAAGCCTGGCGTGTGGTAGATGTTGCCCATCTGGAGAATAAATCTGTGAATGGATCTGGTTCCTGCCTCCATCCCTCCCCTGGCACTGCTCTTACTGAGTTCACCTGTGACCTTCTCATTGCTAAATCCACTGTTTCTTCTCAGTCTTGAAACGTGAGACTTCCCATTTAAAAACCACTGTCAACCCTCTATTTCTTTAAACATTCTCCAACTTTTCTTATCCTTGGATTTTGAGACAGCATTCTTTCCTTCATTTTCATCTACCCCTCTAAGCTCTGCTTCTGAGTCTCCCTTGCTCTCTTGCTCTGGGTGTCCCTTAAATGTTAGTGTTGGGGCGCCCGGGTAGCTCAGTTGGTTAAGCGTCCAACTCTTGATTTCGGCTCAGGTCCTGATCTGGGGGTCGTGGAATTGAGCCCCACACTGGGCTCTGCACTGGGTGTGGAGTCTGCTTAAGATTCTCTCTCTCCCTCTCCCTCTGCCCCACCCCCCCTTACGCTGCCCCCCCAGTCTGCACACATGCGTGCGCGGTCTCTCCGTCTCTTAAAAAAAAAAAAAAGTTAGTGTCCTTCATGAATCCAGCCTTCGCTCTTTCACTCTTTTCCCTCCTACACAATCTGTGATCAGCCTTCACTTTATCTTGGCTTCAAGCATCACATTTATGCTGGTGAACCCCAAACCCATATGTCCGGCCCGGACCCTGCCCCTGAGTACCAGATCCTTCTTTAGCATTGCATTTTGAAATACCTTCATCCTGATGTCCCACAGACACCTCAATCTTCATATTTCACAAATGGACCTTTTTAATCTTCCCTGCCCAACGTTTCCTCCTCCAGCATTTCCAATCTGGCTAAATAGTTTTACCGCCAACCTAGTTTCTGAGGCTAGAAGCCACGGAGGCATCCCGGGTACGTCTGCCATCTCTGCATCCCATGTCCAGCTGTTAACACAACCTGTCTCTTGCATCCCTTGTTCCTCTTCCTTCCGCACTGCCACCACTTAGTGTAGCTTCTGCCCTTGTTCATATCACCTCTTAGCTGGGCTCCCTCCTTCTGGCCTCTTCTCCTCCAGTCCATTCCCAGCACCAGTGCCAGAGATCTTGTCCCACAGGACCAAGCTTGATCATGCTGCTTCCCTGCCTCACCTCCCGCCTTTCTCCAAAATGCCTGTATGGTGAAGCCCATGCTCCTTAGGCTGATATGGAAGGTTCTTCCCCGACGCCATCTTTCTTGCTGGCTTTGCTTCTCTTCCACCATTCACCTTCCTTTGAATATGCCATCCTTTCTCATCATGTGCGTATGGTGTCGAGCAGGGGTTCTCAAACATTATGGGGCTTCCAGAATCACATGGAGGGCTTGTTAAAACACCACATGCTCCGTAAGTCTGAAATGAGGCTCAAGATCTGAATTTGTCACAGGTCCCCAAGGGCTGCTGGTGCTGTTGTTCTGGTGACCACTGTGAGAATCACTGGTGTAGATGGGTCAAGAGTGTGAGCCCAGGGAGCCCTGCTGCCTGGGATCAAATCCTGCCTCTGCCCCTCATTTCCTGTATCACTTACCCTCTCCATACCTCAGTTTAGTTTTCCTTAAGATGAGGCAAATAATATGAGCTACCTCATCAGCTTTGGTGGAGGCCTGAATGAGTTAATCCTCAGAGAGCCCTAAAAACAGTACCTGGTTCGTTGTAAGTGCTCAGGAAATGCTAGCCACCACCATTGTTTATGATGATTTTGATCGTTATTCATATCCTTGGTTGTGAAGGTCTGCCTTTCTCAATCTTTTCTGCTGACAATCTTCTGCTCTTCCCTTGAGAATGAGTTTGTTTTCCAAGGTGCTTTTGCTAGCACTCCCCACCCCCACATCCCTGATGTACACCCAGGCCGGAGTGCACCAGTGCATCTCCCACCGAGGCACTTGCCACGTGGGGCCCACCTACCTCCTGGCCAGGAGTGGGTCTCGCCCACCATGCACTCTCCAGGGCTTCATTTGTGCATCCCTGTCTGGTACATCATAGCGACTCAAACATGTTTAACGATTCAGTGACCGAATTGGCATGTACTGTAGAATTGAATACTGTATTGACAAGGCAGTTACACGGGTCAAGTCTGGGGAGAGGACTAAACACCAAGAAAAGGTGGGGAGAAAAATCTGATGTGGAAATTTGGGAAGTTGTAGTCAGGATCTTGAGATTATGCTTCAGGAATATGGACCCGTGGTTTTAGGAACATCTGAAGGCACATCATTAGGACCATCTTAGCTGTAGGCAGTCAAAACAAAACCCCAAAACTCAACTCAGTGAACATAGACAACAAGGATATGTATTACTTGTATAGTGAGAAGTCTGGAGGAAGGGGAGCACTAGGGCTGTTTAACCCAGTGGTTCAGTGATGTCATCAAGGACCTGGGTTCTTTATTTCTCTGTTCTTCCCTTATGCTTCCCCATCACGGTCACAACGTGCCTGGACAAAGACAACATCCAGCAGAGGAAGAAGTTCCTGCATCTCTTTTTCAGAGCCAAAAAAACATTTCCAGGAACGTCCCCAGGAGGCCCCTCTCAATGACCAGAAGAAGCGAGAAGCCCACCCCTAACTTGCTCACAGGCAAGGGCTCTGCATTTGCTCGGACGGCATAGGGCCCCTGGGCTGGGCATACGGTCGCCTACCCTGAATGATAACAGCAATGGAGTTCTGTTGGAAAGGAGCAAGGGAGAAATGGATGTTGCTTAAGCACAGTGTCTGCTTCAAAACCAGACCCAAATCCCAGCTGGAAATTTATTTGAAAAGGAACAGGATACAAATTAAGTGACTTCAAAGGCCTTTTCTACTCTGAGTATCTGTAATGAATTATTTGAAGTCAAAGTGAAGAGACCTTTCCTCTGTCTGTTCCATCTGCAGGTCATGCCCTGACCACAGCTGCCCCTCAGGAGACTGGCCTGGAGCCAAAGTCACGTCATCGGGCTGCTGGTCAAGGGTGGAGCGGGAGCGACTCTCGGCTTTTCCTCATGAGCCCCGCCTGGGTGTCCACCTGGCACTCAGCACGAGCACGTCTCTTCCTGCCGGAGCAGCTGCTCGACCCGGAGGCCTGGCCTTCAGAGAGAGCTCCAGGAGCGCTCAAGCCCGCTGTGCTGCCTCCCCGACCCCACGCGTGTAAGGGGCCACGGGACTTGCTCACGGTAAGAACCGGAGGTTCCTCGAGCAGGTGTGGTGGGAACTTGCGAGAAGGCCAGGCCAAATAGGCAAACATTCTGAATGATGACGCTGTATCTCTGCTAGGGGTCTCTGATTTTCTGGAGCCCCTCTTAAAAACTCTTGTAGTCCGACCTACCAACCTACCTGGATTTTGAGTTTCCTGCAGGTCAGGTTTGTGGAGAACTGTGGAATAGGCTCTGAACAGGTGAAAGGAGCTGGTAAGAAACTGATGGGAGCGTCTTGACCAGGGGTAGCAGGTAACGATTGTGGACAGCAGTGGGTATCCACAGTGGGCAACGAGTCTGGGCTCAGCCGGGAGCGTGGTGACAGCTTCTAGAAATTGACTACTAGCCTGACATCCTGATGCTTTCCCAGGTCTTCCAGACACACCTATCAGGAGCAGCTAAAATGAAAGACGGTAGAAGACTGAGGCCAGATGGCAGGGCAGTGGGATTTAGTTAGGAGTGACGTCTGTGGCATCCACTGGGGGGTGAGGTCATGCTTCCTTGGCCACTATGAGATGTACTGTATTACACGTATTATATATGTATATAATGTGTATGTGCGTATGTATGTATGTATTATATTTTTTGTGTCTGTCTTAAATCTTCAATCACATTGTCAACTCCCCAGGGCAGTCATGGAACATTGAATTCTCCTATGTTCTTCACAAGGTCAGTACTCCGAAATGATTGGTTGACTGAGTTTTTACTGCACACCTATACAATAAAACTCAATCAGCCCAGGTCCCAGAGTTTTCATCCGTTGGGGCAGAGATGCCATCAGTGCCTTCCGAGCACCTCCTGAGATGGGACAGCATCAGCTACCCCTGCCATGTGAGCTGGCCAGAGCGCATTCATTTCCTATGGCAGCTGTAACAAAGTACCACAAACAGGGTGATTTAAAACGGCAGAAATTGATCATCTCTCCGTTCTGGAGGATTGAGGTCCAGAGTCCAGGCGTTGGCAGGACCATGCTCCCTCTCCAGTCTATAGAGGAATCCTTCCTTGCCTCTTCCCAGCTTCTGGGGGTTTGTCAACCATCTTCAGCATTTTGTGGCTTGTGGCCACATAATCCACACTCTGCCTTCATTGTCACATGGCTTTCTCCCTCTGTATCTTTATCTTCATACAACTGTCTTTTTAAGATTTTATTCATTCATTTGATAAGGAGAGAGAGATTGAGAGCACAAGCAGGGGGTAGTGGCAGGCAGAGGGAGAGGGAGAAGCAGGTTCCCTGCTGAGCAGGGAGCCCGATGCAGGGCTTGATCCCAGGACCCTGGGATCATGACCCGAGCCGAAGGCAGTCACTTAACCAACTGAGCCACCCAGGCGCCCCACACGACTGCCTTCTTATTGGACTAGGGACCCACCACACTCCAGGATGACCTAATCTTAGCTAGTGACATCTGCAATGACCTTATTTCTAAATGAGCTCCCATTTGATGCACTGCGGGTGAGGACTTCAACAGGTCTTTAATGGAGATCGCCATTCAACCCAGAACACTAAGTGAGCTCATCCAGGGTGGCAAGACAAGCACATACGAAAGACGTGAATATTGAGTGTCCCTTGGTGCTGAGAAGCACGTGTCCCCTCTTCTCTGTCCTCTGGCATTCTCCAGGGAAGTTTGCGTGAGCTGGGGCCTGGCTGGACACACCGGGATACTGTGCTTTGGGGGAGGACCTCCATATTCCTGTAACTCTCCCTTTTCATAGGACAAGTTGGGGAGAGGTCCCAACGGAGGGGAAAAACCAGACCATTTGGGTTCTAGGCAGCCTTAATTTTCAAGGAAAGTGGGGGAGCCCCACCTCATCCTGTGGGAAGTTGTATGCCCTTTCCCTGGGGGAGGCAGAGCTTTGGGACCCAACCAGCTCATTGCCGGGCAATTCACAGGGAGTCCCAAATAACAGACACTCAACAACCTGCTTATTTCCAAACCTAGGAGACCTCGTTCCCTTTGCTGCCAGTTTTGTTGCTTCCCCAGTTTAGGACCAATTAGTACAGAAGTTATAATCCAGGGACCTGCAGGCCATTCCATTTGTAGCCTGAAAATGTGCATTGTTCACAGTGGCTGGTGTATTTTTTTTTTAACACGATATTTTTATATCATTTTTTGAATAGGCAATATGTTTACATAGTTCAAAAACAAAACCATTCTAGGAAGCTATCTAGTGAAATCTTATCTTGGCCTCTGTTTGCCTGCCCTGCCCCCTCCTGGGACAATAATCAGCTTAATTAGTTTTATACATCCTTCTAGAGTTTCATTTTGCAAATACAAGTCAGTACAAATATACCTGATACCTCTATCCTGTCTTTTCTTACTATACACACTTTTTTAAACCTTGTTTGTTTTTTTCCACTTAATTTATCTCGGTGCTCGTTTCCTGTGGTATGTTGAGAGTTTTCTGATTTTTTTTTTTGACAGAGGCATAGTGCGCCATTGTAGGGATGTAGCCTAATTGATTCAACCAATCCCCTACCGATGGGCACAGGTCGCCATTTTCAGTCATTTGGCGTTTATTACAAGTAATGGTGCAGTGAGTAAGCTTGCCATTCTGCCTCGTGACTAAATGTGTATAACGCTTAAAAATTCTAAACTACCTTTAAATTATCAAAAGGACTGGAAACAGTGGGTTCTAATAACCCCGGGTTTGGACTGAGTAGCTGCTATCTCTAAGGATCCCTGACGTTGGGACTGGCCTGTTCCCATCTGCCATTTCCCCACCCTTCCCCCCGTTTTGTCTTCTATTAAGTCGGAGTGTTGACTGCCACAGAGCATCACCACTGTGCAGTCCTTCTTACGGTAGCTAAAGAAGAAAGAGGAGAACTCAGGGACTCGTGTCTCTTCAAACTGGCAAATGAAAGCCAAGGGGGGTCTTTTGCAAGAAGAGGAGAGGGCAGATGTCTGTGTGGGTGTGATTCTCCTTCGTTCACACCTGACGGGTTGGCTCACCTGTGTTACTTGTCTGGACACTTGGGTGTGTAGTGCTGTCTCGTTATGGCTGTGCCATTTCGCCTCAGAGTAGAAGGAGAGGAACTCTGCTCGCTGGCTGTTTTAGCACAGCCTGAGTAGCTGCTTGGAGACCCAGGATAAAAATGAACTCGATGGTCAGAAGGATTGTTCTATTGCATGCACTATCTCACCAGAACCCCATGAGGATGTGGTATTTCTATTTGCATTTTATAGATCAGAGTCAAGTCGCTTGACCAAGATTTGTAACTCGTGCTTTGTAGAACGAGTATCTGAACCCAGGAATTTCTGGCTCTAGAACCTGATGCTTTAGCTAATCTTTTATGCTGCCTCCAGATCTTAAAAGAAAATGGTGTGAATTACAGTTACACCTCTCACATTTTAAGCTTGCCGTCAGGTCATGGCAAAGATAAGAGAGCAGCTCTGAAAATGGGCGAGTTGGTGAGGGCTTGGGATGAGAATGCATTTTGTTCTCCTAACAAAGGTGAGGGCTCATCCTTTATGGTCTGTCATGCTGTCGTCAGCCCCATTGCCCCCTTTGCTCTTCCGGTCCCCAGACATTTGCAGAACAGCTTCTGAAGGTGAGGCAGTGCGCCAGAAGTGAGAGGAAAGGGGGGCGAGCCACACCCTGGCCCTTGGAGCCTAGTTAGGCCACGTCCACAGAGGTGGCAGTACCACCTGGTCAGTGTGGTGTGGGAAGGGCGTCATGTGTCGGGCTGGGGCCTCCATGTGATAAAAGAAATGGACTCACTGCAGTGGAGTAACAAGGTGGGTGGTTTCCAGTTTGTCTTGGGTCTTTACCATTGCTCGATGAAGGGAGGAAGTGAGGGCCCGGAAGTGGAGACTGTGGGCTAAGATATTGAGCCATCCTTCTGCCCACAGCCCAGGCTGAAGCTGGCGGCGGCCGCAGCTCTGCAGGCTGGGGGCTCCTTGGAGACTTGGCCTCCGTCGTGGTGGAAAGGTGGGCTGAAGGAAGCCTCCTCTCCCCCTTGCTGCTCCTATCTCTGCTTTTCTCCGTTCTTGGCCATTCTGCTAGCAGCTGGTGTGGGAGGAGGGGTAGCAGTTGAGGTGGGGGGGATGGGCCAGGAGGGTGTAGTTCATAGGTCATTGAATCTGACGTACATTTATTTATTTATTTATTTATTTATTTATTTTTAAAGATTTTATTTATTTAGAGAGAGCGTGCACGAGCAGGGAGAGGGGCAGAGTGAGAGGGAGAGAGAGAATCTCAGGCGGACTCCATGCTGAGTGTGGATCCCGACGTGGGGCTCAGTCTCACGACCCCGAGATCACGAGCTGAGCTAAAACCAGGAGTCAGCCGCTCAACTGACTGAACCACCCAGGCGCCCCTGAATCTGACCTTTTAAGTCACATGTCAGCAGCAGGATTTGCCTGCTGGGGCTTCTTGTGACAGGGAAGTTCCTTTCCTGGCTTTTTATTGCTGCCACTTATTTTTCTTCTCCCCTCAGTTTGCGTGCCAAAGCATCTAGCATCTCTGTAGTTATCGCAGAGCAACGAGGGGTGTTGCTTTTATTTATTCTTTCTCTGAGCAGGAAGCTAACCACAGCAGCCTCCTGGCAGAGGGAGTGGGGAGGGAGATGGTTGCTCTTCATTCAGACACTGGTCTTCGGCACAGGGGCAAAGTTTTCAAAACAGAGGTGTCAGAAACTCCATCCAAGTGAGCGCGGGGGATCTATTGCTTGTGCTTCTACAGATGCGTAATGGAAGGCCACTGTTTCCCGGGTAAAAAGGAGAATTCAGTCCTGAGTGAATACAGACAAGGGGCCTTTCTAGGGCCACAGCTGTTGCGCTCCTCTGTGTTGGTGGCTGTGTGCAGCTACGAGAGCAGAACCCCAGGTTCTGCTTGTCCTCACGGAGCTTGGTGACGAGAAGAGGAGCAAAATATACAGTCGACCAACCTTCTTGGGCCTGCTTCCTCATTGGAGAAACGAGGAAGGTTGGCTTTGGTCAGCATTCCTGATGGGGTCAGTACTGCCCCCAGAGGAGTGCTTTACAAACCCATTCAGGGTGCATGGGAATCACCTGGGGGTCTTGTTAAAAATGCACATTCTGATCCAGTAAGTCTAGCTCAAGGCTTAAGATTCTGCATTTCCAACAGACTCCCAGGTGCTGCTGTGGGTCCAGGGACCACAGGGCTTTCAGGATCGAAGCCTAGAAGGTGTTTTGTAAATCCGTGGGATGGTTTTGACAAATGCCCAAGAATTTTCTGTGTGTGTGCTGGGGGTGCCAGTAGTGATTCTGTGTGCAAATCAGCCCCACCAGTGAAGACTTGTCACCTGCCCTGCCAAACTCAACCCAAAACAAATATAAATCAGTTATACTTTCCCACATAGTCACACTAAAAAGTTTTCAAGTAAGTGATGCCAAGATCCCAGTAATTTAGGAGCTGTTTTTTGGGGAAGAGAAGCCTAAATGACATAAAGACAAAATCTTAAAATGATTGGATAATTTCCCCACTCTATGCATTCTGTCTAGATTAGAGCATTTCCAAACATACACTTAACTGACAAGAGTTTCAGTGCAACATGTAGTTACTGCAAAAGCAAGGAGGCCACTTGCAGATTTGTAACAGGAGATTTGAGACTTTATCTAACACACAAAGTTCCAGGATGACACATTATTAGATTAGCAGAGGCACATGGCATGTCACCATGTTGATAAACTTCTTTATAAAAACTGCTTTTAAAATAGTTTACATTCTAATAAATGTATATCCATTTGTAGGACAATGATGAGAAACCTCTTGCAAAAAGTAGACATTACAATGATTTACTTTGGGGTTGCTTTTCTTTTTCACTCTTACTTTGATATTCCCCTTTGAGACGCATCAAACAAGATTTTCTTTTTTTTTTTTTAAGATTTTATTTATTTGAGAGAGATCGAGAGTGAGAGCATGAGCAGGGGGAAGGGGCAGGGGCAGAGGGGCAGAAGCAGACTCCCCGCTGAGCAGGGAGCCAGACACGGGACTCGAAACCTAGGACCCTGGGATCATGACCTGCGCTGAAGGCAGACGCTTAACCGACTGAGCCACCCAGGCGCCCCTCAAACAACATTTTTCAATCCAGCCTCCCCCCACTGCCTGAATGAAAGGGAGATGGCTTCCACACCTCTTGTAATGCTCAAGATTGAATGTATGCCTCCACCCTGTGGGTGGGATTTCCAGATTGGAGACGATGTTTTCCATGATTCTTTGTCACTGCCCTGTCCCATGTCAGTATCATCAATTATTATGACACTGTATAAAGTTTAACTCGTTCGCAAGAATAACATACTTCCTTGTTTTATCTATTTTCTCGTTAGTGATTTCACCTGACATGCTATCCCTACCTCAGTTGGGGCTGTTTCCTTCTTCCTGTCATCAGCTACAAACCAGTAAGCAGGTTTGTTATTTCTCCTCTGAACATTTTTTTTTTTTTTTAATTCTGTTGTCCTCTGGTCTTTTATTTCCTTGTACTCATATGAAGTATGATCTAATCTTATTCATTGTAAGCAGGTGTAAGCCTTGACTACTTCATTAATGTGTTCCCATGCAGTCCTGCATGAACACTTATGTATTGAAATATTTATTATTTTAATATAAAGTGCTTTCCTTTTTTCTCCTGTATATTACAGTTAGAGCTAAATTATGCATGTGGGTCAACTCCCGTATCTGGAAGGGTCACTTCAGGCTGCTTAGAGGGCGTTTCCCAATATTTGTTACAGGAACAGGGCATGGATTGGAGAGCGTAGAGCATGGTGGGAGGTCTCTGAGGCCTCTGACATTTGTGAAATGTTAAAAAACCAGTAGATGGCAGTCCTATCTGTGGCTCCATTGAACTAATCCTGGAGGAGAAAGCAGTCAGGAAAGTCGGTTATCACTCCTAGAGTCCGCTTGGGTGAGATGTGATGTGTCCTCGGGACTTGGAATCGTGGTTCTCCCCAAGTTGTTCCTGAGAAACCAGGTAACTTAAACAAAAGCAAACACAAAAGCCCACACATATACTTCACACCTTGACTCCACCCAGGATCATCTGCCACTGAATCTTGGATTGAGGACCCGGTGTCTGGAGTCTACAAGTGTCTCCAGAGGAGGGTTGAGAATCACTGTCTCCAGTGGGGTGAACAGTGAAAAATAGGTCCGCTTCCTACCTACCAGACCTACGAATGTGATCCTATCAGAAGGAGAGGCTTTGCAGGTGTAATTAAGTCTCAGATCTCCAGATGAGATCATGTTGGGTCATCCATGTGGGCCCTCCATTCAATGACAAGTGTCCTTATAGACACTTATGGGCACATGGAGGACAGACACAGAGAGGAGAAGGCCATGTGAGGACAGAGGTATAGATTATTCTTATGGAACCACCAGAAGCCAGAAGAAGTAAGGACTGATTTCTCCCCTAGCACCTTCAGAGGGGGCACAGCCTGTGGACACCTAGATCTAGGACTTCCAGCCTCCAGAACCATGAGAGAATACATTTCTGCTATTTTAAGACACCTAGTTTTTGATGATTTGTTATGGCAGCTCTAGAAAACCAAGACACTGCTTGAAGGGTGGATAACATTTGGTAAGAGGGAAGGAATATAAGAGGTTTTTTAAAAAAAATTTAATTTTTAAAAATTTATTTATTTGAGGGGGGGAGGGGCAGAGGAAGAGGGAGAGAAATCCTTAAGCAGATTCCCTGCTGAGCACAGAGCCCAATGGCGGGGCTGGATCCCAGGACCCTGAGATCACGACCTGAGCCGAAATCAAGAGTTGGCCGCTTAACTGACTGCGCCATCCGGGCGCCCCACGAGTTTTTTAGATATGGCAGCAAAATGAGTGAGAGCAGGAAGGTGTGACTGTAGGGAGGATGGGCGAAAGGACGGCGAGAACAGACCACCAGAGAATCCCTGGGTGTGGACGATTCCTATTGCTAAGAAAGATGCCCTCTTGTCCGTGCTGGCCCATCCTACTTCAGGGAATCGCCTTTGCAGTGCCTCGCAGGACCACAAAGGGACCCAGAAGCCCAGGAAGCGAGTTTGCACCTCCTTCTACAAGTGTGGGAGCCGCTGAGGGGTCCTGAGGAGGGAGGGACAGGGCAATGATTTAGGGGCACCCCCCTGCCTGGCCTGGAGACGCGTGCCTGAACACTCACATCTGTTTTGGGTTCCTGTAACTGGTCCCCAAATCCATTCTGTTCTCACCTCTTCTCACACCAGCAGTGCCCCCTGCAGCGGGGGCTTCACATGCGAGCGAAGTCGTTGTTTTCCAGCCCTGGAAATCTGGGTGATTTTGCTGCTGCCACTGGCTGGATCTGCCAAGGTCCTAGACGTGGATCCCATGCAGATCCCTCCGTGCAGTCATATCACTTCTGATGAACTCCAGAGGGACCATCCTCAGTCTCTGCACTGGAAGGAGAGCAGCCAACCTCAAGGCTCGTGCAGGTGCGGACGCATCTCGCAGGCACTGCACGATGGAACACAGAACCATGCCCTATTGTCTGCGAACGTAAGCAAGGGAAATCGTTCATTGATAATGCTCATGAACTTGGTGTCCTCCTTGACTTTTCTGGCTGGTGCACAGAAGCTGAGAGGGGGTGAGAGTGCCCCAGACGTGGGCTCACTGATCACATTGCTGGATCTTGTGTGTGCATTTCCCAGGCATTGTCCTCAGCAGCCAACTCAGGGAGGACCAGTCCTGTGGGAGCAGAGAGGTCCCCTGAGTATGATTGCCTTCAGGGTGGAGAAGCAATCAAACAATCTAGGGACTGCAGCGCGCTGAGCTGGGGGTGGGTGTGGGCACCTGGATTGGAGGCAGAGAGAAGAGGAAGCAGAGGGGAGCAACCGACCTGTGGTTATTCTTAGTCTTCAACTGTCAGCTGTGTTGGGGATGTAACATTACCCACTGTCCCAGAAACGAGCGAAGGACATAAAAACTCTTTCATTTCATTTGCTGGGAATGAATGCCTCAAAAGGAAGGAGGTCACTTCCTTCTATGGACACCACCCCATGGCACTGTTAGGTCGGTGGCTACTGTTTTAATGTTGAACGAGAGGCTGCAAAATGTTGGGTGCAGGTCAGAGTGGAGCTGTTAGCCTTAGGAGTAATTTTGGGACCTTCCAGAGAGGATGTCTGGCTAGAGGGCATCCCAGGCATCCACCTGCCTCCAGGAACCTAAGCACCCATCCTTGCCCACTGTGGATTGTGAAGGAGAAGAGCATCTTCAAATGAGATGTGGGGCCAACGTTAGGGAGCAGGGATGGAAGACCACTGCTGGTGTCAAGTCTCACAGGGGCACTTAGCTGCCCCTTCCCGAGGCCCTAACCTCACCGTGACCCTGAGGCAGAGCACAGCCTGGGAAGGGGCTCTTTCCACAAGTCCTACTTCTGATGCGCTGGAGCTCTTCCATGTTCAGGGCGAGTCCTGTGCTGTATGTCCCTATGTTTGTTACGGAATCTGGACTGGATCGCCTGGCGGAAGAACCAAGTGGCACCGGGAGATCTTGGAGGATAGGAGGTTTATTTAACACCGCGGGCTCAGAGAAGAGCGGTCTCCAAAGGTCTGAGCCCCGAGCACAAAGAGGGCAATTGATACACTTCTACTTCCGCATACCTGGCACTTTTGGCACGTGCACGAAGTGGGGCAGGGAGAAGAACCCGGATTGGTGAGCGAGGGAAGCAGAGCAGGGAGAAGAAGCCTGAAGAGCCCCGGGGCAAGGACTGGGACTCTCTCTCTGGCTCGGTCAGCCATCTTAGGACACAGATTTTCCTTATCACACTGACATCAGAAATAATAAATGAAGCAACTAAGGAATGGTCAGCCCTCCGTTCTGAGCACCGCCTCCATACTGCCTCACCTCCACTTCTTTGCTTCTGTGCTCTGAGCAGCTGGGCCAGCTCAGGTTCCCACAGCCTCGACTTGGTGTAGTCTCCTTTCTGCAATGTTTCTGTTTGACCCCGTCCTCCACACTGTCTTCATACTGTCCTGGTTTCTCTGACCACTGACTATTTGACCTGAGGGAGGTTACTCAACCTTTCTGAGCCTTGTGTATAAACAAGGGTGGACAAAATTGCATAGGATTATAGGTAGTGCCAATGAAGACAAAATAGTTTTGTAGCTAGCAGAGTGCTTGGCACCTATTAACTGCCGGAAATATGTTCTGTTCTGGATCTCTTGATGACTCCGACTCCTTACTATCTACAAAATTAAGAGTAATCCTCTTAGAATTCAGTTCACCCAAGAAGCATCTGTTGACTCCTGTTATGTGCTAGTTGTTATGCTAGGTACTATGGTTACAGAATGAATGAGCCATGATCCCTGACCTCCTAGAGCTCAAAATTTCGTGGGGGATAGACGTGAATACAACCAAGTATAATGCCATGTGATGAGTGTTACGTTAGCAACACAGAGGGCCATAGAAACACAAAGAATAAGCAACCGAGGCTACTTGGCATGGCATTTGAGGCATCCCAGCCCACCCAGCCGTACTTCTCACTCTGGGTGAGTACCTGTGCATACTATCTTCTTACTCACATTTTCCCAAATTGTCCTCTCCATCGCTCCAGCTCTAGGGTCCATTTCATGCTCCTCCTTTGCCTGAGGTCATTCTACCTATCCTGCAGGGCCCATAGACATGCCCTGTTCTCCACAAAGTCTCAATCTATCACCCAGATAGTTGTTCTTTATAATCTGTTGAATTTTTTTCTTGAAAAACATACTTTATTTACAAGCAATGTATGTTTATCATAAAAAGAACTATCAGAGAATATAACAAATAGTAAAGAAGAGGAAAAAATTACCCATAGATCCAATAAACAGAGATGCTCACTATTAACATAACATAACATTGGGGTATATTTCTTCCCATCCTTTTTCAGGACACACACACATACACGTACTTTTCTTACTACCTTTCCTCATTCTGCCTTATGTTTAAGTTTGTCACATACATCTAACTCCATTAGACTGTGAGCTTTTGAGGGCATGGATAATGGGCTGCTCACTTTTTATTCCTTTACCTGACACGTCTTGCACTAAGGGGTCCCTCTGTAAACAGTAGCTGAAGAGAACCACCAGGTGAAATTTCTTTGGCTTTGGAATGCAGCACACTCTTCTTTTGAAAAGAGCAGATTTATTGCCTCTGTGCTTGCTGCTTGTTTAAAACCGTGCACTCAAGCCCTGGTCTTCTGGGTGTCAGGGAAGGCAACAGAAATCCATAACAATTCAACAAGTGGCTGAGACACGGGTGGGTGATGAAGTGTGTTCTGCACCCTGCATTAGGTTGCATTGAAAAGGCAGCTCTACCCCTCATACCTGGCTGAGGCCCTTCTCTTGCTTTGGAATGACATGGTTGAGTCTGGTAAATCTTTTTTTATCCTTTCTGATCAAAAATAGTGTTGGCGTTTCACCCTAGGGCGGGGAAAGGTGGGTGAGATCTTCTCCAAGAAATCAGTTTGGGCTCGAAACTACTCTTTTCTTAGGTTAAAGTTCCAGAGGCCTTTGAGCCAGGGTTGGGAATGGAAATAACACAGGCTCTTTTCCAGAGAGCTCCATGTAGGGAGGGGAATTCACTCAGCGGGCCACAGGTGAGAGCCAAGCAGAGCACACAAGCATGTTTGATTGGCATAAAAGCAGCAGAGAATGTTCACAGAGCATCAGGATCCCTTCAGGGCATGTGTGGGAACATGAGAAGCTGTGGTATGTTGAGTACCTTCCTTTTTTTTGAAACAAAATGTAGGGAATTTGTCAGTATAGTTGGCAACAGAAGAGTACAGGCAGATGTAAGGGAGACAAGCCAGTTTGCCTTCTGAGCTTTTTATTTGAAGATGGCAGGATGTTTGTTATTTAGATGTCTTTTTTTTTCTTTAAGGGATCTTTGGCATAGCCGAAGCTCTATCTAGAATTAAATATCTCTGAGGGAATTTCATTACAAGATCAAGGAAAAAGGTCTGCAAGGTTTTGGCTTCTGATGAAAAGCATCTAAAACTAAGTAAAATCAAATCGAACCCTTAAACAAACAAATTATTGATTTGGGCGATGTGGGGAAATCTCAGCCCGAGAGCCTCTTTGGGAGCCGAAGAGTGGAGAGGAGACTGAGAAAATATGTAGGGCTCAGCCTTGGAGACTACCTTCTGGCATGGGATTTCTTCTCTCTACACACCAGGAAAAAGAAATTGATGCAGTCTCGTGGCTGACATAGTACAGAAGAGATGAGGAGCCCGAGGCCCAAGGAGGCCAAGCCACTTGTCCCACGCTGGGACATTAGGGCTAATGTGAGGGAGTAGGCTTTAAAAAAAAAAAAATCCGAAATCTACTTTTCTTTCTGCAACTCTATATTGCTGTGGGAGGTAAAGGGATTTAATAGAAAGAGCATAGGTTTTGAGATGCACTTGGTTTGAACCTGGCTGTTTGGGGACACGTTTTTAGTACTTTTTCCAGACTCAGGTTACTCATCTGTATGAAACCCACACTGCCCCCAAACTGCCTCAGGATTGTCCCCACCTTCTCGAGCACAGCCTCCGTCATTCATTCAGGGCCTGTTCCACGTGCTGGGGACACAACAGTGACCCGAAGCCACAAAGCCTCGGCCTTCGTGGAGCTCACTGGGCCAGAGCAGCGCTGTGCAGTAGGGATCGAACATGGGCCATACGTGTACCTTTCGATATTCTCGTAGCCACTTCAGAAAAAAGTAAACAGGGGAATTGATTTTATTAACATTTTATTTGACCTGTTATACCCCAAATATCATTTCACACGTAGTCAGTCTACGAATGTGTTAATCCGGTGTTCGACATTCCTTTTTTTCTGCACGAGGTTATTCTTACAACACGTCTCAATGGGGACTGGCCACATTCCAGGTGCTCAAGGGCCTTCTGTGGTTTGCAGCTTCCATAGTGAACAGGGCCGTTGTAGGGCTCAGGAGCAAGATGCCGCTGTCCACCCCAGTGATGGCAGCCGAGGGAAATGCTGCCTACCAAAATCCAGGTGCCTCCCCAGGGCACCCAGGTGCACCCTGCTGCCGAATGCTGATTTCACCAAGCAACAGGGACCATGGCTGTGCCATGAGTCCTGTCCTCGTCTGTGGCTTTGGTCGAGGGAGTGACCCAGTGCAGTCTGTCTGTGATATACCAACAGTAGTAGGGGCAGGCCCTGTGCTAGGCACTCATGTGCCCTGTATCTCACTCTCTTCAGGACAACTTTACAAGATAGACTCCTATTACCCATGTTTAACAGAGCAGGAAGATGGCCCAGGGAAGTTAGATAACTTGCTGAGGGTCACACAGGTCTGAGGGACAGAGCTGGGACTTGAGCCCAGGGCCATCTAAAGCCACAGTCTTGTGTTTCTTGAGCAGAAAAGGCACAGAATGAGATCCGGGCTGAGCACAGCTTCCCAGAGCCTTCGCCCGAGGCTCTCCTCCACTACCCACAGGCCACACTGCCCAAAGTGACTTGGAGATGCAGGTGTCATTGAAGATGCCTCAGTGGCACGTGGAGGGGTACCTGGGTGATGTCCAGCACCCCCAGCTGTTGTCCAGGAGGCATGGCCTGTCCTTACTACAAATAAGGCAGCACAGCCTTTGAAAACCAGGTAGCAATAGATTATAAAAGCCTCTCTGGACTCTCAAGCCCCGTATGAAAGTTTGCTGCCATTATTAAATATTTGTTGCTCCTGTTCCCTTCCAGTGGTTGGTGTGTGCAGGGCGCTCACCAGAACCCAGACCCCTGCTGCGGTGCTGTGATAGCAAATGGCAACTGATAACAGAACCTGGCGTGGATATTAGGTCCCCAGTGGCTCCCAGCCCCTGGAAGCTTCTGAGCTTCACTTATGGATATATTGCAGGAAAACCCCATGGACAGGCGCGCTAATTAGCCAGGTGTTCTCTTCATTTGCCAGCCTGCTTGGTGCTGAAATCAGTCTTTGTGTTCAGCATCAGGTGGCCAGCATCGCTCCTGGCTCTTCAGAGCACAGCTAGAGGGACGCTTCGACACACTCAGACATGATAGAGGGACCAAGGGCCTCCCCGCTCCAGTCCCCAGACAGGTAAGAGACCAGGAAGCCAGCCACCAGGCTCTGGAAGAGAAAGTGCCCGGACTGTGCCCCAGGTTCCCGGACATCCTGGTGGCCTTGCTAAATGAGATTACCCCAAATCCCATTCCCTCTCCGAGGCCACTCAGGTCCCACCTTCTGCACGGAACACTTTCCTGCAGGTCAGCCCCCTCTAGTCCTCTCCCACCTGTAAAGTCCTGCGGTCTCATGGTCAAGCCCGTGCTGCCCAGACACGGAAACTCTTGTCCTGTGGGGTTAGCTGCACATTTTCTGTGTGGTCATGCCCTTTCTCTCCCGTTCCCAGACTTCTGAGAGTGACCTTTCCCAGCGACAATCACCTTGTGACATCTCTGATGTGGACTTGTGACAGCTCTGATGATATGCTTGGTAAACTCCTCTCTGTTCCAGGGAAGGTTTAGGGGGCTGCGCATGAAAGTAGCATGGTCTGAGAGCGTGTAATTAACTTTTCATTTGGCTTTGCCTGCTGCCTCTCCATCCAGAATGTGCATTCTCTGAGATTTGGGCTGTTATAATCTTGGTCTCCAACTAGAATATCAGCCTGACTTACCTTGGGGACTCTGTGACAATGTGTTGCTCATCATTGAGCCAAGGGCTAGTCGTACCCCACGACTAGATAGAGATAAATTATCTCTTTGGTGCTAATTTTTTTGCGTAAAAGTCTTCACTTTTATTTCACTGTGGTTACATTTGTATTATATATTCATTCATTAGTTAAAGCCTCTCCCCTGCCCTGAGGGAACTTTCTGGTTCTCCACTGTATCCTGAACACCTAGTACAATGCTCAGAAACTGGTAGGGGCTCAGTAAAGACTAGTTCAGTAAACCCGCCTATGAACGAGTCAGTGTGGTCACTGTAGGGGAGGGTGAAGTCAGAGAGAAGGGGAGTTAGGACCTGGGGTGCTCAGAGGCTTCCTGGAGGCTTCAGCTATAAAGAGAAATGAGGTCAGCTACAGAAGGGCAGGTGGAATAATGGAAAACATACTGGCCGAGGAGTCAAGGACCTAACAGTCAGGTATTTTCCTGCACTGATTATTTTCTGTGTAACCTTGAGAAAGTCTCGTGAGGGTTGAGGGAGATAATTTGGTGCAATTGCTTTAATAAACCACAAAGTGGTGTGGTAAGATGTTATTCACCATCCTGAGATCTGGTCCCTGCCTACCTGTCCAAATATATTTCTTTTTTTTTTAAGATTTTATACACTTGAGAGAGAGAGCGCAGGAGGGAGGGGCAGAGGGAGAAACAGACTCCCCGCTGAGCAGGGACCCAGACCCAGGGCTGGAAGCTGATCCCGGGACTCTGGGACCATGACCTGAGCCCAAGGCAGATGCTTAACCAACTGCGCCACCCAGGCGCCCTCCCAACTTTATTTTCTTATTAATTTGATTTGGCTAGGCTTATCTTCTCATTTAAAAAGAGATTTTTTTCCATTACTGCAAAACTAATACATTGTAATAATAAAAACAAAATTCAGAAGAAAATAAAAATAAATTATCTCTTAAGATTACCATCTAGAAGTAATACTATCAACATCTCCGTGTATAGCCTAAGTAATTTTTCGTTTCTAAATAGGTATGATCTAAGCTTCCCAGGTATCGGCAGCTGGGTGCAGATAGGGCGACATTCTTCTCCTGTTCTCCCACTTGCAGGCTTTGCGAAGGCCGCTGCCCGGGGAAACCACTAGGGGGTGGAGCCTCCCCGCTCTGGTTGCTTGCAGCATCCTTGACAGCGATGCCAGTGAGGGGTACCGAGGGGTGACTTAGGGAGGATGCGTATCTTCACTCATCACTATCTGAAGGTACTTACAGGGTTTATGTATTTATTGTTTCTCTCCACTAGAATGTAAGTTCCACAAGGTCAAAAGCTTGCTGGATTTGACTTACTGCTGCCTTTTGGCACTTAAAACAGTACCTGCACATAGTAAATATTTATTGAAGGAAGGAAGGAGCGCCCGAGTGCCATATTACTTCACATAGAATTGACGTATTACTTCACATATGCACATGACTTGTGCACATGAGCTGTACAGAGGCCAAATTCACTGGTAATATACACCGGGTCTGCCGCATCCAGCTATGGTTGGAGATTTGGCCTCAGCAGCGGTGTGAGATATAATCCTAACTCCCTTGAATCACCACTGTTACCTCCAGTGATTTCAAGCACGCTCTCAGACCATGCTACTTAGCCCGTGGCCAATGCATTCTGCAAATTTCCTCTCCAGGTCCACAGTCTTAACATCCCCAAACTGCACTAGATAAGGAGGCCTATCATCTCCTTGTCCCAGAGCCCGTTCTTCCTCCAGCACCTCTCAGCTTGTTTCCTTGTGGGGCCCTCAGGCTTTTCTTAGAAACACTACTGCATTGCCTTCTTAGGTAAGACAGTGATTCTGGCCACAATTCTGCATGTCTGTTTCAAGGATGAGCTTCAGCAGTGCAGACAACATCTATAGATTGGGTACAAAGGAGCTTGAAGAGCACTGCTGAGAGCTGGGGCTTTGAGAGAGGCTATCCGATTAGCCCTGTGGCTACCCCACTTTTCACGCACAGGGCTCTGCCCTCCCTGGACTGGACACAGTCTCCAGACTCAGGCCGCTAAACACACTTCCCACTGCTACCCCTCCACTTCTCCTCCTCTCCAAAACCTGGAAAAGGATGGGACTAGGCCGGTTTTCTACTGGGTCATTGCAGCCCTGCCGGGAGGGACGTTTCCTCCAATGTCCCCCAAGTTAGCATAAAACGCCTTCCACTGTGACCCCCAGTGGAAAACAAGGGGTGATTCATCTTTGTGTGTTTCTTGGGTAGGATTCAAATCACGAGTAGCAGGTGACCTCCAGACGTGAAGAGTTACCCATCCTCGCAGGGGTCAGGACTGCGAGGTGAGTAAGAAAATCAAAGGTGCGGAAGACTACCTCCCTCAGCCCCTGTCTTCAGGCCCAGGGTGGTGCCACCGCGGCTGTTCTTAGTATTCATCAGCCAGTGCTTAGATTCGAGAACCCGAGTCTTCAGACAGGCCAGAGTCTTCAGACAGGCCATATCTCCCAAGCCTTCTGGAGGACAGTTTCTTTATTCTTTTTTTTCCAGCTTTATTGAAATACATATGTTAACGAACATATAACATTGTGTAAGTTTAAGGTGTACAATAGAATGATTTCATATATGTGTAATTGAAAACCAATTAGCACACTTAGTTTTGTTCACGTCTATCACAGCACATAGTTACAATTTTTCTCTTGTGATAAGAACTTTTAGGTCTGCTCTCTCACCCACTTTCAAATATGCAATACAGTATTGTCAACGCTAATCACCAGCCTGTAGGTTACATTCCCACGACTTATTTATCGAACAACTAAGTTTGTGATTTTTGACCACCTTTACCCATTCCCCCCCACCCCCATTCCCTACCTCCGGCAGCCACCAATCTCTTCTCTGTTTCTATGAGTTCTGTTTTTCTTCGATTCCACCTATAAGTGAGATCATACAGTACTTGTGTTTCTCTGATGTCTTTCACTCAGCATAACGCCCTCGAGATTTGTGTTGTCACAAATGGCAGGATTTCTTCTTTTTTGTGGCTGAGTGTATTACATTTTATGGCTGAATAATACAATCTTATTTATATATATAATGTAATATTATTCATATATATTATTATCACACACACATATATAATGTATAATGTATCATATTTCTTTATTAATTCATCCATCGATGGATACTTTAGGTTGTTTCCATGTCTTGGCTATTATAAACAATGCTGCAGTGAATGTGGGGATGTAGGTATCTCTTTGAGATTGTTATTTTATTTCCTTCGGATATATACCCAGAAATTGAACTATTGGACTGTGTGGTGGTTCTATTTTTAATTTTTTGAGGAACCTCCATCCTGTTTTCCACTGTGTCTGCACCAGTTTGGATTCCCACCAATGGTGCATAAGGGTCCCTTTCTCTCCACGTCCTCACCAACACTTGTTATCCCTTGTCTTTTTGAGAATAGCCATTCTCACAGTCGTGAGGTGATATCTCATTGTGGTTTTGATTTGCACTTCCCTGAAGATGAGTGATGTTGAGCATATTTTCATGTCCTTGTTGTCTGTTTAAATGAGTATCTTCTTTGGAAAAATGCTTATTTAGGTCCTTTGTTCATTTTTAATTGGATTATTTGGGGATTTTTGTCGGTTTTGTTTCTGTTTTGCTATTGAGTTGTATGATTCCTTTATATATTTTGGATATTAACCCCTTATCAAATATATGGTTTGCAAGTATTTTCTTCCATTTTGTACGTTGCCTTTTTATTTTGTTGATGGTTTCTTTTGCTGTGCAGAAGCTTTTTTATTTGATGTAGTTCCACTTGTGTATTTTTGATTTTGTTGCCTTTGCTTTATCCAAATATCCAAAAAATGTTGCCAAGACTAGTGTCAAAGAGTTTTCCCCTGTTTTTTTTTTTCTAGAAGTTTTATGGTGTCCAGTCTTACATTTAAGTCTTTAATCCATTTCAAGTTAATTTTTGTGAGTGTATATGTGTGGGTTTATTTGGGGCCTCAATTATGTTACATTGGTGTTTACATCTGTCTTTATGCTGGTACCATACTGTTTTGATTACTATAGCTTTATAGTATGGTTTGAAAGCAGGAAGCATGATACCTCCAGTTCTGTCCCTCTTTCTCAGGTATGCTTTAGCTATTTGGAGTCTTTTGTGGTTCCAAACTAATTCTAGGATTTTTTTTCCTACTCTGCAAAAAAAAAAAAAAAAAAAAAAAAGAGCCATTGGAATCTTAAGAGGTATTGCATTGAATCTGTAGAAGGCTTTGGGTAGTATGGACATTTTTTTAATTATATTCAGTTAGCCAGCATATAGTACATCATTCGTTTTTGATGTAGTGTTCAACGATTCGTTAGTTGCATTTAACACCCAGTGCTCATCACAACACGTGCCCTCTTTAATACCCATCACCTAGCTACCCCATCCCTCCACCCGCCCTCCCTTCTGTAACTCTCAGTTTTTTTCCCCGGAGTCTAGAGTCTCTCATGGTTTGTATCCCTCTCTGATTTCTTCCCGTTCAGGTATGGACATTTTAGCAATATTAATTCTTTTAATCCATGAACATGGGATATCTTTCCATTTATTTGTATCTTCTTTATTTTTTTTTTATTATTGTCTCATAGTTTTGAGTGTTTAGATGTTTTACCCCCTTGGTTAAATTTATTCCTAAGTATTTTATTTTTGATGATATTGTAAAGGGGATTTTTTAAAATTTCTTTTTCAGATAATTTGTTGTTAGTGTATAGAAATACTACTGATTTTGTATATTGATTTTGTATCCTGCAGCTTTATTGAATTTTTTGGTCAGATCTAACAGTTTTTTTGGTGGACTCTTTAGGATTTTCTGTATGTAAAATCATGTTATCAACATACAGGCGATTTTACTTCTTCCTTTACAGTTTGGATGCCTTTTACTTATTTTTTGTGTCTCATTGCTGTGGCTAGAACTTCTAGTGCTATGTTGAATGGGAGTGGTGAGGATGGGCATCCTTGTCTCGTTCCTGATCTTAGAGGAAAAGCTTTCAACCCTTCACCAGCGAGTATGATGTTAGCTGTGGGCTTTTCATATATGGCCTTTATTATTTTGAGGTACATTTTTTTATACCCAATTTTTTGAGAGTTTTTATCATGAATGGATGTTGAATTTTGTCAGACGCTTTTTCTGCATCTATTGAGGTGATCATATGATTTTATAATAATTCATTTCATTGATATGATGCAGCATAGTCATTGATTTGCATGTGTTGAACCACCTGTGCAACCTATGGATGAATCCCACTTGATCATAGTGTATGATCCTTTTAACGGTATTGTTGAATTTGGTTTGCTAGTATTTTGTTGAGAATTTTTGCATCTGTATTTAACTAGGATATGAGTACACCATTTCTTAAAAACAAGATGACAGAGGTTGGCTCTACGACATTGGGGAAATTGGTGAAATAAGTAGATGTCACTTAAGTTTGTTTAAGCAATGCCTCTGCAGGAGGAAGCTTGTCACTTGTCCTAGCTCTTTTACATGGGGCAGAAAAGCCTGGAGCCTTTGCTGGCCTCTGTCTATGATTTGCAGCTCCACAGCCACTTGTCCCTCACAGGAGCCAGTTCCCCAGTGGAGCATGCCCAGTGTCTTCTGCTTTCCTTCCTCTACTCTCTGATCTCTCCCATAGCACTGATAAGGATATATTTGTGTTTGTATATAGCATTGCAATTCACTTTCATATCCAGTATTTCATCTGACCTTCCTCTGTTGGGACAGGTAAGAAACAGTTATTCCTACCTTTTCAGAGAAATGAACCCATTTTCCCAAGGCCATAACATGGTGAAGTCAGCTCTTGAATCAGATTTTTTGATGCCTGCTCAAAACCTTTTAGGGCACTGTGGTTTCTGCCAGCCTCTTGATAGAGGAGCTTGAGACAGAACAAGAGTGGGTAATAGAGAAGGAACTCAGACCAGAGGTTTGAAGAGGCAAGGTTAGGAACTGTTGGCTGAGTTGCCAGGTAGGCTTGTCTCTGCAGTTTGGATTCATTGTTGTCCTTCTTCCCCTTCATTTTCTACCAGCCATTAAAATTCATGATAAGAATATGCTATCCAAACTCATCGTGATTCCTACAGGACTGGGACCTGGGGGAAAATGTTTGAATTTAGTTCTTTGAGTGGCTGTGGTAGAAGGTACATAGAACAGTGGCCCTTGGTTTTCTTTTCTGCTGCAGCTTAAATCAGAAAAGGGAACATGGGTTCGCATGTTTTTTTTATTATTTATAGATGTTCATTCACTTAGCTTTGTCAGTGAGCCAGATATTTTGCTAAGTGCGGGGAATGAGATGTGATCCATTCTTTCAAGGCATTTGCAGGTGGTGTGTGTGTGTGTGTGTGTGAGAGAGAGAGAGAGAGGGATGGAGGAGCACTGACAAGTGAATCTCTACCATGACTAATTCCTGCAGCAGAAGTAAGTCCAGAAGGCTCTGGAATCCCAGAGGAAGAGCATGTAAGTCAGACTGTGCTGAGGTCACAATGATTTCTCAGAGAAAGTACTCCTTAAATGGAATTCTTCAGTGTTCATAGGACTTAGTATAGACAAGGGGAGGGGCATGCCAGGCAAGTAAACCATGTTTGAAGATGCTAAGAGAATTACATTGCTGAGAGAATAGGAAATCATTTGGGGGGCAGCGAATGCAGTGAGGGAGGTGGGGGAAGATGTCGGTAAAGAGGTGGTGGTCGTTCTGTAGATGTAAGATTTATTGTGAAAGCAGTAAGGAGACATGGTCATGTCCCCTTGGCAACGCTGTCATGGCTTGCTTAACTGTGTTTGAGGTTTGTTTTTTTCTGTTTTTTGTTTTTTTTGTTTTTTTGTTTTGTTTTTGGAAAGCATTTTGGTAGTCTGTATTAAGAGCTTTTAAAATATACATATAAAAATACGCATACCCTTTGGCTCAATAACATTATCTCTGGGAATAATAATACTTATCACCTACTACATCGTGCTTATTGTACCAGATTTTTTTTGATACCCTGTGTATATTATTATTTTTTTAATTCTTATCACAATTTGGTGAGGTGGGAATCATTGGTCCCATTTCATAGATAGAGAAACTGATGTTTTAAAGAGTGAGGCAGGCTTAGGATTGAATTCACACACTGTCACTAATTTGCTGTTTTCCTGAGACAAAGTTATGTAACCTTTCTGAAGCTGTTTCCCGAGGAAGTATTATTTTAAAAAAAAATAATGCAAACCAGAATTAAATGCAAGCTGGTCTTTTTTGGATTACCCACTCATTTGGATTATCTCTGCCAGAGCTGACGTCCATTTTCTTGAACATTTAAGATGAAATAATAGAGCCAGAATTGGGTGGCGTGGAGCGCTGTGGACAGTGGCCTCATTTTGGGGGACCGTTCTGAGAGTTGCTTGCTCCTGCAACTTTCCTCGCGTGCACCCATGTGACTCTCATCCTCTACCTCCTTTATTTGTATCTTGTCCCCCTGCAAAATTGTAAATTCATTGAGGAAAGGGATAGTCTTAAATATATCTTTGTATCTCTCACCCCATCTGCCTGGTTCAGTGCTTTCCTTGTGCCCGCGGAGAGTCCAGAGGTTAGTTTTTCTAGAAGCATAGTTAGAATATCACGATCCCAGGGAAAACAGGGGCTCTGAGAGTGAAGAGGCTTGGTGGCCTACGGCGGGGTGGGGGTGGGGGGGCAGAGAACCGTAGATATTTCAGGTTGGAGACCTGGAAAGGAAGGTTTAGGATTGAGGGGATCTGGGAGAATGTATTTAACAGGAAACATGTAAAACATTCTCATGAATGTTGAGTCGAGAGAGTCATTTTAGTTGGGGTTCCCCCAGAAGCAGATCCTGAGAGGGGGATCCATGTGCAAGCAGATGGAATTAAGGCAGTGCTCCTGGGAGAGTGCGATAAAGGGGCGGGAAGCAGGGCAAGCGAGGGGAAGTGGTCAAGGGCAGTGTCAGGTGGAGCTCCAGCCTCAGCCTGGTCCCACAAAAGTGACCTCAGCTGAAAATTGCAGCTCAGAGTTTGTCCCCGCTGGGCTTTCACACTCTGCCCCAGCCCGTCATTGGCTACTAGCTGTTTTGGGGTGACCGGGGAGCCCAGGCGTTTTCAGCTCTGTGTGGACAAAGCCGCGGCAGCCTGAGGACCGGCCTTCTAAGCGGCACAGGCCACAGGGAGTTAGAAGCAAAGGCATGCAGATGCTGGGGCGGGGGGGGGGGGGGGGGGCAGCAGCGCGTGGTGCACAAATATCCCAAGGGATGTGGGTGGGGCATCAGGATTGTCACCCCGATCACTTCTGACTTAACTTTGTCCAGCTGTGCACACTGATGTCCACCTCTAAAACCCATTTTGCAACTTCCTCGTCTGCAAAGCGGGGGATGGCGTTACTTTGCTGGCTCAAATCACAGAAGGATAGCCAAAACAAAATAAAATGAGATAGAGTCCCTGGTATCATGTTGACACCAATAAGCCTTTATACAAAGCCGGGTGTCATTACTGTGTCTTTCTTTTCCAGGCCCAGAGGATCGATTAGCTCTTGGTCCTCACCGGGCACTTGTCTTGCCGGCATCAACCCGGACAGCCTTTGAAAAGAGCTTGTTCGTGTTGGGAAGAAAGCAGGCACTTTTTTAACGTTGTTAAATTTTGCAGCAGTTTCTTTAATATATACGAGCCGCCTTGAACGACATCTAATTAACCACCAGATATCACGCTGTGGCCATGTTTGGCTTTGATGTGCTCATCAGCATCAGCAAGGAAATACTGGAAAACTAATCATAATAGGACTTAGCTCTTATAAAATGCCTTTTATCTTCCAAGAGGTTTACAACACTAATTATTAGAGGAATTGGGGTAAACAGCAACCATCTCACGGAGACCTCAAACCATTATCAGGACCTTTAATGTATCTTATAATAGAGCAAGAGAAGTGTGAAGGGGGATGTTTAATAATAGTTGTCCGGACCTGGAAGAGTTATTTTATGAAGATAGGAGACAGCTGTTCCCTGTCTCCCTTGAGGCGAGAACAAGGAAATTGGACCTAAAAGAGGAGGCAGGATATAGCAGTTGCATAACCGACAACAGGCTGCAGAATGTAAGATGGCCCACCCAAAGGAGCTTCCTTCTGTACACCTGCCCCTTTATTCAGGCCGATGAGGCACCTGGCCTTCCAGGTGGCCTTGGGTGGGTGACATTACCACAAAGTCCCATCCAGCTGTGGCAGTCAGTGGTAGATTTATGGGCTTCTTGATCGTATCTCTTCATGTAGCATTTTTTTTTTTTTTTTTTTTTTTTTTGCTTATTAGTTCTGTTAGAATTTTTTCTGGAGTAGAGCAAGGCCACTTGAATTCCATAATAAGAATAATAACCAGGGGCACCCAGCTGGCTCAGTCAGAAGAGCACGGGGCTCTTGATCTCGGGGTTGTAAGTTCAAGCCCCCTGTTGGGTGTAGAGATTACTTAAAACTAAAATCTTAAAAAAGAAAGAATAATAACCATAGCTAACATTTTACGGATGAGAAAGCAGGGCACAGAGAGCTTAAGAAACCTGTCTGTGGCCATATAGCTCGTGCTGTGGGCAGCCTGGCCGTGGAGTTTGTGGTCTTATCCACCACAGCAAGAGGCCTGTTGGAGAAGGGGTGATTGGTCCAAAGGCCCCCTGCACTGTGTGTCCAAGAAGTAGGAAACAATCGCATACAGCACAGGGAAATCTCCTTTTCAGACTGGTCTGGTTCCTGTGCTAAAGACTTTAGTCTTGAGCAGTAGGGTGGTGAAAGGGGTTCTGCAAAGCAGCATCTTTGGTCCTCACCGAAAGGAGCCATATACCTGCCTCACTGTCCTAGTCCCACCAGAGGGTCTGCCCAGAGCTGTGCAGAGGAGGGGAGGGGTACATTCATGAATAACGAGCAGACCACCTATGAAACCCTGAGGTTTGGTCACAGCACATTTTCCCCAAGTACTAAGATACAGTTGAGGGGGTGCCTGGGTGGCTCAGTGGGTTAAGCGTCTGCCTACAGTTCAGGTCATGTCCCAGCCCAGCATTGGGCTCCCTGCTCACAGGGAGTCTGCTTCTCCCTCTGCCTGCCGCTCCCCCTGCTTGTGCTTTCTCTCTCTCTCTCTCTCTCTCGCTCGCTCTCTTTCTCGCAAATAAATAAAATCTTAAAAAAAAAAAAAGATGCATTTGAAATGGACTGTGCAACCTAAGTCTCCAGCAGCGGGGAGATGGGGGGGTGGCACAGCCTAAGGAGGCATCAGCTACCATCGCCTCTGCCGACAGTCCTGGGGGTATAGAGATCAGGACACCCTGTGCAGAAACATTAGCCTCACCATTTCTTCTCAGTGAGGGCTGATTGCTGGTTGCTTGAAATAGGCCATGATGGGAACCCTGACACTCTAGAAACAGGCAGATGCCAACAAATCAGGGCTTTCCCCCTCCTCACCCTCCCTGGAGAACTGGTTGCCAAATATGGCGGTGTCTTTTTTTTAACACCATTTCTGACATGAACGTGTGTCTCATGACTCAGTTCAACTCTGACACTAACTCCCAGAGTTAGCGCTGACCCATAGCTGAGGGCTCCTTCCCACAAGACGGCCCCCCTCAGATGCCGGTCTCAAGTCCCAGGCTGTCACCTGTCTGTCTGACTGACCGGCCAGATATTCCCCTTCTCACAGTCAGTGATGCGCTAGAATGACTCATAGAACTCAGGAAAGTGCTTCACTTATGTGTACTGGTTTATTATAAAGGATGCAGCTCAGGAACAGCCAAATGGAAGAGATGAGAAGGGCAAGGGGAGGGGTGTGTGTGTATGGTGCTTCCATGCCCTCTCACCTCCTCCCTGTCTTCACCAACCCGGAAGCTCCCGAGCCCCATCGGTTAGGGCTTTTGATGGCAGTTTCCTTACCTTGGCATGACTGATTCAGTCATTGGCCACTGTGATTGAACTCAAGCATCAGCCCCTCTGTCCTTCCTGAAGGTCAACCGTCTCATCTCCTGGTTGTTTGCTCCAGCACCCAACCTCCATGCTGAAGCTATCCAGAAGCCCACCGAGAGTCGGTCCTTCCCCATACACTCAGGTGTTATCAGAAGGGGCTCATGATGAATAGCAGATGGCATTCCTTTCACTCAAGAAATTTCAGGACCTCTGTGCCAGGAAACAGGGGCAAAGATGAAGTATATATTTTTCATTATACCACAAATATTTACCACTCTCAGCTCTCACTGTCGATGGTCAGGTAAGAAGCCAACACACATTTATTAGGCACATAGCATGTGCAAAGTACCAGACTGGGAAATGGTGGGACATTTGTTTATTTGAGTGTTCAAATATCAATTTCACACTCACTAAGATTTATGGAGCTAGAGCTTCTGCCTTCGTGGAAGAAGTAAGTCCTATCATGTACACTCGAACCAGACCAAGCGGTATGTTCTAATGCTGAAAGCATGAAAGAGTCAGTAAGTATTCAAAGGGACAGTGGCCCACGCAGTCCAGACTGGGCAGCCAGTAAGACTTCTCAGGGAAGGTGGACTTAGACCCGCACCCTGACTGCATACCCCACACCGAGAATCCACGCAGACCTACACGGACTGTTTTTATAGGATGGAGAAGGATCTGAAAATCTTGCCTTTGCTCCGTGCAAGGAAACACCTCCCATCTGAGGCCTTGAATCCTCCTTAACTTGCTCTGGCCCAGGAGGCGCACTGCGGACCATTCCCTCACGAGCATTTCACAACCATTCCTATGGAAGTTGCGTTTGCAAGCTTTGCTCAGCACCCCTCCTGCACCCTCTGCAGTTTGAGGAGACCTGCCCGCCCCCGCCTTCGTTTGACGCTGCCTACTCAGAGTGAATGGCTGAGACTCCGGGCGTATGGAGAACGCCTCCACTGAAAGCCAGGATAATTAAAGAGATTCCACCAGATCCCGAAGATGCCTTTTGTGCTTTCGATTTCCCAACTGCCCGCTGCAGGAGAGATTCAAGAGGGGATCAGGGTGATTTAGGGGCTGCTTTCAAGTGCGCAGCGGGCATGGGGTGTGGGTGGCATACCAGCTGCTCTCCATCTCCACCGAGCCCGGAGTAAGGGGGAAATTAGCTCAGAAGCTCTAGGAGGGATTTAGGTTTGATCTATGACCTTTCCGACTGCAGCAGTTACTAAGCTGCTAGAATGACTTCGGAAATCTGGGAAATGTTCCTGGAAATGTTTGAGGGCTGGATAATTTCCATCTGTGTATAAAGGCTTTTATGGAACCACCCTGGAGGGAGAAGAGTGGTCCGCAAGTTCAGATTGAGACAGGCAGATAAAACGTGATGTCACTGTTCCGCTTGCAATGGCAATGGCGATGGCGTTTTCCCTTTCCCTTTGGAATATACCCCACCGGTTTCCCTTGTATGGCCGTACTGTCCGTTGGTCTAAAAGATGTTCGAGGCAGAAAGCTGGGTGCAGCCCTGAGCTCAGAGCAACCCTGGGCTTCACCCAAGTGTGAAACAGCCGGGCCAGTCACACGGCTGCCAATTTATTTTTGAAACAAAAGCAGAAGCCCTTCTGTTGTTTCGTCTTGTTTCCCTCGGAAAACCCACAGATGCTGGGCAACGATCACAGGCCACGCCAGGGGAGAAGGCGTAAGAGAAAGGGGGCTGAATGAATGGTCTTCCCTGCCCCCTTATTTGCAGAGTTCACTGAGCTCCTTACAGTAAGGGACTGAGGATTTTCACAGGGAAAGTACTTAATTTTCTGCCATTTCCTGCTTGCCAGAGTTGAATTTAGAAAGAAGAATCAGGCGGGGTTAGATTTGCAAGTCAGGGGATAGGAGAAGGTACTGGCCTGGCCCGATTATCTCTCTTTTTAAATAGATCTATCCAGCTATTGACATACAATAAACTGCACGTATTTAAAGTGTACGATTTGATGGGCGCCTGGGTGGCTCAGTTGGTTGGGCGACTGCCTTCGGCTCAGGTCATGATCCTGGAGTCCCGGGATCGAGTCCCGCATCGGGCTCCCTGCTCGGCAGGGAGTCTGCTTCTCCCTCTGATCCTCCATCTCATGCTCTCTCTCTCTGTCTCATTCTCTCTCTCAAATAAATAAATAAAATCTTAAAAAAAATAAATAAATAAAAATAAAGTGTACGATTTGAGGGGCACCTGGGTGGCTCAGGCGGTAGAACGTCTGACTCTTGGTTTCGGCCCAGGTCATGATTTCAGGGTTGTGGGATTGAGCCTCACATCAGCTCTGAGTTGGGCTCCACGTCCCAGCTTGGGATTCTCTCTTTCTCCCCCTCTGCCCCACCCTGCTCATGTGCCCGCTCTCTCTCTCTCAAAAAAAAAATAAAAAGGTATACGATTTGATAAGTTCTGATACGTATATTTGTATGTACATACATATGTATGGATGGATATATATGTGTCTAGGCATATATCTAGATATGTACCTACATACACGTAAGTGTAGACATACACGTAAGTGTAGACATACACACATACATATATGCATATATATATATATATCACCATGACATGAGCACATTGAAGACATGGACGTATCCACACCCCCAGAAACTCTCCTCTTGCCCATTTGTAATCTCTCCTTCTTACCCTTCTTCACCCCCCCTTATCTTTTTTCTGTCACTATATATTAGTCTTCATTTTTACAATTTTATATAAATGGAATCAAATACTACATACTCTTTCTGTATGGCTTTTTTTGCTCACATGATTATTTCAAGATTTATCCATTTTGTTGCTTGGCTCAATAGTTTATTCCTTTTAATGCAGAGTAGCATTCCATTGCGTGTGAACGTGACAGTTTGCTCACCCATTCACCTGTTGATGAATATTTGTGTTGTTTTTGGCTACTACAAATAAAGCTTCTGTGAACGTTCATGTATAGGTCTTTGTGTGGACAGAATGCTTTTATTCTCTTGGGTAAATATTTAGGAGTGGAATGGCAGGATATTCTCTTGGGTAAGTGTTTAGGAGTGGAATGGCAGGGTAGAAGTTTGACTTTTTAAAGAAACCTCCAGATGTTTTCCAAAGGGACTGTACCATTTCACATTCCCACCAACGGTGTGTGAATGGTCCATCCAATTGCTCCATGTCTTTGCCAAGACTTGGAATGCCATTCTTTTCAAGGCAGGGCTTGATCTCATGACCCTGAGATCAAGACCTGAGCTGAGATCAAGAGTTGAATGCTCAATCGACTGAGCCACCTATGCACCCCTCATTTTAGCCCTTCTAGTAAGTGTGTAGTGGTGTCTCATTATGGCTTTAGATTGCATTTCCCTTATGACTAATGACGTTGAGCATTTTCGTGTAGCTATCTGGTATCTGTATATCTTATTTGATGAAGCAGCTGTTCAAATGTTTTGCCCATTTAAAAAGTTGAGTTCCTTGTGTTCTTAGTAATAAGTTCTAAGCGTTCTTTATATATTCTGGACCAAAATCTGCTGTCAGTTATATGCTTTGCAAATATTTTTTCCCAATCTGAACTTAAATGGTATCTTTTGAACAACAGAAATTTTAAATTTTCATGAAGTCCAATTTATCCATTTTTTTAAAAGATTTTATTTATTTGACACGGGGGTGGGGGGCACAAGCAGGGGGAGCAGCAGAGGGAGAGGGAGAAACAGGCTCCCCGCTGAGCAGGGAGCCCGATGTGGGACTCGATCCCAGCACCCTGAGATCATGACCTGAGCCGAAGGCAGACGCTTAATGACTGAGCCACCCAGGCGCCCCAATTTATCCATTTTTTGAAGTATTATGCTATTGCCGATAGACCTAAGGAATCTTTGCCTAAGCCAAGGTCACAAGGATATTTTCTCCTTGTAGTTTTAAATTTTTAGACATTACATTTAGGTCTATGATCTGTTTTGAGTCAACTTTTGTATGTGGTATAAAGTATGCATTGACATTCTTTGTTTGCAAATGAATATCCAATTATTCCAGTCCCATTTGCTGAAAAGATTTTCCTTTCTCCGCTGCATTGCCTTTGCATTCTTGTAAAAAATCAGTTATATATATAGGTCTATTTCTGGATTCTCCATTCTCTATTTTGTTCCATTTATCTTTTTTTTTTTTTATCTTCGTGCCAGTACCATAGTCAGTGCCTTTATTACTATAGATTTGTAATAAGTTTTGAAATCAGATAGTGTTAGTTTTCCAATGTTGTTGTTCTTTTTTCAAAATTGTTTTGGCTATTCTAGGTCCTTTGCATTTCAATATGAATTTTAGATTGGCTTGTCAATTTCTACAAAAAAGCCTGCTGGGATTTTGATTGAGATTGAGATGAATCTAGAGACGAATTTAGGGAGAAATTACATCTTAATAGTACTGAGTCTTCCAAACCATGAACGTGAATATTTACCCATGTTTTGGTCTTCTTTAATTTAATTCTCTCATCCATATTTTGAAGCTTTCTATATACAGGTATTACACATTTTTGTCAGCTATATTCCTAAGTATTTCATATTTTTGATGCTATTGTAAATGGTATTTTTATTTCAATTTTAAGTTTTTGTTGCTGCTGTACAGAAAATACAATTGGGAGGGGCGGAGCAAGATGGTGGAGGAGTAGGAGACCTGGATTTCGTCTCCTCTCAGGAATTCAGCTGGATAGGGATCAAACCATTCTGAACACCTACGAACTCAACAGGAGATTGAAGAAAAGAAGAGCAACAACTCTCTCATCAGAAAAGCGACCACTTTCTGGAAGGTAGGACGTGCGGAGAAGTGAATCCGCGGCGATATTCGGGAGGATAGACGGCGGGGGAGGGGCCTCCGTCGGCCGCTTCTGGCAAGTGATAGAACCACGGAGCACAAAATCGGAACTTTTAGAAGTCTGCTCTGCCGAGGGACGTCACTCCGGTGGCTAAGCGGGGGGTGGAACCCTCCGGGACAGTGTGGTCTCAGGACCCTCGGGGTCACAGAAAGACCGGGGGTGCCTGAGTGTGGCAGAGCTCCCAGGTAACGGAGCAGGGAAGCCGGCTGCAGAGGCGGAGCCCAGGCGCGGGCCCTCAGCTCGGGGTTGCCATAAACCGTGATCCACGGCACAGTCGGGCCCCTGCTCCTCCAGCAGGGACCCAACAAGCGGCAGATCCGGGGAGACTCACCTTCCTCCTCCGGGAGGAGCCACGCGGGACTGCACCGCAGGGATCTGCTGGGTTTGGAGACTCCACCCGGGGTCGGGTGCCAGAGATAGAAACGCGCGGTCACAGGCCGGTTGAGCACGGAGTGCAGCTGGAGACCGGGGAGACGGGAGTGACTGACGGCTTTTCTCTGGGGGTGCACTGAGGAGTGGGGCCTGAGTTCTCGGCTCCTCCGGGGCGGAGATTGGGAGGCTGCCATTTTCACTCTCCGCCTCCAAAGCTGTAGGGAAAGCTCGCAGGGAACAAAAGCCCCGGAGAGCAAACCCGAGCAGATTACTTAGCCAGGAGGGGGCAAGGGCGGGGCAATTCCGCCTCCAGCAGAGACATTTGGAAACCACGGCAACAGGCCCCTCCCCAGAAGATCAGCGAGAACAGCCGGCCAAGACCAAGTTTACCGATCAATGAGAATGGCAGAACTCCTGCGCTAGGGGAATACTGCACATAGAATTCATGGCTTTTTTACCATGATTCTTTAGTCTTTCAAAGTTGAGGTTTTTTTAACTGTCTTTTTTTTCTTTTTTTTTCTTTTTGAATTTTTCTTTTTCCCTTTTTCAACCAACATCTTATCAATCCCTTTTTTAAAAAAAAACATTTTTATTTTTCATTTTTAGAGTCATATTCTATCCCTTCATAGTAGTTACCCGTATTTTTGGCTTATATATATAAGTTGTTCTCTCTTTAAAATTTTGAGATAGTTTCTTCTAACAGATTAAAATATACCCTAAATCTCTAGTATATGGTGTTTTCTATTCCCCTGCCTGATCACATCCTCTCCCTTTTTTTTTCTTTTTTTAAATCCTCTTCTTTCTTTTTTCAAACAACTTCTTATCAATTCCTTTTATAAAATTTTTTATAATTTCCATCTTTACAGTCATATTCCATCCCTTCATCATAACAACCCTTATTTTTGTACATATATAAGTTTTTCTTTCTTTAAAATTTTGGGAGGCACTTTCTTCTAAAAGACCAAAATACACCCCAAATCTAGTGTGTGGCACTGATCTATATACCAGCCTGATCATATTTGATCACATTCTGGGTTTTTTTTGGTTTGTTGTTGTTGTTTTGTTTTGTTTGTTTTTGTTTTTATCTTTATCTTTTTCTTTTTCTTTTTTTTTGTTTTCTCTTTTTTCTCTCTTTCCCTTTCTTTTCCCACTGCTTCAGGTCTTTTCTGATTTGTTTAGAGTATATTTTCTGGGAACGTTGTTACTCTGCTAGCATTTTGTTCTCTCATTAATCTATTCTCCTCTGCACAAAATGACAAGATGAAAAAAATCACCTCAACAAAAAGAACAAGAGGTAGTACCGACTGCCAGGGACCTACTCAATACAGACATTAGTACGATGTCAGATCTAGAGTTCAGAATCATCACTTTAAAGATACTAGCTGGGCTTGAAAAAAATATGGAAGTTATTAGAGAAACCCTTTCTGGAGAAGTAAAAGAACTAAAATCCAACCAAGTAGAAATCAAAAAGGCTATTAATGGGGTGCAATCAAAAATGGGGGCGCTAACTGCTAGAATAAATGAGGCAGAAGAGAGAATCAGTAATATAGAAGATGAAATGATGGAAAATAAAGAAGCTGAGAAAAAGAGAGATAAACAACGACTGGATCACGAGGGCAGAATTCGAGAGATAAGCGATACCATAAGACGAAACAACATTAGAATAATTGGGATCCCAGAAGAAGAAGAAAGAGAGAGAGGGCCAGAAGGTATAATGGAGCAAATTATAGCAGAGAACTTCCCTAATTTGGGGAAAGAAACAGGCATGAAGATCCAGGAAGCACAGAGAACCCCTCTCAAAATCAATAAAAATAGGTCAACACCCCGACATCTAATAGTAAAACTTACAAGTCTCAGAGACAAAGAGAAAATCCTGAAAGCAGCTCAGGAGAAGAGATATGTAACCTACAAGGGTAGAAACATTAGATTGGCAACAGACCTATCCACAGAGACCTGGCAGGCCAGAAAGGACGGGCAGGATATATTCAGAGCACTAAATGAGAAAAATATGCAGCCAAGAATACTATATCCAGCTAAGCTGTCATTGAAAATTGAAGGAGAGATAAAAAGCTTCCAGGACAAACAAAAACTAAAGGAATTTGCAAACACAAAACCAGCCCTACAGGAAATCTTGAAAGGGGTCCTCTAAGCAAAGAGAGAGCCTAAAAGCAACATAGACCAGAAAGGAACACAGACAATATACGGTAACAGTCACCTTACAGGCAATACAATGGCACTAAATTCCTATCTTTCAATAGTTACCCTGAATGTAAATGGGCTAAATGCCCCAATCAAAAGACACAGGCTATCAGACTGGATTAAAAAACAAGACCCATCGATATGCTGTCTGCCAGAGACTCTTTTTAGATGCAAAGGCACCTCCAGATTGAAAGTGAGGGGGTGGAAAACCATTTACCATGCTAATGGACACCAAAAGAAAGCTGGGGTGGCAATCCTTATATCAGACAAATTAGATTTTAAGCCAAAGACTGTAATAAGAGATGAGGAAGGACATTATATCCTACTTAAGGGATCTATCCAACAAGAAGATCTAACAATTGTAAATATCTATGCCCCTAACATGGGAGCAGCCAATTATATAAGGCAATTAATAACAAAAGCAAAGAAACACATCGACAACAATACAATAATAGTGGGGGACTTTAACGCCCCCCTCACTGAAATGGACAGATCATCTAAGCAAAAGATCAACAAGGAAATAAAGACTTTAAATGACACACTGGACCAAATGGACTTCACAGACATATTCAGAACATTCCACCCCAAAGCAACGGAATACACATTCTTCTCTAGTGCCCATGGAACATTCTCCAGAATAGATCACATCCTAGGTCATAAATCAGGTCTCAACCGGTACCAAAAGATTGGGATCATTCCCTGCCTATTTTCAGACCACAATGCTTTGAAACTAGAACTCAATCACAAGAGGAAAGTCGGAAAGAACTCAAATACATGGAGGCTAAAGAGCATCCTACTGAAGAATGAATGGGTCAACCAGGAAATTAAAGAAGAATTAAAAAAATACATGGAAACCAATGAAAATGAAAACACAACTATTCAAAATCTTTGGGATGCAGCAAAGGCAGTCCTGAGAGGAAAGTATATAGCAATACAAGCCTTTCTCAAGAAACAAGAAAGGTCTCAAGTACACAACCTAACCCTACACCTAAAGGAGCTGGAGAAAGAACAGCAAATAAAGCCTAAACCCAGCAGGATAAGAAAAATAATAAAGATCAGAGCAGAAATCAATGAACTAGAAACTAAAAGAACAGTAGAACAGATCAACGAAACTAGGAGCTGGTTCTTTGAAAGAATTAACAAGATTGATAAACCCCTGGCCAGACTTATCAAAAAGAAAAGAGAAAGGACCCAAATCAACAAAATCATGAATGAAAGAGGAGAGATCACAACCAACACCAAAGAAATACAAACAATTATAAGAACATATTATGAGCAATTCTATGCCAGCAAATTAGATAACCTGGAAGAAATGGAGGCATACCTAGAGATGTATCAACTACCAAAACTGAACCGGGATGAAATAGAAAACCTGAACAGACCTATAACCACTAAGGAAATTGAAGCAGTCATCAAAAATCTCCCAAAAAACAAAAGCCCAGGGCCAGATGGCTTCCCAGGGGAATTCTACCAAACATTTCAAGAAGAATTAATACCTATTCTTCTGAAACTGTTCCAAAAAATAGAAATGGAAGGACAACTTCCAAACTCATTTTATGAGGCCAGCATTACCTTGATCCCAAAACCAGACAAAAACCCCATCAAAAAGGAGAATTACAGACCAATATCCCTGATGAACATGGATGCAAAAATTCTCACCAAAATACTAGCCAATAGGATCCAACAGTACATTAAAAGGATTATTCACCACGACCAAGTGGGATTTATCCCTGGGCTGCAAGGTTGGTTCAACATCCGCAAATCAATCAATGTGATACAATACATAAACAAAAGAAAGAACAAGAATCATATGATCCTCTCAATAGATGCAGAAAAAGCTTTTGACAAAGTACAGCATCCTTTCTTGATCAAAACTCTTCAGAGTATAGGGATCGAGGGTACATACCTCAATATCATAAAAGCCATCTATGAAAAACCTACAGCGAATATCATTCTCAATGGGGAAAAACTGAGAGCTTTCCCCCTAAGGTCAGGAATGCGGCAGGGATGTCCACTATCACCACTGCTATTCAACATAGTATTGGAAGTCCTAGCCACAGCGATCGGACAACAAAAAGAAATCAAAGGCATCCAAATTGGCAAAGAAGTCAAACTCTCACTCTTTGCAGATGATATGATACTTTTTGTGGAAAACCCAAAAGACTCCACCCCAAAACTGCTAGAACTCATACAGGAATTCAGTAAAGTGGCAGGATATAAAATCAATGCACAGAAGTCAGTGGCATTCCTATACACCAACAACAAGACAGAAGAAAGAGAAATTAAGGAGTCGATCCCATTTACAATTGCACCCAAAACCATAAGATGCCTAGGAATAAATCTAACCAAAGAGACAAAGGATCTTTACTCAGAAAACTATAAAATACTCATGAAAGAAATTGAGGAAGACACAAAGAAATGGAAAAACGTTCCATGCTCATGGATTGGAAGAACAAATATTGTGAAGATGTCAATGCTACTTAGAGCAATCTACACATTCAATGCAATCCCCATCAAAATACCATCCACTTTTTTCAAAGAAATGGAACAAATAATCCTAAAATTTGTATGGAACCAGAAAAGACCCCGCATAGCCAGAGGAATGTTGAAAAAGAAAAGCAAAGCCGGCGGCATCACAATTCCGGACTTCCAGCATTATTACAAAGCTGTCATCATCAAGACAGCATGGTACTGGCACAAAAACAGACACATAGATCAATGGAACAGAATAGAGAGCCCAGAAATGGACCCTCAACTCTATGGTCAACTCATCTTTGACAAAGCAGGAAAGAATGTCCAATGGAACAAAGACAGTCTCTTCAACAAATGGTGTTGGGGAAAATTGGATAGCCACATGCAGAAGAATGAAACTGGACCATTTCCTTACACCACACACAAAAATAGACTCCAAATGGTTGAAAGACCTCAATGTGAGACAGGAGTCCATCCAAATCCTAAAGGAGAACACAGGCAGCAACCTCTTTGACCTCAGCCGAAGCAACTTCTTCCTAGAAACATCGCCAAAGGCAAGGGAAGCAAGGGCAAAAATGAACTATTGGGACTTCATCAAGATAAAAAGCTTTTGCAAAGCAAAGGAAACAGTCAACAAAACCAAAAGACAACCGACAGAATGGGAGAAGATATTTGTAAATGACATATCAGATAAAGGGCTAGTATCCAAAATCTATAAAGAACTCATCAAACTCAACACCCAAAGAACAAAGAATCCAATCAAGAAATGGGCAGAAGACATGAACAGACATTTCTCCAAAGAAGACATCCAAATGGCCAACAGACACATGAAAAAGTGCTCAATATCGCTCGGCATCAGGGAAATCCAAATCAAAACCTCAATGAGATACCACCTCACACCAGTCAGAATGGCTAAAATTAACAAGTCAGGAAACGACAGATGTTGGCGGGGATGCTGAGAAAGGAGAACCCTCCTACACTGTTGGTGGGAATGCAAGCTGGTGCAGCCACTCTGGAAAACTGTATGGAGGTTCCTCAAAAAGTTGAAAATAGAGCTACCATATGATCCAGCAATTGCACTACTGGGCATTTACCCCAAAGATACAAAAGTAGGGATCCGAAGGGGTACGTGCACCCCGATGTTTATAGCAGCAATGTCCACAATAGCCAAACTGTGGAAAGAGCCAAGATGTCCATCGATAGATGAATGGATAAAGAAGATGTGGTATATATATACAATGGAATATTATGCAGCCATCAAAAGGAATGAGATCTTGCCATTTGCAATGACGTGGATGGAACTGGAGGGTATTATGTTGAGTGAAATAAGTCAAACAGAGAAAGACATGTATCATATGATCTCACTGATATGAGGAATTCTAAATTGTAGGAAACAAACTGAGGGTTGCTGGAGTGGGGGGTGGGGTGGGAGGGATGAGGTGACTGGGTGATAGACACTGGGGAGGGTATGTGCTCTGGTAAGCGCTGTGAATTGTGCAAGACTGTTGAATCTCAGATCTGTACCTCTGAAACAAATAATGCAATATATGTTAAGAAAAAAAAAAAGAAGAAGAAGGTAGCAGGAGGGGAAGAATGAAGCGGGGGAAATCGGAGGGGTAGACGAACCATGAGAGACGATGGACTCTGAAAAACAAACAGGGTTCTAGAGGGGAGGGGGGTGGGAGAATGGGTTAGCCTGGTGGTGGGTATTGGGGAGGGCACATTCTGCATGGAGCCCTGGGTGTTATGCACAAACAATGAATCATGGAACACTTCATCTAAAATTAATGATGTAATGTATGGGGATTAACATAAGAATAAAAAAAAAAGAAACGTAAGATAAAAAAAAAAAGAAAATACAATTGATTTTTGTAGAGAAAGTTTCTAATTCTTAACCTGGTCAAATTCACTTACCAGTTCTAGTAGCTTTTTTTGAATTTCACCAGAATTTCTATGTAGACAATCATATCGCCTGGGAATAAAGATGATTCTACTTTTTCCATGTCTAATCTGGACTTTTTTTTTTTAAAGATTTATTTATTTATTTGAGAGAGCGAGAATGAGAGAGAGTACATGAGAGGGAGGAGGGTCAGAGGGAGAAGCAGGCTCCTCGCTGAGCAGGGAGCCCGATGCAGGACTCGATCCCGGGACTCCAGGATCATGACCTGAGCTGAAGGCAGTTGCTTAACCAACTGAGCCACCCAGGCGCCCTAATCTGGATGTTTTTTATTTCTTTTCTTGCCTCAATGAACTGGCTAGAATCTCCAACACAATTTGAGATAGAAGCACTAAGAGTAGACATTCTTGTCTTTTTCTTGATCATAGGAGGAAAACATCTGGCTTATTACCATTAAGTATAATATCAGCTGTTGGTTTTTTGTAGATGCGCTTTTTCAGGTTGGGCAGACTCCTTCCTATTCCTGGTTTTCTGAGAGTTCTCATCAGGAGTAGATGTAGGGTTTTGTCAAATGCTTTTTCTGCGTCTACTGAGATGATCATAAGGTTTATCTCTTTTAATTTGTTAATGTGGTGAATTACATTGTTGATTTTCAAATGTTAAACCATTTTCACATTCCTGGGATAGAACTCCACTTGCTCAGGATGTATTTATTCTTTTTATATATGGTGTTGGATTCAATCTGTTAAAATTTCCTAAAGAATTTTTGCATCTATGTTCATGAGCAATATTGGCCTTTTTCTTTTCTTGTAATGTCTTTGTCCAGTTTTGGTAGCAGGTAATCCTGGCCTCATAGAATATATTAGGAAGTATTTCATATTCTTCTGTTTTCTGGAGAGTTTGCATAGAACTGGTATTAGTTTTTCTTTAAAAATTTGTAGTGTTCATCAATATAGCCATCTGGGCCTTGAGTTTTCTTGTAGGAAGGGTTGTCACTGTCGGTTCAATTTCTTTAGTTGTGTTACCCATTTTATCCATTTCTTCTTGAGTGAGCTTTGATATTTAGTGATTTTCAAGGAATTTGTCCATCTCGTCTAAATTGTCAAATTTATTGCCATAAAATTGTTCATAACAGTCTCTTAGCCTTTTATTGTCTATAGAATTTATAATGTGTCACCTCTCAAATTTCTGATATTACAAGTTGTGTTTTCTCTCTTTATTGATCTTCTTTAAAAACAAGCTCTTATTTTTGTTAATTTTCTCTATTGTTACTCTGTTTTCTATTTCATTGATATCTGCTCAGACTTTTAGTATTTTTTTCTCCTTACTTTGGGTATAATTTGCTCTTCTCTTTCTGGTTTCTTAAGGTAGAAGCTGAGGTCATTGATTTGAGATCTTTCTTCTCTTCTAATATGTGTGTCTAGATAATTTTTTTCCCTGAGTACTATGTTAGCAATATCCTACGAAATTTGATATATTGTGCTTTTATTTTCACTTAGTTCTACTTTATATGACTTGAATCCTTTAAAATTAATTGAAACTTGTTTTGTGGACCAAAATATGGACCGTCTTGGTAAATATTCCATGTGCACTTGAAAAGAAAGCATATTTAGCTTCTGTTGGGTAGAGTATTCTACAAATGTTAATTAGGTCAAGATGGTTGACAGCGTTGTTTACTTCTGTATCTTTGTTTATTTCAGTCTACTTGTTTTATTAATTATTTATAGAGGGATACTGAAATCTTTGAATATGACTGTGGATTTGTCTATTTCCCCTTGCAGTTCTATCAGTTTTTGCTTCATACATTTTAAAGCCCTGTTATTAGGTGCGTAAGTATTTAGGATTATTATTATCTTATTGATGAATTGATTTCTTTATCATTATGAATTACTTTCTTTATTCTTATTAATATTCTTTGTTCTAGAATAGACTCTGCCTGATATTAATATGCAGCTTTCTCTTGGCTAGTATTAACGTGGTATATATTTTTCCAGCCTTTTGTTTTTAACCTATTTGTGTCATAATGTTTGTAGGCAGCATATAGTTGGGTTTCCTCAACTTGGAGAGTCTGCCAGGCTCTGCCTGGATTTCCCCTTCCTGTTTCATGGCCTAAAAACTCTCTAGGCAATAATAGGCTCCTTTTGTTTGTTTCCCATCTATCACGAACAGGCTTTGGGCTAGGGTGAGGTGAGTAAGGTCCCTGGGGTACAAAATTTAAGAAGGTAATCACTGTCCGATGCACAGTTTTCAGAATGGGTTTCTCTTTAAATATTTACTTTAGGTGTCTCACCCTTAAGAAGACACTCTCAGAGTTGTGTAAGTACAGGGCTAGTACCTGAGAGTAAATGGCTCCTTTAATTTTGCTCTTTAGGAGCCTCATTCAGCTCACCCTAGTCTTGACCCTGCTGAAGGATCACTGTCCTTCATTGCCTGATGTCCAGTGTCTTAGAAAGCTTTTTTTGAAATATATTTTGTTTAGATTTTTTATTATCTCAGTTGGAAAAGTAAATTAAGTCCCTGTTACTCCATCTTTTCTGGAAATGGAAGTCTGAACTTATTCTTTATGAGATAAAAATCCCACATATAGAGCTATCTGATTGAAATACAAATGTTTTTAGGCCTCCCTGCAAAGAATTCAGCCAAAAATTGGTCTTCTTTTATTCAATAGACAATCAATGAGCCCTGGCTATATACCATATTCTGGGCTAGGAACTGGGGGTAACATCAAATAAGACATGGTGCCTATCTAGTAGCTGCTCATAGCTGGCTGCTTTAGAACTATTACCTTGGCCCTCTCATGCCATGCATCACGTGTGACATGGGTCAGGGAAGGCAGAGAGCCAGAGAAAGTCATACCTAGAACTGAGAAATCATCTCTACTAATTGCCAGGCCCAGAATGGCTCAGGGGTTTACTTAAGCTCACATAAGTAGTCAGTAGTAGTTGATTGCTATGTAGTCTATTTTGAGGGATATGGAGGTCAGACCTAACCCAAAATACCCTCCTTTACTGCCAGTTACTGTGACTGAAATCCCACGATTTGAGGCTCATTCATTAACAGTGGGGACCATGTCTTATTCATGTTTGCATTTTTCAGTGTTAGCTCAGAGCCTGCTACAGGGTAATCAGTAGACGAGAATGAATGAATGATAAAAGTTAAAATGATGAATATGTCTCTGGAAGGTGACTTGGGTTATTATCTGTTGGTGATAAGTAGACCATTAAGAGCAAGCCCACAGCTGGGACCCATGATCGAAAGGCAATGTGGTAGAGTACATAAGGTCTCTAACTATACTAGACCTTGATCCAAGTTGCTTAACATTTCCCAAACTCAGTGTCCTCATCTGTATGATGGGAATCCTAATCATACTTACCTAATGGGGATATCAGGGTCCATTAGGATGAAGTATATTGGGGGACTGGCAAGAGAAAACCCTCAAAGAATGACAGGTGTTCTTAGTCCAGTCTTCTGGGAACAGCAGGTGGGATGGGGTAGGGGCTCCTGGATAGCAGAGATCTTGCAACAGTCCTGGCTAGGTAGCAGGAAGACACAAACTATTATGCTCACGCTGTGCATTTACAGAAGCTCAGATGTTACCACTGTTATTATCCCAAAGCCCTTCCTAAGCTCAGAGTTGCACATAGATGTTCTGGGCAATGCACATAAGCTGCGCAGAAACAGCCCTACTCTCTTGGGACTTATAACTAAGGCAGTTAGTTCCCCATGGGGAAGAGAGAATAGAAATGTTAAATCTGTCTGTGATTAGGTAATGGCCAGTTCACACTATGGAGGGATGAAGAGAAACACTCAATTCCCGAGGGCGGGGCTGGTCAGAGGAGTCAGATGGGAGCCCATAGTCCTGCCCAAGTGGAGCAAGAAGGTGAAGTCTGCTGTACCTTATCTGGGCTCTGTTACACCGAGTGCATTCCTGAGGCCAGGGGTAGTCTTCCGGTTCTGGGCCCACAGCTCTTGACACATCTGGCAGGTGGAAAATGTTGACTGAAATTACAGATTACTTTGGACTTATGGTGTAACTGAGCCAGATCCCCGGGCTCTGATAATCAGACAAATTCACCTGCGGATACAGTGATTTTCCACCTTTTTTCTGAGAATGGTACAGGAGACATGATTTAGAACTTCATTTTCTGCATTTCCCCAAAATGCATTATAGTGTGCATCTATATTTTAACATTCAAATACTATCATATCCTGAAAATGTGGACCTAGTCTACTTCCAAAAAGTACTCAGATAGAAAACTCTGAGGATTTTGATATTGCCTTTCATCACATTAACCCAATTTTTTATTGATAACAATTTCTTCTGTTGAAATTTCATAAACTTATAGTCAGAGGTAGAAGGGACCTTAAAGACTATAAATAGGTCCAGTCTTGTCATTACGCAGCAGATGAGGAAACTGAGACCAGGCAGGTACCGACTTGTTCAAGGTCATCTAAGTAGTAGCAGAGTCCAGACTAGAGGCAGGTTTCTGCAGACCTTCTTCCATAGGATCACATCACCATGCACCCTCTGAGAAGACTCTTGGAGGGACTTTCAGAAATCAGATCAGTGCATATGATTTGTGATTCTGTGTTGGCTGGAGACAGCCCTGGGTGTCACCAAACTAGGCCTGGCAAGTCCGGTAGAATAGAAGCTCCTCGAGGATCTGGCGCACTTCCATCCATCAGCTCTCATCTGCAGGCTCAGTCTGGAAATGTCTGTTTTCTTTTCCCCCCGCTTCTTTCTTTAATGGGCTAGCTGATCTATTAGTGATCACAGCACATTTCCCCTTGCCCTGAGCTTCTGCTAATGAGGAGGTGGTTGCTAAGAGGGGTGGGCACACCTCACCCCATCCACACCATACCCACTTGTCTCCCTCATCTTCTGTGTTCAGGTTCTGCAGAGACTTGAAGAAGTTGACAAACCTGGATGGCTACCCCTGACAGGAGAGTAGTCTCTAGACCCCAGAGACCTGGCCAGGGTTCAAAGGAGAGTGGGGCCTGCCTGGGTCCCCTGGAGCAAGCCATGCGGAGCAAGGCATGGGAATTCTTTCAGACCTGTGACACAGAAGGCAAGGGTTTCATCACCAAGAGGGACATGCAGGTAAGAGGCCGACCCACCTGGAATGCCAAACGGCACGGGTCTTGGGTTAGGGGGGCAGAAAAAGAGGCTATCTGCTCTTCCCTGGAAGGAAGTGTCAGCCCAACCTCTACTGGGAACCAGATCTCCTGGGTTCGTTCCCTATCTGCCCTTTGCTTGCCCCCAGACTCAGAGATCGTTTCCCCTCTCCAACTCGGGAACTCCCAGGACTGCGGGAAATGGAGATAGCAACATAAGGGACTTGAGTGAGACATGGTGGAGAACCTTCTGAGACAAAGTGGGAAGGCACCAGCCTGTGACTTCACAACCGAGCCCCGAGCTATGCCAGGGTGCTGTGTGTGCCTTCGGAGGAGCAGGCCCCATGACAGGTGCAACAGCCAGAGAGAAAGGCCCTTCTGGAGCTCCTCTTATCTGTCCCTCACCCTCACACCCGACGCACTCAACCCCTTGTCAGTATGTCCTGAGAGACATACTGCAGAACCCCAGTGCACACCGTTGCCTAGCGCAGGGCTCAGCAAACTCTCTGGAACAGGCCAGAGAATAAGGATTCGAGGTCCTGTGGGCCCTGTGCACCACACGACCGCTCAACGCCAGGTTGCCGCTCATGCTGCCACAGGAAACACATAAACAGATGAGCTTGGTTCTGTTCCAATAAAACTTCATGTATGGACACTGAAATTTGAATTTTATATGATTTTCGCATGCCACCAAATATTCTTCTTCTGCCTTTTTTTTTTAACTGTTTAACATTATATTGTGCACCTGAAACTAATACAACATGGCATGTTAATTATACTTGAATTAAAAAAATATAATCAAAATGTAAAAGCCATGCTTAGTTCACTGGCCATAAAAACAGGTAGTGGGTCCAATGTATAGCCCGGGGGCCTAGTTTTGCCACCCCCTGGTCCAGTGCCTTTCCACCATCCGTGTCCAAAGCTTCTTCTCAGGGTCTTACTTAAGTCCCTGATGCTGCAGTCATGATTTCATCTGCTGTGAGTCAATAAAATGCATCCTCAACCAGAACGTGCAGGGAGCAACCCTTCCCCAGCCTGTCCTACATTCGCTTTGTCAAGAGCATTTCGGGAAGGGATATGTAGCCGACCTGTGGGAAGGAAAGTCTTGCCATGGTCAAGTTTTCTTTTTGACAATGTAGCTTTTCAGAATACACTAAGGGTGGGCAGGGGACTGTAGACCCTCGTGGGCACCAGCCCCGTGTGGGCTCACACGTGGGAGCTGTGAAGAGCTGAGCCTTGTGACCTGGTGGAAAGGCGGCGGGTCTTTCTCTCCCGGGCCCCACACGGTGGTGTTTTCAGGCTCCCGGTGTCCCCAGAGCTCTTCCACTATCCAGTAGCTGCACAAATTGAGGGAAAAGACCCGGAGGACGGGCCTGCTTGGCCCGCAAGTGAGCTCAGAACACCTTTGTTTTCAGTAGTTGGCCCCCCAGGACATTTCTGTCATGGACTCTCAGTCCCCAAGTCACACTCCCCACGGAAGGCTAGACTCAGTGCACTTTGAGGAAACCTTTGATCCACCCTGGCTGTGAACTTCATAATTGTCCCTCATAGGTCTGCGGTCGTGGTGGTTGGTGGCGGCGGTTTTAATGGCATGCTTAACTTTTGATTATCCCTTCTGGAAAGAAAAGGGAGTTCTTGTTTACCGAGGGTCAACTCTGGGCAACATGTGTGGTGCAACTCAGCAATTTCGCTCTGTATATATCCCAGTTAACCCTCCCTGAAGCCCACTCTTTAATGGAGGGAGGAAGAGGGATGGTGAATTTAAGGCATAAATTGTAAGACACCGTTTGTATTTGACCCAGAAGGAGGTCAGAAATGTCAAGTTCCAGAGATACCAACTCAGCTCCATTCCTCCTTGGTCCTCGCTCCTGACTCAGGCAGGAGGAGAAGGGGATAGACATCCTACCTGCCAAAGGCTGGTGCATCCATGGCATTTATTTCTACCAGCTCCCTTTTTCCTGAAGCTTCTGTGTACCTGTGGACAGTGAAGCATTTGAAATTTTCAATTCTTTAGGCTGAGAAAGTGCCATCAAGAGCACGTAAGTGCTGTCTCTGCTGCTTTTCCTGGTCCTGTCTGGGGGAGGATGGGCTGGAAAGAGATATGGGGAGAACAGTAACCCACTCATAGCCAACCCTGGGCTCTCTGTGGAAATCTACAGACATCTGTCTGTTGCTCGTCACTCCCTCACAGAGCTGCTTTGCCAGGAGGTCACCCCACTTAGGTTGGTGGTCAGATCCTCAGACCTGGCTGCCACCACCTTGCTCACCTTCAGCTCCCAGGCCAGCCTCATGGGAACTGGAAGGAGAAGAGCTCAGATGCTGCCCCCACACAAATTTAGCCACCAGGAAAGGCCCCTTGAAGCAGGGAATGGCTCTCAAGGAAGGAGAGGCCATGAGCCACATGGCAGGGCAAACCTAAGGGCTGGAAGAGGCGGGTGGAGAAGCAGAGTTGGAGCAAGACCATGCAGGGCTTGCTGTCCTTTTGAAAGAGGAATGAGAGAGTTAAGTGCCACCCCTGGTGCTCTTTTTCCTCTTGCTCCTGACTGACAGAAAACCATCTGCAGGGGGCCAGATGGGCTTTGCATTTATCAGAGAGGAGGGAGAGACTGCTGCGGCATCTGAGCCCCAGCAGTATGGAGCCAGCCCACTCTGATAGAGCAGGGACCGCAGAAGGAAAGGAGCAGGGTCCAGGGGAAGCTTTTTCCTTTCGGGACCCTGGAGAAACCTGGAGGAACTCAAGGCAGGCCGCACTGAGGGCAGGGGTGCAAGCCCTATGCTCAGGCTCCACGTACAGACATTCTACCAGAGTCGGCAGATGGCGGAACCAACCTGTGTGAACAGATGGTAGGCAACGGCTTGAGAAACCTCAGCTCCACCCATGACCCCTCAGACCTCACTCCATCCTCCACAAGGAGCCTGTCTGGGTTTCATGGGGATCACGCCAGGCAGAAATGGGGTGAAGACTGCTTTGGGGGTGAGGTCTGGTGCAGTCCTAGACAAGCAGAGTCATGGAGCTGAGGGCCCCAAGTGGAAGTCAGTCCTGCCTCCAAGGGACAGAGGGACATGAGAAGCCAGTTTGGAAGGGCAGAGAGGGAGACTGGGTCAGCCCGGGCAGGAGATCTCTCTGAAGAAACCTAGAGCCTCAAAAACCCCATTTCCTTGATTTTTCAGAGTGAACTGATTACCTACCAATGCCAAGTACCTGACTCCCAACACTGCCTAGAGTTCCTAGACTAGCCAAACTGTTAAGAATCATCTAGGAGTTGACAAACCAACCAAATAGTGCCTATTTGTGCAAATAAAGTGGAACACAGCTGTGCTCCTTCATTGACAGAGTGTCCCTGGCAGCTTTGGCTACAAGCAGCAGAGCTGAAGAGCTGTGACAAGGACCAACGGGCCTGCACAGCCTAAAATACGTACTGTCTAGTCCTTTACAGAAAAAGTTAAATGATTCCTGGTTTAGGTTAACAAGAAGACTTTCTAGGATTTTTGTAGCAAATTGAACCTAGTTTTAACTCTGAATCCACAACTTAGTAGCATTTGAATTTGTGTGAGTCTCTTAAGCCCCCTAGGCCAAGTTCCTCATCTGTGAATTATTTATAGTACCTCCCAGCGTTAGAAGAGAATTAAATGAGTGTATGCACAAAGAGCACATGGCCCTGAGACTGGGACCTGGAAATCCCTCCATAAATGTGTGTGTGTGTGTGTGTGTGTGTTGGGAGTGGGGAATAGGGACTTGCACCCCATGTCTTATCTCAGTCCTTGATGTCCTCCACACTGTGATTTTTTTAAATTGCGGCAAAATACACATAACATAAAATTTACCATCTTAACCATTTATAAGCATACAGCTCAATAGCATTAAGCACATTCATGTTGATATGCAACCATCACCACCATCATCTCTACAACTCTTAGCATCTTCCAAAATGGAAACTCGGTACCCATTACACACTAATTCCCATTGTCTCCTGCCTGCAGCCCCTGGCAACCACCATTCTACTTTCTGGCTCTATGAAGGACAGTAGCTGTCCTTTTTTTTTTTTTTTAAAGATTTGATTTATCTATTTGACACAGAGAGAGAGAGAGCACAAGCAGGGGGAGCAGCAGAGGCAGAGCAAGAAGCACACTCCCCGCTAAGCAGGGATCCCGATGCGGGGCTCGATCTCAGGACCCCGGGATCATGACCTGAGCCGAAGGCAGACGCCCAACCAACTGAGCCACCAGGCGCCCCTGGTTTTCTCTTTAATGAGTTTTCCATAGACGTGTTGGAAGCTGTGCACCCATTCACTTTCAGCCGCATGAGGCATGTTACTGGCCTGGTGACCAGGAAGGTAGGGGGCTCCAGCTGACGAGTAGCAGAAGACAGCATTACTCCATGGTTCTGGGAGTCCCAGCCCTTGGCCCTGCTGCTGCAGGATTGCTTCGTGCTCCAGGTCCTGGAAAGTGTCTGCTCTGTAAGACCTGGCTGAGAATCAGCAGGCGTGCTGGTCAGGATGGGGAGCATGAGAGGTCCAGACCAGTGCTCCCTAGATAAGAGTTCAGGGTCTCCTGCCATCACTCTTAGCCACTCAGTTATTTATTCATTCATTCCACAAGTATCTGAATACTCCATGTCGGTCAGCACTGAGCGCTCCGGGAACACGATGGTGAGTGAAAATGAACGGGACCCCTGTCTCAGAGCTTCCAGTCCACGGAAGGAGCAGCCATTCATCAACTAATCGCATCTATCAGTATATAAAATACAAGCTGACATGAGACCGGTGGAAGAAGGAAATATGTTTGGGGGCCCCCACACAGCCTGGCCTGGCCCGGAGGTGGGGAGGCTGCTGAGCCTGAGTGAGGCAGGAATTCAGAGCCAGCCTGATGGCAGTGGAGGGAGGCAGGCCTTCAAGGAGCAGTGGGTTTTTACAGAGCTCCGTGGGCCTGGGGCAGGGCAGCATGAAGAGGGCGAGCTGACTTCCTCCCCATTGCTCCTCCTTCCGCCACCTGCCCTTCCAGATGGGAGTGGAAGTGAAACAGGATCTCTGGAAGGCTAGGACATGGTGCCACTGGCAAGAGAGACTTTTGGCGGTAGGGGGGGTAGGCAGGGAATGGTAATGCCCGGTAGGGAATTCTAGAGAGAACACGGCAGAGGACCATTTGACTGTAGCTGAGAACCTGAATGGGAAATCAGCTCTTTAATCCCAGCGCTGGTCTCCACTGTGACTTTAGGCAAATCTGGAGCCTCGCAGGCTAGCTGATCGGTGGAATGAATCATCTTGTCCCCCTTCACGCTGCTTACCTCACTTAGTTGAAAATGTGAGGTAAGCGCTAGGTGCCCAGGGGACAGGACCAGAGTGGGTTGGTTTTACATGGCTCTGCAGGCCCTGAGAACAGAGATAAATAAGAAATGATTGTGGTTATTAAGAATAAAGGATTATTCAAGTTAAGCCAACAAAGAAAAGTTAACAAATATGGCGGGGTGCAGCCTACAGAGAAGGCTGAAGGAGCACTCGGTACGAATTTGCAGGGACAGGAAGAGTAAGAACTAGGGGAAGGATCTAATATTGCTTTCCCCAGGTTCACTGACAATAGAAAGAGGAAACCAGCCCGAGTTGTAGACCAGAGAGGCTGGGATTCGGTGACGGAGGGGTTTGTGTTAGATTCAGGAATGGACCCTAAAGGTGGGGTATGACAGCTAACGAGAGGAAAGGTCCCCACATGTGGGGTGGTTTTGGTGAAAGGCAACCTCGGCAGCCCCCTTGCAGTCCATTTCTAGCTCCAGCACTGTGTGAGGCACACCACAGATCAGATCCAGCGACCCCAGGCTGACGGCGGGGAGGGAGGGTGGAATACCCCGAGGAATGGACCAGAGTCGCTCGGATTTTCACTCTCCCTCCCATGTGATGCCTTTGGTTTCCAGTGGACCTAATAAGCTTCCTCCTCACAAAATTGACTCACTCCGCACCCCACATTCTTTTATTGTGCCTTTTGAGACAGCTGTTTATGGATTGTTAATAAGCCTGTTGCTATTATGTATGCTGTATGCTAAGCAGAGGCACTTCTAGACTCTTTGCACAAACTCTCACTCCCTTCCTTTCTAAAAAAACTCATTCATATTTAATTCAGTTCTTCTAAATGGCTTCCACAGCATCCTCTTTCCACTTTGTAATGCATCCCAGTCTCCCTTAATGCACGACCTGCCAAATTAAACTTTATGGCTTATCAGCTAGAAGATTGCCATAGGATAAAGCCAAGTGTTCTTGCAAGTTATGTTATGGGCTTTCACACCTGCCAGCTCATTTTCATTGTTCAGATGGCTATATACCTTCCTTCCCACAGCCCCGTGGTCCTTGTCTTCAGCTGTCAGTCACTGGTACGCCGGCAATTTTGTGCGGCTGTCCCTTAGGTACCAGGGAGGAAGGGGGACAGTCAGCTGGGCTATAATGAACTCCCCTGGGGAGTCCTCATTTGGAGACTTAGATTATTAGGGTATAAGGAACACTTGCTTCAACGGTGCAAATCAGCCTTGGCCTGGGGCCATGGCACATCAGGCAGGAGGCCAGAGGGAAGCGTCAGGAACTCAGCCACTGTCTCCTCGTCCCAGCAGCTGGTCCCTGCCCTCCCATCCTGTGTGGTCCTAGTCAGGCCAGGACTCAGCTTCAGTGTTAATTTATAACTTCCTTGCACACCATCTTGTCCAACTCCCCTTTAGAGCACACATGCTCTTGGGGGGATTGATACCTTAAGCCAGCGGCAGTTAACATCTTTTCGGGAATGAGTTGGGAGCCAGTCGGGAGCAGAAGCGGGGGGCACAGCCTGGAGAGATGGGTGTGGGTCACTTACACGGAAGAAGGGGGCTTCTCCAGCGTCCCCTCAGAGCTAAAGGATCGAAATGCATGCCCACAGAAACTGACAAACGTGGTGCTGGGGCCCGGGGATATTGAGTGGCCTCCGTAAGGGAAGGCTTCTGAGAGTGTGACCCCTACCCGTATCTTAGCAGGGGAGCTAGCATGGCAGCGGGGGGCGGGGGCGAGGGTGGGCTTGGGGAGAGCAGGGAAGACTGACTGTGAAACCTCACTGCTCTGTCATTCCCTTGCTGAGTGGCCTTGGTGGGTCAGTGGATCGCTCTGTTTGTGTGTGTCTCTCTTTCTCTGCCTCTCTACTACTTTTTATTGAACATGGCACTGGGCCATGTTCTTTATGTTTACTCTCTCATTTAACCTGACAACACCATGCCGTGCAGCTATTATCCTACAACAGAAGTCAGTCCTGTACCATTTCCATCCTTTATGGTTGTGAAGAGGGCCAGCTTTGGCATCAGACCTGGATTTGACTCCTGGCATTGTTACTTACTGGCTAGGTGACCTTTGGGCAGGGAACTTGAACCTCACACTTGGTCTATAAAGTGAGGATAATGCCCACCTAAAGGATTGTCATGAGAATTAAATATAAATACACATGTTTATAAATATATTGATAAATATGTATTTATTTATAAATCTCCTAGCAAACTGCCTAGCACATTAGTAGGCACCCAATAAATAGTCGGTGTTGTAACATTCAAATGAGGGAGAAGGGTGGTAAAGAGGTCTTTTGTAGAACAGGGCCAACTCTAGACATTTTTGGCAGAAATCTCTGCAGTCCCAGGGCAGCCCTCCGTGATGATCTGAGTGTTGACCGTGGGGTCTGGATTGGGGCAGCCCTCCGTGATGATCTGAGTGTTGACCAGTACAGTCTGGATTGTTTTCAGAGGCTCCACGAGGAGTTACCACTCAGCCTGGAGGAACTGGAAGATGTGTTTGATGCCCTAGATGCTGATGGCAATGGCTTTCTGACACCAGAGGAGTTCACCACTGGATTTAGTAAGTTCAGATGGGTGCTGGGGCCCCAGGGTATGCATCTACCTAAAGCTATGTAAAGTGCACGCATCCCCCACCAGATCTGTGGGTTGTGTAGCCCAAACTTTCCTGCCCTCTGGAAGTTTCCAGGCTCTGGATTATTTGAGCCTCTTTTCCGTGTCCTTGTTGGCTGTTCATAGCACTGTTCTCTCCGTGCCCACTACACGGTCACAGCCAGATCCCCTCCCATCTGAGAAGGGCAAGCTTGGCATAAAAGGAGGAGCCGAGATGAGATTTCCAGCCTCTACATCTCCTCTCCTTTCCATGATACCAGTGCACAACACAGCACAATGGCTGCATGGTTCATTTCAACCTGGGTCTGGCTGAGTCTTCCAGATTGAGGGGAACCCGCCATCAGAGGAATTTCTAGAGGGTTTGAATAGACCAGTCATTCTCAAGGTACCCAGGAGGAAGGAGAACAGAGATTCATGAACAAGATAAAGAAGCCGGATACACCATCAGATCAGATACTGATCAGATATTGATCAGAGCAGGTAGGGGTCAGCAGGCAAGTTTTACCAACCATCTGCCTCACACAAAGTGCCGTATAGTTGGTTTAGAAGTATCTGAGGTTCTTCCTGAGCTCTAGGAGCTTATAACTGCCTCGAGAGCATAAGACAGATTGCTGTATATTACAGGCAGTTTGAGTATGGAGAAAGCACACCCGAAATGTTTAAGTCGCTTATAAATGTGAAGCACCGTGATCCTGGTGGTGGGAATGACTAGATGATGTTATGGAGCAGTCAGGCTGCTGCTGGTGGTCGATGGAGGGGAGGCTCTTATTGTTTAGAGAGGAAATCAGTGAAGAGATGAGCTCTAAGCCAGACTTTAAAGGTTCGAGAACCACAAAGGTGCCACAGCACTGTCATCCATTCCGCCTTTCCCAGGCTCTAGCGTCTCTCAGAATCTCATGGAAGTAGCAAAGTCCCCAAATCCAGAAGATGGTGGCAAGAATGTTTGCTGTGGGGGGAGGGGGCCCCCTTTTCTTCTCTTAGATGAGCCTCCGATGATTCCTGGCAACTGAGAATGATAAGGTCTCCCTGGGTGAGTATTTATTGATTGCCTGATTCAGATCCTTGTGCTGTGCATCCTCCAGGTCACTTCTTCTTCAGCCAGAACGAGCCAGGTCAGGAAGATGCCGGTGAACAGATGGCCCAGCTCCAGGAAGAGAAGGTGTATCAGTCCAGAGGGGAAGAGCATGCGGGCGCCATGGATGACGATGAGGAGACCCAGTTCCAAATGCTGATGGACAAACTTGGAGCCCAAAAGGGTTTTGAAGAGTAAGTGGTGACAGGGACTGGGGGGATGGAGCCCTGCCTAGGAGCCACCCCTTCATCTGCCCTGTGCGACATCAGTGTGTGTTAAGTGCTCAGCTAGGCCCCAGTTTCTGGGCTGCCAGCTAGAAGACTTGGCAGACTCTTGTCTCTGCTCTTTGCATTTTCTCATGGGAAGCACTGCGACGCCCCTACCCTCCCACTCTCCGCACTCCTACCATACGGTGTCAGCACAGTCCTTGGCTCCCTGAGGAGCACTATGCAGCAGAGGACCGTGCCGGGCCTGGAGGGGTTCTCTGTGCATTTTGCTGGGGTTCCTCATCCCTGCCAGCTCACCAGCATTTCCTCCTCCCCCACCCCCGCCTCCGGAACCAGCTTTGGGTCTCAGGGGCTGCAGGGCAGCCCGGCCCACCCCACAGTGGCATGCTCCTGGCCGAGGCACCTCACGTGGAGGCATTTGCACACGGTGTCCCTGAGCTGAGCTAAGCCCATCAGGAAGCTGAGGCGGGAAATTAACCAGTTTTTACCAGCCCACCACTTGGATAATCAGCAGCTCAGCTGAAAATTTCAGATGGCTGGAATTTCAACTAAAACACAATACCCCCATTTTTTTTTTCCAAAATGTATCTGACATTTAAAATGAAATGAAATAAAAATAGGATGAAATGAAATAAAAAGTGGAGTCACAGCTGGTGGAAACCAGTGGCCTAAAAACTGCGGAATACTGTTCTCCCTTTTCCCATTGCCTTTTGCCTTTCCATTTCTGGGCCTCTCAGTCTTGGGTTGGGTGTGTGTTGCAGGAGTAGGAATGATGATTGGAGCTGATGCGTCCCAAGCTTGGGAGGTGAAGGAGCTGTGGTTGGGAATGATAAAGAAGTAGCAGGAAAGGAGGGGCCTGCACACAACACTCAGGCCAAAGCAAGAATCTGTAGCTCTGTGGATTTTTGAGCAAACGATTTGGTAGATTGCATCATAGTTGAGAAAGGACAGTCAAAGGCCTGGGAGAGAGCCCGGTGAGAGGCTCTGGATGGTCAGTGCGCTTGCCCCCCGGGGCGATCCCAGGACTCTGGGATCATGACCTGAGCGGAAGGCAGACGCTTAATCATCTGAGCCCATGGACGGGGGCAGGTGCGTGGGAGGTACGTTAGTCAGAGACCTGACTCAGCTTCTCTGAAGACAAAAGGCCAGAGCCCAGGGACCACTGCCAGTGACCCCGTGAAACCTCCTCCTGGAGGAGCGGGAGGAGAGGGCAGTGTGGATGAGCCACGGCACTGGCATGAAAGAGAGGCACCTCTCCGCCCACCTGTCCCTTCTGGGGCAGCCCCCTTCCTAGCAGGGCTCTAAAAGCAGAATTCACCTGATGTTCCTCGGAGGGCCTATGTCAGAGGTCTGTGAGGAACTGAGCCAGCATGAGGCATCCTGGGGAAGAGAAGGCCCTAGGAAAGGTTTCAAGGGTGGTTACAAAAACTGATATGCAGAAGATGGCGGCCAGAACTCTCCATCCCCATGGAAGCTAAATGGAAGGCAGCGGGCTGGTGTTGCAGCATGAGGGGAATGGCAAAACCACTGGGCCCCAGAGAAGGACATAAAGGAGGCTGTGAAGACTTTGGAGGTCTTCAAAGATTCACTCCCCAGAATGGCTTGTATATTGTTCTGGGAGCAGGCAGATGGGTCAGCTGACCTCCCAGAATCCCGTCTAGCCCTGCTCTCTGAGTCCACCACCCTTTCATGAGGAGCAGAAGCGGTAGACCAGATGTCTGGACTCCCAGCTTTTCCCAATGGTCCGACTAGCTGAGTGATTTGGCAGCTTATGGACTTTGGCTTATTTTTTCATCAAGAATGGACAGATTTGTCCCTTCTCCAGAAATTTTGGGGGGAGGGGATGTGGCCATGACGAAGTAGTTTGGAAAGGTTTGGAAGAGAGTCAGGTGGGTCTGCAAATCTCACTGGAGGCTCTGGCCAATTGGCTGTCTCGGCAGGAACTTGGCAGATGTGAACATACAGACCAAGGCTAACAAGGTGGACCTTGATTTTATAATGCAGGTACTTCATGAGGGAAGCAGCCTGCCCCAATCATGGGAGGCCATCATCATATGTCTCTGGGACTCTTGTATCTCTGAACCCCTTGTACCATCTCCATTGTATCTACAGTACAGCAAAGTGGACTGCCCTAGCCTGTTCTGTGTGGGTGGGGAAACAGAACTCATTCTGGGAAACGAGGAAGCTCCTCCCTCCCCTTCCCTTGCTTCCCGGATCACCTCATGTCATCTCAGTGCTGGGTTCCAACAGATAAGAAGTACTCGTTGGGTGATGGGTGGACGAGTGGTCCTGATGAGTTGGAGGACAGCAAGGGAAGGAAGGAGGGAGGGGCAGTGGATGGATGATCCGATAACTGACCAGTGGTACCTTCCCTTCTCAGTGGGCCTCCCTGTGCTGGGTGCAGAGAGTACTCTTGTGGCCCAGGCCCATTGCTAACCTGGTGCTGGCAAATAGCACTTCCAAGGAAAGTTGCTCAAATATAGTACTTGTCACACAAGAACAGAGGATTTTATTCTTTATCCTGAGGGTTCCCGGTTGTAGCTACCCTCAGATCATAGTGGTTTTAGAATTTACTGGGTTGCAGATCAGATTGATCTCAGGCTCCGTGTGATGGCTGGCCATAGATTTTCGAGTTTCTCCAGAGAGGGAGAGCATGGTCCCTGGTGTATGCCACCTCCTCCTTCCTCCTGTCCCGGGTCAGTGTGGCCCCACGTGTCTCTGTTGCTCTGCAGTGCACACCTGCCTATGTGCCTGTTAGCCGGGGGTGGGGCTGGGGGAGGGGAGGCTCTGGGCACGTCACTGTGTGTCTTTGTCTCTCTGCCTGCCTGTGTCCCTGCCAACTTTCTATTTGTCGTTCCGTGTGTGCACACGCATCTCGAAGATTGGCGCCTTCCCTTCCTTCTGCCTGTCAGTCATTCCCGTTGCCACCGGGCCCCAGTGGGGTGCTGCGTATTCTCTTCCGTTCCCCGCGGTGACAACTGCTTTCTGCCATCCATCAGATGGCATGTCTTTACCTCTCAGCTATGAGGACCGTCCTTCCTGGGGCAACAGGCTCTTTCCTTTAGCTCCACGGCGTTAGTCCTCACACGCACCAGGCTCCTGTCCTCCTCTCCTCTTCCTGCCATTCTTTGATGCTCCCAGCACGTGGCTGTGCATGCTCAGCACCACCAGCCCATAGGGAAAAACTGGAAAGTGGAAGCAGTGGTGTGCGGGGTGAAGGAGGTCGACACAGGAGCCAGGCAGCCCCGAGTTTGACTCTTGACTGTGTCGTTTGCCAGCCAAGTGATCTGAGACAGCTCACCTCACCCTCTTCTGGGGGTGAGTAGAGCACCAGCCTCACAGGTTACCGAGAGGGTCAAATAAGCTTATATGCGTAGAGTACCTAGCATACAGCCAGCATTCAATAAATGCTGGCCATCGTGATCATGATCATGATGTTCTGGCTGTCAGTTTCATGTCTGGGAACCGTGGTATTTCCACACTCGGACATTAATGCGCCCCTTTCTCTTGTAGTGAAAGTGATATCAAGCAACTCTGGCTACAGCTGAAGAAGGACGAACCTCACTTACTGGCCAACTTCGAGGATTTCCTGACCAGGACCTTCTCCCAGCTCCAAGAAGCCCATGAGGAGAAGAACGAACTGGAGTGCGCCTTGAAAAAGTAGGTCCCCAGCCTCAGCCATTCACTGTACCCGGGTGTGAGAAACAGAAACACAGAGTACGTTTTCTCATTCCGGGAGGCTCCCTGTCACGGTCTGCCAGAGTGGAGACTGGGACCTGTGGCTGTCATAGTAATAGTATAAATATTTTTAAGCCCTTGCTCACATTAATCAGGCCCTCACCATATGCTGGGCACTATTTAAACATATACACCTGCTCATTTGGACTATTCACTGTTATGCCCATTTTATAGATAAAGACATCAAGGTCCTGAAGGGTGAATGACATGCCCCAGGACATACAGCTTGTAAGTGGCAGAGCCAGCATTCAGAGCGAGATAGCCCGGCACCCGAGACTGGTTGGAAAACCACTCTCCCTGCCTCTAGACCGTGAGGCCCTGACACCCCGGGCCTACCCCCCAACTACAGACCAGCTCTGGGCCCCACTGAGTCCCCTTCTGACCACTCTCTGAAGCATCACAGCCTCACATCCGTCCTGCTGCCTCCTGGCCGCCAGGGCCTCTGCAGTCATTAGTGGTTTCTAGCTCTTCTCCTTTGCTTGGAGGAGGCAGCCCCAGCAAGGTGAGCCCTGGACCTGAAGCCAGCCGGAGTCAGCCTTGTGCCACAGACGTGGGGCCAGCCACATGGATGTTCATCCACCTGTGGGGATGGTGCTGCATGTGTCCAGAGTCATCACATGCACGTCACAGCAGGGAGCTCACATTGGGTGAAGCATGGTGTAGCTAAGGATGGTTCATCATCCTGAAGGTGTGGCCAAAACGCAGGGCTGGGTCTGGGTAGCCCTCGGAAGCGTGCCGAAGCGGTCCTTGCAGTAATTCTGCCACGCACTCTCGTCCCCGCCCAGAGATCACTCCCTGCACAGGAGTCCTCGACGCTTCCAACACAGACCACGCGCCCTTCCTTGCAAAACTCCTAGTGCCTAGCACCGCCTCCTGGGGACAGGGCTTCAGAGTCCAGGCTGCTAGACTTCAGAGCCTCCGCCAACATGGCCTTGGGGAGAGCATGCAAGCCCTGATTTAGAAGGAGATCACCACGTGTCTTACAGCATGATCAGCTATCCACACGTTGCCCTGAGTTCCTCTGCATCTCGTGCCTCCCCCAGATCAACTCTAAAAAGAACTTGTTGGGGTCCGTTGGGTATACGCAGGTCTGGAAAAAAGGACCCTTAGGAGCCTGAGTTATGAGAAAGTTGTGGTCAAGTAGTGCTGGGGAAAACACGGTTTGGCTGGAGGAGTATCATGAGCATTCTGGGGAGAGGCTCCCGAGGCTCAGAGAAAGGAAGGATTGAGGGTAGAGTTCTGCACAGCTTTTAGCTGACAAAGCTGTGAGTCAGGACAGATCTGAGTTTACATCTTGGCTGCGCCACTTGCGAGCTGTGTGACTCAGGCTAAGCTACTCAACCTCTCTGAGTCTTGGCTTCCTTATGTGTAAGATAGGGATGTTAACAAAATGAGTATTTGATGCACGTTAAAGTAATAATCCTTATTATTTAAAATAAGTCTGTTTGTCAGTCTTAGAGGATTCGCTGGCGGAAGTGGAGAGCTTGAGGCTTGATAGAAGCAGTGGTGAACTTCAAAGACCCCTTTATCCTTCCAGACAACATGGTGTAGAGCGAGCAGCCCTGGCATCGCCTGGAAATTTCTTAGGAATGCAGAATCTCAAGGCTCCCCCGACCCCTACTGAGTCTGCACTGTTACAAGATGTCCAGGTGCTTTGTGTGTGATTTGAGAGATGGGGAGCTGGCAGTCAGCTCTGCATTTAAGTCACGTGTGGCTCTCCAACCAGCTAGCCTTGTGAGCTTGCTCAAGTCTCTTGGCCTCTGTGAGCCTTGGTTTTCTCACCTGTATTCGTTTCTGACCCTCCCTGCACCCCCACTTTCCTCTGACCCCAACGTTGATCACCCCGAGGAGCTGCAGAAACACTCAGGCAGCACGTCGCAGAGAGGAGGGTACTCTATCACCCAAGCAAGGTGAGAGTGGTCATAGCCCGAATGGGCAGGCAGTGACCCAGCTCATGGCCTGGAATCTTCACTGCAGGGTGCTTGTGCTGGCCTGCCCTTCCACAGGGAGAGAGCCATGCTCTTGGCTGGTGTCAGAGCCGGCAAGCCCTCACATTCATCCTAAAGTGGCCTCTTTTAGTGCTTTTGCCCCAATTTAATGATTATTAAAAAGTTCTTGAGGTGAAAGTCAAGGCCACTCTCGGCTGCATGTGCAAAATGAGCTCGGCCATAGGTTCCAGCCCTCCGTACCCATCCTCTTTCGATATCCCTGCCAGGGACACCTGCGCTGGGTCAGCTGATGGAGGCCCACTCCTGGCTGGGTAGCTGTGGTGGGACTGGGGATTCCTGGGTTCCCTGGCCAGTCGCACTCCAGGGGTGTTCTCTGGGTGCAGAACCAGAGACCTGCAGGCTGTAGTGAGCAGAGCACTAAAATAGGAGGCAGGAGAAACCTGAGCTCTGGCCCAGGCACTGCCACTGATCAGCTGTGTGACCTCGGACAACTAGCTTTACCTCTCTGTGCGTCAGTTTCCCTACTGGCAACATGAGAAAATGGCTTGGTGTTTTTCAAGCTGTTTTGTGATCGTGACTCATTAGAAGAAATGCATTTGGCTTTGCAACTCCCAGACACTTCGATGTGTACATAACTGAAAATTTCCTGAAATGGAGCTCACCCTTATTACATGTGACATACTCTGACATTCTCTACTAGAGTCTCTTATTCTCTCGTCTTCTGTTAAATAAACCAAAAGGCTGGTCACATCCTGCTTCTGGGTTATGACTGGACCAGATGAGCTATAAGGGTCCTCGGAGCTCAGCAGTCAAACAAGAAACTGGAAACCCTGATAGCATCTAGAATATTTAAATGGGAGTCTTGACAAATAATGCAGGGTGAAGTTAAGTGACTCGGAGACATCTTCTAGGAGATGAGTTGGGGAGTTTGGGGCTGTGTGTGTCCAGGCGTTGGGGAGGGAGGAGAAGGGGAGCTCTTGGGAATGGCCTGATTCAGGCTGGAGTTCGGGGGGACCCTGAGAACTGTTTGAACATCTCCCGGACTCCTCCACGGGCTGGCATTTCCACTCTGCCTGGAGAATGAGCACCTGTGGCAGACGTGGCTCTCGTCCTTGCTGCTGGGCGTCTAGCCCCGGCCAGGGCCCCGGGGACCCAGCACACTGTTACTCTGGCTCGCCTGTAACAAGCCCCTACTCTCTGCCTGGCTCTGAGTTGGGCAAATAGAACTCAGAGTCCCCATCTTTGAGGAGTTTATGATCACGCTGATAAGGTCGAGCTCATACCCATACAAATTCCGCCACAAAGCCGAGCCGAGAATTCCCATACCATTGAAACGCCAGATGACATTGTCATCGGCAGCAGAGGCTTTTTCTTCCTTTTCCAGACCACACATCTCGTTTCTGTCTCCTGTGGAGCCCAGAGAAAATGGGACTGCTGAGGGTGGGCATCCTGTCCCGCGGGGTTTGAGTTTTGCTGCAGTGAGTGAACCAGGTCCACTCCAGCTTCCTTCAGGTTCTCTCCAGGTTCTGTAGGGGAGGAGTGTGTAGTGGGCTTGAGTGCCTGGAAAAGCTCCTAATAGCTCCTGTCCCAAGACCAGCCTCCGGGGCCCTCCGTACCTCACTGCCCTGGATTGTTTGGTTTGGTTTGGTTTTTACCTGCCTACTGGGAATAGGTCAGTCTCCCACCCCCTTGTCCTTTGGGGTAGAGGTTGGGTCAGAATCCTGGGTACAATGTTCAACTCGGTTGTGCGTCCACTGGGAAGTAGCCACAGCCCCAGGGGGCACGGTAGAGACAAGTCAAATGCAGGAACCTCGGGCTAAAGCCTGGTTCTCCTGCTGAACTTCAGAACCTGGAGGATCCGCTGCATCTCTCCCAGGAAGTGGAGGCTAGACTGTAACAGAGCTGTGCTCCTTGTATTCACTGCACAGAAGCTCAGAGAACTTTACATTTAGTGTGATGGATACAGTTTAGGCTTAGGGAGAACTTCAGGCCATCAGAATTACAGATTCCTGGAGCGCCTGGGTGGCTCAGTCGCTTAAGCATCCAACTCTCAATTTCGGCTCAGGTCACGATCCCAGGCTCCTGGGATCGAGCCCCAAGTTGGGCTCCCTGCTCAGCAGGGAGTCTGCTTCTCCCTCTCCCTCTGCCCCTCCCCCCACTCATGCTCGCGCTCTCTCTCTCAAACAAATAATAAAATCTTTAAAAAAATTATAGATTCCACTGCCATGGAAAGCATCTTTCTAATTATCTTTTCCTGGAAGAAAAAAAAAACAAAAAACAAGCTTCAGCTCTCCAGGGGATGTAGAGTGGTACTGTCTGGAGGCAGCAACAGATTCAGACCTTTTTGCCAGAATCATTAGGGGGTGCAGAAGTCCCACCCCAGGCAGGCCAGATTCATTTGGTCTGGGGTGAGGACTCGAAGTCTGCATTTATAAACTATCCTGAGGGATTCTGACTTTTTTTTTTTTTGAGAGAGAGAGAGAGAAAGTGAGTGAGAATAGGTGGGGGCGGGCTCAGAGGGGGAGGGAGAGCCAGAACCTCAAGCAGGCTCTGTGCCCAATGTGGAGCCCAACGCGGGGCTCAGTCTCATGACCCTGAGATCACGACCTGAGCCGAAATCAAGAGTCAGATGCTTAACCGACTGAGCCACACAGGCGCCCTGAGATTCTGACTTTTGACCAGAGTTGACATGTGCTGGATACATAGGCCTGGTTAGGTTCTTTACGAGGATCTAACCCTGAGGCTGGGGGTAAGGATGAATTAGGTGGTGTCTGGAGAGTGCTTTGAGCTCTTGGAAGAAAAGTGCTTTCAAAGATCAAAGGCAGGCCGTGGGCTGTACTCTGCCTGCTCAGGCCTCTGTAGCTCAGTATCCTGGGAGGACCACCCAGGCTGCCTGCTTCACATCACTGGGGGACCACACTTGGCTTTGACAAACAGCAACACTCCCCAGGGCCTTGTTGGAATCAGTTCCTCATCTGCACAGCCTTTCTTGTCCAGCTGAGTCAGGCCTCGGGCAGTTTCGTGGGAGCCTGGGGGCCCTTAAATTGCAGCTCCTGCCCAGCCACTATCCAGGCACTTTCTGTCTAGAGGGATTTCCCTGGGCTCTGGGAGGGTGTCCAGACCAGGAGGGAAGGTGTCTTACAGCCTAACATGCAGCCTACCTGGGATATCGGCTGTACTGCTACAAGCCTGGGAACTGGGATTCTGTAATATGAAGCTGCAGAGACATGAGCATCTTTGGGGGAGGAGGGTCACCGCTTCCCTGGCCCTGTCTCCAGATAGGGCAGCAAATAAAGCATCATGGGTATGGCAGGCGGCCCTTACGTTCCGCCTGCGAAGGACCTTAGCTGTGTGGTTCTCGAATGTTCGCTTGCTTCAGCATTACCAGAGGATCTTGGTTGAGAGGTAGATTCCTAGGTCTCTTCCCCAGAGAGTTTAAATCGGTATGTCTTGGGGAGGGAGCCCAAGAATGTGCATCTTAGTGCACATCCCCAGTGGGTCTGACGCAGGCAGGCCACACACCCCACTTTGAGAAATGCTGCTCGAGCCTGTTTTTCCAGAATATATCCACCTGCAAAAGGTACACTCCAGGGTGCCCTTCCAGTCTGGAATTTTAGTCTTGTTCTTAGGGTGAAGATAAGAAGTTTTTGGTGAGGGTCTTAAGTAATGATGTTATGGCTCAATAAGGCACACGTTTTTTATTGGTATATTATCATCTGAGGCAGAAGCACAGTGTTATCTGAAGCAAACTGAAAGGTGAGGATTATCTGTGCTCTGTATACACCATGGGCATGATTTGTAAACCTAATGAAAAATGGGCTGCTTTATAGGATGGGATAAAGCTGCAAAGTTGGTTTATACAAGGCAGCAGAATCTAATTAGGGAGAAACCATCCATCTTGAAAATCCAATTGGCGATTATACAGTCTTTGCAGAATTTTATACAAACTCTTATGTTTTCCTTTCATTCAGCTCTACTCCAGTCACGTCGTGGGTAGTGAGCATGCATGTGCGTGGGTGTGAGACAGAGACAGGCAGAGACAGAGACAGAGATAGGGAGGCAATTAGAGAGACTGACTTCAGGAGAACAAGAAAACCCCAAACAGGATTTTTCTAGGAAGAACTTCTCTTTGCTGTCCAGAGCCTGCTGCTGCCTGAAGAAGGTGGCAGGGGGCAGCAGCGAGTCTGAATCCCGCCTTTACCATTCTCATCCCAACCACCAAGCAGGCTGAGCCTGAACGTGCTTCCATTTTCTTTGGCAAAGCAAACTCCTGGAGACTTTTCAGTCCCAGGGTCTTCACTCTGTGCTCAGTGCACATGGGGTGAGGGTGGGGAAGACATGGGAAAAGGGATCAGGCCCTTTTGGTGATCTCGGCCCTCTCTAGCCCTGGTGGGCCCCATTCCTTGCGCCAGTTCCCGCTCAGCTCCACAATTGACAGACTCCAGGTGGAATCTGGATAGTTGGCAATCCTGAACACAAATGTATGGAGTTTCCAGTGTAAGCACTTAGGATGCTTGGAAAGACACAATGGTGTCGTGGATGGAACATGAGACAGGGAGTCAAGGCCTGGGTTCTCCCTTTACTCAGACCCTGGGTATCTGGGTGCCCACAGACTGGTCACTTCCTTGCTCTGACTCTCATTTTCTTCACATGCAAAACAAGGAGGTTGGGAATACATGAGCTTTTCAAGCCCAGGCTCTGATGGGGAGAGAGATTCTTCCTCTCTTCACATCTGCCTTTCACCAGATTGTGCAAACTAGGAGACGTGATCAGACCATTGCCCTTGCACATGGAAACACATGAAATCAGGATGATTACTCTCCAAGTCCGGAGGCATTTCTAAGCTCTGCCTTGAGTTCAAGCTTCTGTAATTTATCTAAAAGGTAGAAAAATGCCATTTGCCCAAGGTCAAGACGACACCTTCATTTAGGGAAGAAGGAACTACTATTTTTCCTGAAATGATTTCAGCACACCCCTGCCTAGAACCTAGAAGGTTGACCAGATGACTTTCTGAGACCTTCTGAAATTTGAACAGATTCTGTTCCTAAGTGAAGGCAAAAAGGAAACAGGAAGCAGGAGAAGGATATTTTGACCAAGCAATACTCTATAGCAGGAAGGACTTGGCCCGTGTGTCATTAGCTGGAACCCCAGTGGTACTGAGCATTAATGCTTTACTCCAGTGTGGTACCTTAACTCTCTGTGTGCAAATCACTTTGTGAAGGTTAATTAATTTTCACAGTCCCTGTGGGAACCTGGCAGGGTAAGTTATTGCTAACTACATCTCACCTTTCAGTTCCCTGCAAATAATCTGTAAAGGCCTCTCAGAACTAAGCCTTGTATTTACATGAGAATCACTGTATCTCCACCCCTACTCCTTTCCCACACATCCCATCCTAAATCTCCAATACCCCGCACATGCTTACAGTTCTCCTTTAGAGAACAGATGTCTGCCATAGTCAGACACCCTAAGTGCCGTTCTGTCCTCTAAGCCTGGCTTTCAATAGGACTCATTCTTTCAGATCCATCACTGCCCTATGGCATCCTCAGTATATAATTGTTGTTTCTTCCCTTCACTCTTGAAAATCTCCCTTTTCTGGAGTACCTGGGTGGCTCAGTCATTAAGCGTCTGCCTTCCCCTTGGGTCATGGTCCCAGGGTCCTGGGATCGAGTCCCACATCGGGCTTCTTGCTTGGCGGGGAGCCTGCTTCTCCCTCTCCCACTCCCCCCAGCTTGTGTTCCCTCTCTCGCTTTGTCTCTCTCTGTCAAATAAATAAAATCTTTAAAAAAAAAAAAAAAAAGAAAGAAAGAAAAGAAAATCTCCCTTTTCTGGACTCAGCCTCTCTTAACTTTTCCCCTGAGAACTCTGCCATCTCCCCACTACTGTAGGGGGCTCTGTCCACTTCCCTCCCGGTAGGGCTCTGTGGTCACAGAGTTGCTATCAGCCAGAGCTAGGGAGGCACAGTGGGGTGGGGTCTACTGCACGGTGTGTGGCTTCTTTCACCTGCTCCTTTCCTCCATGCCACATTAGCATTGAACTTGGTGTTCTTAGCGGCTAAAATCCTGGTGTACAGAGCCCATCCCATTGGTCTAAATTATTTCACCCAGCGTGTTACTTTACAAAGTGCTTAACCAGTACTTAATGTTGATGGTGATGTTACAGCTCTCTCTTTCCACACTTAGTCTTCTTCCTGAGCCACCTCAGGTTTTGTCCTTCCCCAAGTCTTCTGTTCCCTGTGTTTCCCCATTCTCACACACATCTGCTGCTGCATAATTCCGCTTCAGTTTCTACTTGCCCCTTGGCTGAAATCCGAAGGAATTATAAAGCAGCAACTCTTAAAAAGGGGTCCACAAGCCCCTGGAGAATCAGAAAACTCATTTACTTAGAATTTATTAAATGCATTCTATCGGCTACCTATTGTGCTAAATAACTCCACATGCATTATCTTATTTAAACCTCACAACTTCACTCTAAAGTAGGTATTGCTATCTGATTTTCCAGATGCAGAAAGCCTCAGGCTCACTGAGGACATGGGACTTGTCCAAGGCCACAGAGCTTGTAAATGTCAGGATCAGGATTTGAACCAAGGCCTTTTTACTCTGGGTCTAAGGAATTCTGAGCCAACCATAGCTGTCAGCAGGTTATAACCTAGACTACACTGGAATATGCCAGAGGCACTATCCAGCCATTATACTGAAAGAGCAAGAAAGTGAGGATAAATGCTGGTGCTCATAACTACTCCACTGCCTCCTTATATTTGTTTCTCTGTCTCATTGAGAGCTCGTGTCTCTTTCTCTCCCTATTCTCTGTCCCTCCTCCCCCTGTAGCTCAAAATGACTAGGCACAGATAGCAGACAAGGGAATAATTAAATAAACACTGCCCTGGGTTGTGTGTTGGGGGGGTGTTTTAAGAATGGGTAATAGAAGATAGGTTGAATATTTATGCCCACATGGTATGAAAAGCTCAGAGAGTTCTATTATAGATTGCTATCTTTGTCTTTTTCAATATTTTTACCAGTGGCATGAACAAAGGAAGATAAGGAAGAATATTTTGTAGTAATTTAAAAAGTTCCATCCATAAAGAAGCTACAACAGAAATAAACTTTTAGGCATCAAATAACATAGCAGCAAAATAGGTAAGGCAAAAACTTTTAGAAAAAAAAGAACATTTGATAAAAACAAGACTTGAGAAGATTTTAACAAACTTATCTAGGATTTGATACATTAGTCAGGCAAAAAGTGCTATAAGTATGTAAAATATTTAAAACCATCAAGCAGCAAGCTTAATTTAAGAGATAAATATAGAGTTGTGTACCCTGCAGTAAAATACACATGCTTCTCATGAAGTTATGCAAAAAGTGATAATGTTTTTGATTACACAGGAAAGGTTCATAGATTCTAAGAAGTAGATACCTTACCAATATATATATTTTTACTAATAAACTATTTTTTTACAATAAACTAGAAACCAGTAGTTTTTATATTAAAAACACTTTTTAGGGGTGCCTGTGTGGCTCAGTCGGTTAAGTGTCTGACTTTTGGCATCAGGCTCCACGCTCAGTGAGGAGTCTGCTTCTTTCTCTCTCTCCCTCTACCCCTCCTTCTGCTCATGCTCTCTTTCTCTCTCAAATAAAGAAAATGTTAAAAAATTAAAAATAAAAACACTTCTAAACAACTCTCAGATGAATTAAATAATCAAAACTGACAAACTAAGACAATATATTATTTATCTTACATTATGATTAAAAATGTAAAATACCAACAAAGCTTGGAAGGTCATTGAGTACACTGGATGACCAGTTGGGATCCATTAAGATAATGTCAGGCTGGAAAGATGGATGGACTCTAATAGAATTACATCTGAGATCTTGCTCTGGTGTCCAAAAAGCCAATGACAGAAGCACAAGGTGGAAGAGATATGATTCAGTAGCACCATCTTTTTTTTTTTTTTTAATTTTTATTTATTTTTTGACAGAGAGAGACAGCGAGAGAGGGAGGGGGAGTGGGAGAGGGAGAAGCAGGCTTCCCTGCTGAGCAAGGAGCCCGATGCAGGGCTCGATCCCAGGACCCTGGGACCACAACCCGAGTTAAAGGCAGATGCTTAAATGACTGAGCCACCCAGGCGCCCCTTTTTATTTTTTTTTAAAGATTTTATTTATTCATTTGAGATACAGAGAGAGAGAGGGAGAGAGAGCATGAGCAGGGAGAGAGGCAGAGGGAGAGGGAGAAGCAGGCTCTCCGCCGAGGCAGGAGCCCGATGCGGGGCTCGATCCCAGGACCCTGGGATCATGACCTGAGCCGAAGGCAGACGCTAAACGGCTGAGCCACCGAGGTGCCCCGGAACACCATCTTTAAAAGAAGAACAATCACACCGACCAAAAGATTTAGAGGTTTTACTTGACAAATGGGTTCGGCATTCATCAACTGTGATGTGGCTGCCAAGAAAAGTTAATGTGATTTTAGGCTGCATGAATAGATATGCAGCGTCTAGAACAAGAGAGGCGTAGTCCAGCTCTAAGCTGTGCTAATCAGACTTCACACACTGGGCATTCCGTCGGGGGTTCTGTGGCTCGAGGAAGCTAAATCAGGGCACATTCAGAGAAAAGTAAAGAGAAAGGTGAAGGGATGTACAAAAAAAAAAAGATCCCCATGAGCCATGGTTGGAGGAAGTAAAGAGACATGGCATAAACCCAAGGCAACTCCTTGAAGTCTTAATGCTGTTTTCAAATATATAAAGGGTTTTTATGCAGAGGAGGGCTAAGGTCATAGAAAGACATATTTCTGTGAGCCAGAATATTCCAAAGATGAAAGAGCTGTTTAGAGATCCAGCCAGGTTTCCTATCGCTAGAGGTGTTCTAACCTAGTTTGGGTAAATACATGGCAGGGACATTGTGGCAAGGGTTTTAGCACTGGGAAAGTAGGTGGTTGGATCAGGCAGACCTTCCAACCCTGAAATTCTTCAGTTCCTCTGGAATCCGGTGTTCCCTGAGTATGGTCTTTCCATGGGCTACTGATTTAGGTATCCCAAGTCTTAAATTGATTTTGTACACATTTTCAGCATTCACATTTTGAGCATAGACCCTGCAGATGACGAAAATGACTGAGTGTCCCCACCTTGATGAGACAGCATCAGCCCAGATGAGACAGTTTTTCAGGATTTTAAAAGGAAACATTCAATTAAAGACATCTGATGTTCTAAGAGTTCAGAGAAGGGGTCAGCGAGGGTTCGAATAGGTGGGGAAATTCTCACGGGGAAGATGAAAAAGTATATGTGTGCTTTGGGCAATCTGAGCGGTTTTCGAAATTGTGCTAACAGAGATGTATGTACTGAGCAAGCATAATTGGTTGCTTCTCTCCTTTGGTGGGGGAATATGGTGTGCGGGCAGGCATGCCACATGCCACACGGGCAGACCTCTTTAGAGTGTCTCTCACGATTACCCTTCTCGTGGCCACTGCAGAACTCCCCACAGACACAGGCTTCCGGCCCTGCAGCTCCCGCTCACACACAGCCTGTGTCTCTAACAGATGGATCTGACAGGAGCCTTTATTGATGAAGCTTTCCGTTCTTCATCTTCCTGATTGCCTCTCACCTTTTCCAAACCCAGCAGCACTTTTATCCTTGAAGCTAAGACCTTCCTCCCCTTGGGGGACAATGGCTCTTGCCCTCCACAGCCCATGACAATAATTACAATAACAAATAATCCCTTACATTTACTTAGGGCTTTGCTGTTCCAAATGCTTTTCACGCCGGCTCTCTTGTTTGTTCATCATGCTGGTGCCGGGGCAGGGTGGGGAGGAGTGGGGACTCGGGGCACGTGCTACTCTGGGATGTAAGGAGGTCAGAGTGCTCAAGGTCACACTGAGGATTTGAGCTGATTCCGGGTTCAGAACCCAGGGCTTTTGAAGCCCTGAGCTGGTTTAGTGGTGTGAGTGGTATGAACAGCACTGTGATGCCCCCCATTCCTGGCGCTCATGTGTCTGACTAGGGCTGGTCATGAGTCAGTCGGTCAGTCCATGGGACTCATCCTCTGAAGACCTTCAGGCCTGGCCCAGTCCCCTAGGATGCCAGCTTTATTCAAAAGCATTTCCAGAGGTTTGGTTCCATGAATAAGTCTGGTTAGCCTGGACCTGGGCTCATTAAAGCCCACCTGGAACCCCAGGGCTTCTTTGCAATGGACCCAGCCTTTGTTAATGAGGGCTAGAAGGAGGCACTATTCAGAGACTGTCTGCCTTCCCCCATTTGTTTTTTTAGCAATCTGCAAAATTACTTACTTTATGACAAGCAAACTGACATGCGAGCATGAAGAACAGAGTTTGTTAATTTAATCAAATGAAACATAGAGCAAAGTTAATATAACACATTTAATGATGGTATAGAATTGATGCCCTGTATGGTTATTAAGCATAAATGGTAAACAGCTTATATGGATGACTGTAATTAGTATTGCTTTATCAGAGCAAATCAATTTTTAAGTTTCTCTCATCTCACTTTATTAGTTCTTCAGTATTTATATAGTTGGAATCACTGTCTAAAGTTGTCCTTTATACCATTTGCCATCTAGCACCTGAATTTCTTTGAACATAGGAAGATAATGCCAGGGACCCAGAGAAGACTTTCTTTCTGAAAGTCCCTTCAGATGGTGTTCATTTCTGCCCTTGAGGTGTCCCTATTCAAGAGCAGGTACATTTGCTCCTTATTTCTTATACTTATTATGGGCTGGCTAATGACAAACGTAACAATCCAAAACATTTGTCATTTAGCACGAAGAGATTTCTTACTCTTAGCCAACCAGAAATTTCCTACGCCCAGGATGGTAGTAAACACAGGGCTCCAGCTCGTGGAAGTCACCTTTTGCTGAGCGCATCCTGAGGCCATTGCCATACTCACTCCAAAGGTTTCTGGCTTTGGGGGTACAGCCAAGAGAGGGAACTTAGAGGCTTCTGCTTCGATATGAGTGACCTTGGCCATGACGACTCACACAAGTTCCTTGTCTGGGTCACTTTTGTGGTTCCTGTAGACCTGGACGGATGCCAGGCAGAATGGCTCCTTAGTCACGTTCCATCTGTGTAGCACAGGTAGCAAGTGAGGAAGGGACATCCTTGGGCAGCAGGGAAGGCCTGGCACTAGATTGGAGTCCTGAGTGGACATCAGGGAGGTGGAGGTTAAAACGATGAAGGACTCAGAGGAATAAGCACGTTGCCATCCTTGATGTTTTGTTCAGAAATCTTCCCAGTACCCCTTAGAACTGAAAACCAGAGCCCTTTGCTTCGTTATTAAAGTCTCATTCCTTGGATAAAGGGCAGAGGGGGCTTGCCACCATTTGAGTTTAGAATGGCAAGTGCCAAATGTTATAGTATGAGTTGGTTCAAAACAGACCTTGAGAACCAAGACATCAGCCTGCTCCTGAGCGTGGATTCTTCCCCTTAACAGGTGAGAAAGAGGACCAGGGGGCACTGAGCCAGAGAGAAACTTTCAGTGCAGGTCAGAGAAGAGGTGTCACGGTGCAGTCCCCTGGGATGCTTTGGCCAGATAACTTCCATCTCTGTTCAAATTTTCAGCCTTCTTGTTTGAATTTGGACGTGGGTGGGGGGCGGCACTCAAAGGAGGACCTATCTGGACAACACCAGAGATGACCTATACATCTTGTTCCCAAAGCCGTATTTGTCTTGGTCTCTATATAGGAGCAGGGTACCCAGGTATCTCCTTCCCGTCTTGTGGGGGTCCTCAGTGTAAGAAGAAGATGCTGGCAGGGGGATGAGGACATCTCATCATCACCGCCCGCCTTGAACCAGCCTGCCCCTTCTCATGCTGTCTGCCTGGGGCCCTGGACCTGAGATGGCATGAGCACTGGACAGGTGTGGCCCCCCCTTCCTTTGTCGGGGGCGTGGTGTCAGTGGTTGTCCTTATCATGGAATCTTTTGACATTTTCTGAGCAATGTGCATCACACAAGCACACAGTTTCGGGAGAGCCCTCTGACTGTGCCGTTCAGACCATGCTAATGTAGCCAAGTAGAAAGAAAGCATCCAAAGTGGGAAGGAGAGCAACCAAGAACCCAAATAGGAAAGACGCCCGCACAACACAACTTTATGCTGACTATAGGTGTAGGGACCAGCGGACAATAGGGAGGTCCGTCCAGCAGAGGCCAGGGGCTCGTTGTTGAAATAAAGTGAGGTTAAGGAAGATGGAGCCAGGGAAGCCTCACTGAGGAGTGTAGGGGTCATCTAGAAATGATGGCCTCCTCATCCAGGAGGAGGAGAAGGTCCTGCTAGGCCTGCGTGGTCCGCTAATCCTGAGGAACTGATCTCGCAGCTTCGGCGGACGGGACCTACGCAGTCACCCCCACCAACCCAAGCTCCTGACGGGGTCCTGGTGCCTGGGCCCCAGGACTTGTGCTGTAGGATAAAGGAACTTGGGTGTAGACCTCATGAAACTCTCCTTCTGCCGCTTCTGCAGGAAAATTGCTGCTTATGATGAAGAAATCCAGCATCTCTATGAGGAGATGGAACAGCAAATCAAGCATGAGAAGGAGCAGTTTCTCCTAAAAGTAAGAGTCCACACCGGGGCTCGGCTCTGAGGGCCTGGGGGAAAGATCGCCTGCTCTGACCCCCACCCCAAGTTGAAGATTGCAGCACCCCCACCCGCGGCACCATGGGTTCCCTGTTTCTCTGCTTTAGATTTTTCAAGGCATCTGTCACCCTCACATGTGGCATTTAATTTCCTTCTTTATTTTTGTTGATTGGGGTCTGTCTCGTACTAACTTGAAAGCTCCACAAGAGCAGGAATCTTTCTTTCACTTGCTAATGCGTCCTCAGCACCTCAGCCAAGCTTGGAGCGTAGTAGGTCCTCAACAAACATGTGTTGAATCACTGAATGAATGAACAAGGGACAAAGGAATGAATGAATAAATGAGCGAAAGGATGAAGGTACATGCATTGCCCGTCGCAGCAGCTTGAAGACAGGGTCTGACACGGGCTGGTCCCCAGAGCTATGTGGCAGGCCCACCCAGATGCAGTCCATTCCACTCCGTGCCCAGCAACTCTTCTCAAGGGCCATCATTAGAGTCTATGCTTCCCATCCTTTCCCTTAGACACCTAGAAAATTTAATACCCAAGACAAGTCAAATCCCACCCTTCTCGGACACTGTGGGAGAACATTTAAAACATGCATCCCCTGTTCCTCATCTGGTACTTAGCTTCCTACCAAGCCCTGCTGTTTGTCTTGGGAGGTCAGAATTGGTGAAATTCTCCCCTTTTGCAAGCTAAGCAGGGGCCTTTGGGGAACATATTTATAAAACAAAGCTACAGGAAACTCTCTCTTATCTATTTTTGGATTATCCAGCTTGGTGTGTTCTCAGCAGAAAAGTCTTTAATCTCGAATGGTAGCTTCCTCCCTTCGTTCAGGCTGCTATTACAACGATGCCATAAACAGGTGGCTTATAAACAACAAACATTTATTTCTCACAATTCTGGGGGCCGGGAAGTCCAAACTCAGGGGGCCAGCGGGGGAGTCAGGTTCTGGTGGGAGCCCACTTCCTGGGTTTGGCTGTGGCCTTCTTGCTGTGTCCTCACAGGGCGGAGGGCGCAGGCAAGTGCCCTTTAATAAGGGCTCTAATCCCACTCCTATGGGCTCTGCCCTCATGACGCACTCACCTCCCAAAGGCCCCACCTCCTCGGGGCCATCACCTTGGGGCTTAAGTTTCAACATGTGACTTCTGGGGATACAACGTAGAGACCACGTCGTCCCCTGCCTCTCAGAACCGAACCTGGCCATTATCACAACCCCATCCCTCCTCCTAAATGCAGGTTGGTTTGAACCAATTTTTAATTTTATGCTGGTTGGATTATCCACACCAAGGCTCTATTTATTATCATAGATGCCATTTAAATTGAGGTGGGGTTGGAATGCTTTCCAGAAAAAGCCAGTCATGTTCTCCAACTAGATCCCTCTGAAGGCTTGTCAATATTTCCAGACTCTACCCCACTCTTTGTTTTTGGAGCTTTAAAACATTCAGCCTGTCCCCTGACCTTCAGCGTAGTTGGGTGAGTATAAGGCCGACAGAACTCAAACACTTGTCACCCAGGGGACCCTAAAATAGTTTCTGAGAACAGCGGCCGCTTTCCTCCTTGCAGTGGGAAAGCCACTCCCTTGACCCCAGATGATCTGCTTCTAGGCCGTGACTACAGGTCAAAGGTCCTAGCTAAAGAAGGAAGCATGCTTCTAGAAGTGAAAGGTGGACCAAGGCATGGGAACTGGGAACGGGAGGAGGTCGGAGGAAAAACTTCAAGGACACATTCATATCATGTTAAGGTGATGTGACGACACTGCTGTACCCCTTCACCCACCCTCTGGTCCCCCTTCCCCTGCTTAGTACCCCAGGCCTTTCAGGCCCCGTGCTTAGATGTACGCTTTCTGCGGAAACATGGAAACTGTTGAGATGTGCTGGGCTTTGCAGACACAGGCCTTTGCCTGGTCCCAGAGTGAGGACAGTGGCATTACAGTTTGGGACAGCATGGGAAGGGCTGGCCCTTCTGGCCGGGGCTTGGCTCCTGGCGCTACACGGAACAGTTTGTTTGACCGTGAGGGAAAATGCTTAATCGCTTGCACGCTCTGGCTCCAGCTCCGGGATAAGAGGCGCCCTCAAGGCTCTGTGCCGGTGCGGGGGGGGGCTCAGTAAGATCCTCCGCAAGCCCACTGTGGGGATGGCAGCATCTGTGCTAGAATTCTGGAGCCGCCCCCTGCCCCCTCGCCCCGGCACTGTTCGCAGGGCGCCCACTCTGTGAGCGATGCCCCAGGCTGAGTGAAGCGGGGTCCCTGGTAAAAGAGTTGCGAACAGGCGCTGCCTGGTCCAGCCCTGCCTCTGCCATTGCATGTGGTTGACAGGAGGACCATCGCAGGCTCTCCCCGAGCTCCCTTTCCCTGCCTGAAGAGCCGGGTAGTGGCTGATGATGATGAGCCCAGGCTAATCCTGAGCCTTTGAACGGAGGTGTCCAAAGACCTGTACCTGAGAGTGGTTTTGTGCCCCCCCGCTCCCCTGGGGACGCCGTCGTGCCCAACCTCGTAGTCCCCAGAGCGTGCAGCATCCCACAGCTGCCCCCCCACCCCCCCCCAGGGGCTCGGGTAATGGTTTCTTCTCTTCCTGCACATTTTGCACCTCCTTTCTGCCTTCAGCAGAGTGGAGAGCTGCAGGTGCCTGCATATTTTTGTTTCTATCATGTGAACAAAGAAATAATGATAGGCGAATGAAGTAAGCCAGGGCTGGAACCCCAGTCTCCTGACGCCCAGCTGAGGGCCTTTACACCAGACAGGCTCCGAGAGGGTCAGCCGTCCCGACAAGCCACACAGTTCTCTCTTTACCCCACCCCAAACCCCTTCACACTACGTTGTCAGCTTCTGGAGCAGGGAAGCCCAGTTGTAGGGCAGGAAGGGGGTGCTGTCGAGCACAGGGGCAGAGACTTCACAAAGAGCAGGGCTGGGACATCTCAATCACGGTGGGAAATGGCGAGGACGTAGACCCTCAAGGAGAAAAAGCGATGCCCTGTGTTAAGGGATCGAATGCTAGTACCCAACGTGGAACAGAATATGCATGTTAGAAGGATATTCCACCCCATCCCCCATTTACAGGTGGGGAGATGGGGGCCCGGGATTCAAACTCAGGCCCCTGTTCTGTTCTCCGTGTTCAGGACTGCACCACTAACTGAGGCTGCCTCCTTCGGGGGGAGGGGGGCAGCGCACTGTCATTGGTGGTGGTCACACTTGGTGGGAGCTGGTGTCATGCCTTGCGGAGCACTTGCCGTCTCTCCGTCTCGCTGGGCCTCACCGCTGGGCAGGCAGGGCACCCCAGCCCTGGAATGTTGTAGGAAGGGCCCCGAGGTCCAAAAGGATGGCTGGGCCCTGCTGTTGAGCAGATACGAAGTGGGGGAAAAAATCTGCATCCCAGGGGCACTTGGGCCTCACGTCCCCTTCTTTCCTGCCTGGCAGGACACGGAGAGGTTTCAGGCCCACAGCCAGGAGCTGGAGCAGAAACTGTTGTCGAAGAACCAGGAGCTGGAGCAGCTCATCCAGAAGCAGAAGCGGGTATGCTTTGGTCATGGCCTCCGAGCCCCCGGCTCCTCCCTCCATCCTCCACTGGCTTTTGCCCACTTTCCCCACTATTCACTGGACGACTTGGGTTTGTTTGTTTGTCTGTTTTTAATCCCAGAAGAACCATTGAGCTGTACAAAAGATAGCATTTGAAATCACAGGTGACGCCAGGATAAAGCCTTCACCTCTCCAGTGCCAGGTGTTACATTTGGGCAAGTTGCCAAGAGTTCTCCCTCGAGGCATCTGAAGACATCGTCCTCTAATTATGCCCAGGAGCCACCAGAATGCCAACTTGTCCACTCGTTTCCTGCATCCTGTGTCAGATAAGAGGGGGATGCTGAGATACAGGGGACATAGTCGCTGAGGCTTTGGGGGACGCTGCAGACAGTGATGTCTTCCTGCCAGGATGGCCACGGATACCTCCAGTAGGAAGAGGCTCTTTAAAGATCGATTTGTCCATCCCTTGTCTTCCTATGTGCCCAGAAAAGGTCCATCAGCCTTTCTTTGGTGGCTGTTCCCATCACCCCCCAGGAGGTAGGCAGACACCAAATGTGCCTGCCATGCACCTGAGCCCCAGGAGGCAGTCTGGGTGGTGCACTGTGTAGGGCTGGCTAATGACCCCAGGAAGACTGATTACCTGGGCAAACTTCACACTCGCAGCCTCCTCTCCAAAGCGAGGGTTCGTCGGGGAGAAAGGCCACGGTGCCACTTGGCCTCCCCCATTTTGTTTTGTCTGGCGCTGGAAGGAATCCAGCCCTGCACAGACCCAGACACATTGCTTCCATTTGAATAGAGAGGGCTATTTTTAGCATCACATTAGAATATGCTTGAAGTTGCCCCATGCTGAAATCTAGAGACTGTCCCACTCCAGCTGCTGCCTGACCTGTGGATTTGGATTTCTTCCTTCTGCAAGCAAGATCATTTCAACTTCAGCTGCCTTCCCCTGCCCTGGCCACAGCCTGAGCTTCTCCTACTCTTTCTCCTCATCACTGTTCGGCATTAAGTTGTTACCAATTAGACTTATCCCTGAAATGAATGATTGCCACTCGGTTTAATTACTGCATGCTTGCCTGATTACACAGGAGCCTCTTGAGAATCACACAAAATTCCTTCTTGCAGCTGCCTCCTCCCCTTACTGGCCACATTCATTAAACTCAATTTATTATGATATATTTGCCTTGGTTCGATTCCTCCTCTGGTGAGAGGGTTGGAAGCTCTGCAAAGCAGAAGCACCAGCCAAGAAAATCTGCACTTATACAAATGCAGGGGGTTTTGTGTTTTTTTGGTTTTTTGGTTTTTTTTAGTTGCTTTAGGGACATGAAACAAGGTATGTGTTTGGTTTGACCTGTTTTAGCTGTTTCCTAAGAATTTCCAGGGTTTCTGGCCACCATACAAAGTTTCTCTAGATTAAAAGAATTGGCCTTGGTTAGCTGAGAGAAGAAAAGGGGATAAATAGACTTACTGTCAGCATTCAGAACTGGGAAGGATGGTTTTATGGAGAACGCCACTTAGCTGCCTTCCATGTTCATCGGGGCTGAGGGAGACGGTTGGCTGAAAGGACAAGAGGGGTTGAAGTTAGCTCTCAAGACCACAGGTGAGATGATAATGATCAGCATTATCATCACTGGGATGGGCAACACGGATGGATTGGTGACCTCCTTTCCTAGCGGTCTTTGTGAATGGTTCTTCTCCCTCTGGACTGTTCAGGAGCCCTTGGAGGCAGGGGAAAGATGAGATGTGCTCTGAAACATACCCCCTGCCTCCAAAAGTGCATCGGTGTGAATTAAGGCACAGGACAAAGCCTGTTGAGGCTCCGGGGCAGGGATGGCTGGCCGAGATGGCCCACAGATGCAGAAAGTGAGGGGGTGGGGGGCAGGCCAGATTGGATGGTAGCTGCTTATCATTCCCTTCAGCTCCCCCATTTTCCTTTCCAGCTGGAAGGCCAGTGCGCCATGCTACAAAATGATGAGCATGAAACCAAGGCTGAGAACACCAAGCTGAAAGTCACAAACCAGGAGCTGGCCCAGGAGCTGGCGCGGACCTCCCGGGAGCTGCAGGATGCCCAGCAGCAGCTGGAAAGCCTCCAGCAAGAGGCCCACCAACTCCACCAGGACAAGGAGATGTGAGTCTGGCCTTCACGGGCTCCACCCCTGCTGTGAGCGTGCCATCTCCTCTCCTGGAGACCCTGTCACCTTGCCTGTCACATGGGGCTTGGGGGTTCCTTGCTCCCTGAAAATCTCTTCTGGGATCCGGAGGCCAGTAAGCAGACTATGGCAAGCATAATCTAGGATTTATAGGACATCTACAACCCTGTTCTGGGAAAATTTACTATGTGATGAGAAAGACGTGTTATCCAACCAATAAATGTAAGGCAGTCATTGAGAAAAGGCTGAGTGAGCAGCAGCACCCGTGACTGTCATGGTTTGTTTTATTTTTTAGGAGATTTATTTGTTTATTTGAGAGAGAGAGAGGGAACACATGAGAGTGGGGGGGAGGGGCAGAGAGAGAAGGAGGGGGAGAAGCAGACTCCCTGCTGAGCACGGAGCCTGATGCAGGACTCCATCTCAGGACCCTGAGATCATGACCTGAGCAGAAACCAGTAGTTGGTTGCTTAACTGACTGAGCTACCCAGCTGCCCCTTTTAATTTTATTTTTAGTTTTTAAATTTGTTTTAAAGATTTAGTTATTTGAGAGAGAGAGAGAGAGGTGACTGTCATAGTTGAGAGACTAGGAAGACCCAGGACAAGAAGCAGGTAGGCTTCTGAGGTCAACATAGAATCTGATGGAGTGTGTGACAGTTCCTTGGAATCTTTGCTCCAGTCTGCCCACTCTCTTCTCTGTGTGGGCCCAGTGTGGGGAGCCCCACGTCTCTCAGGGCCCAGTTCGCCACTGAGCTGCATTGGGCGTGCAACCAGCCAGCTCGGCCTGCTAGGGAGAGGCATGTGTGAGGAAGGATCAAGGGCTGGGTCTGCATGCTGAGCCTGAGGAGTTGCTGTGGGACCAGCCATTTATCTTGTCTTGGGAGCATTAGCTTCTGAGAACAAATGCACTCCTTGGCGTGCCCAGGGATGGGGATCTCCCTTGTTTATTTGTTCACGCATTTACCCACACATTCATTTACTTAGTCACTTGTCAAACATTTATTGAAAACTACTCTGCGTTGGTTTTACTGTGTTGTGCATTCCGTGTATCACCCCTATGTCAATAATTTGACATTATTCCGTAAGAACCTGATAGCATCCTGCTGTGGCAGGTACTGTGAGTATCCACTCTGTGGATGAGGAAGCCCAGGGTCAAGGGGTCTTAAGTAACTGTCACACGATGTTCAGGGCTAGACGCATCTGGCTGACTCCCCACAGTGCATAATGAGCCAGCCAGAAAATATTGACTCAGGAGTAGGACTGGCCATCGCTCACTCATTATTCGCTCAGGCTCTCATTCGTTCCCTTCATTCATTCTGCAGAAGGTCACGTGGGCCTGGCCCTGTGCCAGATGTTACAGAGAGTCTGATTTCAGAGGACAGTGTTGCTTAGCAGTGCTGAGTTTTACATACGCTAACCTTCCCCTTGTTCAAAAGTGAAAGCCCTCCCTCTGTCTGACTGCTGGCAACATTTGGGTCCATTGGCCCAAATCCCATTGTTCTGGGTGTGCTCTGCGGCTTGGGACTGATTGCCTGGGTCGAAAGGGAGGAAATGTGTTTGCATGTGGAGTTTTACCCTGGTAAGACTTCTCTAGTTTAAAACAAACAAACAAAAAATGTATTGTCGAGTAACTGACTTAAAACAAAACAAAACCCTTCCCTCCGATTCTCGGATGACCAGTGGCAGGGCTGTGTATTTCATTGTAAACGAGCAAAATCAGTTCCTCCTCACTGAGAGCAGGCCAACAAGGTGCAGGCATTTAACTTTACAAACAGAATTAAGGATTCAGGCTCTTAAAATTCAATCAAGTGCTAAAACAACAAACATCTGAAGGCACAGCATTAGAACAGCAAATGGAAATAAGCACCCAGTGCTGGGGTATCAAATCACAGCATGAGGATTAAAATCTTTCTGAAGTCTTATCTTAATTAACCAAGCCAGAGACACAATCTCTGGAGGCTGGGAATTGAAAAAGAGGGTTAGGAGGGAGAGAGAAATGATTTCCGAACCTTCGTGACTTGCTTTCAGAAAGCGCACAATGCTGCAGTGAGAAAGCGTGCTGGGAGCCCAGGAGCGAGGGTCCTGTCCAGGGAGGTCAGGAGACAAGGGCAGGGAGAGCCTTAGCTTGTTCTCTGTAGAGCAGAATCCCAGAGCAACAGTACAGACAGAACCCGAGTGCTCTAACCACCTCTTCACTTTATGAACAAAGAAACTGAGGCTCAATGAAGTGCCGTGACCGCCCCCAAGCCACACAGCTAGTTAGCGCCAGAAAACAGGGACAGAGCCTAGTCGTCCCAATAGCATGCGCTCCCCCCGCACAACGTCTTGCTGCCTGATGTTGCACCAGAACAGCTGGGAAGGGAGAGGATGGAATAGGAATAGGGGCTAAAAAGACTTAGTCATTTATCAGCTAGAATTCTGAACGGGCAAAATTAATTTTTCTCTTCTCTGAAGTTGCTCAAGGAAGGAGTACTTGATTTTAAAATAAGATAAAGAAGGCACAATCCAGCAGGAGAGATAATATAAAGATGAAGGTTCAGCTGAAAAGCTGTACCTCTCTGTTTATTTGGTTAATGAATTTTTGTTTAGGGTAGGGAGTTTATGACAAGGCACAGAATCCCAAAGGCACAAAAGGATATATACTCAAAAAGAGGCCTGCGTGCCCCGTGCCCCACTCATGACTCCGGGCCTGCGATCGCCAGGCCACCAGTCCTGTTTCTTGTGGATCCTTCCAGAGTGTTCTATGTATCTACCAGCATGTGCACGTGCACGCACACGCACACTTCTCATTTATAAAGTGGCAGCACGCTGTTCTGCATTAGCCTGCGTTTTTCACTTGACAATATATTTTGGAAATGCTCCTGACTCATCCCTCTCCAGAAAACAAAGCCAAGAGCCGTTCTCTAAAGACAACCATAAACCTCTCACCAGTCACTCCTATGAAAAATACCAAGTTCTTTCCCTTTCAGTCCGCAGATTACCCAGTATAAACCTTTACGACGTCTCGTTAGAAGGACTTTGAAGGTCCTTTGGTCAAATGTCCAAGTGTCATTTGGTTTTTCAGGAATGCCCTTCTTTTTGTTAACACACAAAAAGCCGGAATATGTGTATGGATCTAAACAGATGTATGTTTACTAGACAAATAGGTAGACCTATATTCGCGTCGATATGTAACATATGTGCGTACATACGGGTGTGTTTGTGTGGCTTCAGCAGTCAACTGGTGCCATGTAAACAGGGCAGAGACCGGACTGCCTTGCCTTTTAGGAACTGGCTCCTAAATCAAGCACTCTGTGAGAACACACACCTCCGATTTCCAAGGAGTGATTGTCCTTAGCAGGGCAAAACTATCTGCTCCTGGCTGAGAATGAGAACCCAGGGCTGGGCCGGAGGAAACACAAAGCCACCCTGGTGACCGGGGCTCGGTTGGCAGCACGCAGACAGCCGTGCTCCCGAGGGCCCATCACAGCAGAATCCTACACAGGGACTTGGGGGCCCGGTTTGGGTAATGGAAATACGTTGTTTTCCCTCAAGTTGAAATTAAATATAATTGGTAATAAAATGTTAGGAATTTGCAGCGCTGCAGGAGCTAGAGAAGTTTTGTTGCTTAATTAGGATTGTCTGAGATGAACTTAGAATTTGATTCAATCTGTTATTGTTGTAAATAACTTTATAATTATTCTATAAGGGGGGAAAAAAAAGCACACCGATACCTTTTAAGGAATCTGATTATGGTGAGTTTGGCCCAAGTCTGGATGGATGGAGCAAGCAGGTGCTGTTTTTACCAGCTCAGTAATGACATTGAGGGGGCAGCGGCGGGTGTGTGTGTGTGTGTGTGTGTGTGTGTATGACTGTCCTTGCCCAGCCCGGTGTGGGCACAATCCGGGGAGCCCAGACAGTCTGTGGAAATGCACACATTTGTGAGGCTGGAAGATGCTCCTTACACTAGAAACCCTGCCATGGTTTGGAAATCTGGAACTATAGACCTTTTGCAGTAAGCTTAGGAGTGATTCAAACATTTCTAAACCGGTGCAGAGCACAGAGGAAGGATGGAGGCAAAGTTGTGAAGTTCAGCAAGGCTTATTTTCCAATGTCACCCAGTTCGGCTTTCCTTTTTTTTCTTTCTTCCCTGAGTGGTATTGAATACCTCCCCGACTCACCCCTTCCTTCCTCTCTTCCTTCCTCCATCCCTGCCTTCCTTCTTCCCTCCCCCACTCTCCTTTTGTTTCTTACTGCTATTTGTTGATTAAGCTTTCATGCTGGATACTGGGCTCCGTAGAGATGCAAACACACCGGACCAAACCAGACACGGCCCCTGCCTCACCCTCTGAGTTGCTCTCCAGACACCCCAGCTACCTCTAAGCTTCTCCCTCCCCTTCCTCAAAACTCCTGACATGATTGACACATTCACACTGATATAAGCGTCTGATTGTAATTGACACATTTAATCTCTGCTTGCTGGCTAGAGATAAGAAATCCTAAATCAGGGGCGCCTGAGTGGCTCAGTCATTAAGCATCTGCCTTCGGCTCAGGTCATGATCCCAGTGTCCTGGGATTGAGCTCCGCATTGGGCTCCCTGCTCGGCGGGAAGCCTGCTTCTTCCTCTCCCACTCCCCCAGCTTGTGTTTCCTCTCTCGCTGTGTCTCTCTCTGTCCAATAAATAAATAAAATCTTTGAAAAAAAGAAAAGAAAAGAAATCCTAAATTAAAGAAATGAATGGCCAACAGTGGAAATTTCAGAGATCTATGAACAGATTGGAGACTTATAGGGGAAAATGGGGAAGGAGGAATGATTCTTCTGGAGCTCCTGGAAACAAACACAACCAGTGTCAGGGGGAAAAAAAATACAAGTTCTGCTCTCACCCTCTAAGATGGGGCTGAGGAAGAATGTTGGTTCTAATTCTCTGAATTCTGGGCAGGGCAGGACCACCTGGAGCCTGGGCAGGGAGCCCTGTTCATCGGTTTGGTAGTAGGAGGTCCTAATCTAGATTAGAACCCTGCTCAGTCATGGATTGTCTGTGTGACATGGGGAGAGTTACTGACACTTTGTCTGTGTCTATGAAATGGGGTAATTTTACCTCCCAAATAGGGCATCTGTACTGATAAGTGAGATCATGGCTGAAACCACCTGCCAATAGCAGGTGTTCTCCAAGGGAGTCATATTCCTCTAACCCCCCGTGTCCCCAGGGTGGGGTACTGCTGGCTGGGTTTCAGTGGGAGGGTCCTGGGCATCCAACTTCAGCACAGCCCCTCACACTGTGGTAGCTTGCATCCCCAGAATGGAAGCTCAGAAGTGCTGTGTTTGCTTCCTCCTCAGGGAAGTGTACCGCGTGACGGAGAGTCTGCAGCGCGAGAAGTCGGGGCTCCTGAAGCAGTTGGATTTCCTGAGGTGCGTGAGCACCGGGGGTGTTCCGAGAGCACATCCCGGGTGCCTGGAGTGGGAAGGGCCAATCTGAGAGTCTTCCCTGCCTCCATTGTGGACGGTCATAGACACCGAGAGAATGCCCTCATTCCCCTGATCCCCAGCGTATCACATTTGGCCCATTCACACACACGCTCACATCCCTCTCCAGGCTGTACCCCTGCAGGTGGGGTCTGCCTCATTCTTCGTGGCATCTCTTGCAGCACCTTGTGTCGTACTTGCTCCAGTAGGAGGGGAACTGAGTTTCTTGAGCTGCTACCCTATGGCAGATTTGGTACCCTTTCATCTTCAACGAAACTCAGGAAAGGAGGGCAGTTGCTGATAGAGAAATTAACGGAGGAGCACAAACAGAGCAAAGGAGTTTAGAGTTTCCTTAGCTCGCTAAAACTCACTGTAAATTCAAAGCTCATTGGTCTGGGATGTGCCAGAACCAAACCCAAAACAAAACCTGTGTGTGGAAAGATGGGGTTTTCACTTTTGCCTGTGAGGTTTCCAAGCTACTTCTGTCTGCCAAACGCCTCTTGGGAATGGTGATGAAGTGCAGTGAGTGGTCTTGAATCGGGGACACTCGGATTTGTTTTGTTTATTTGTTTATTTATTTATTTAGAGAGCGAGTAGGGGGAGGGGCAGAGGAAGAGAGAGAGAGAGAATCTCAAGCAGATTCCGTGTTGACCATGGAGCCTGACGCGGGGCTGGATCTCAGGACCCTGAGATCATGACCTGAGCCGAAATCAAGAGTCAGATGCTCAACCGACTGCGCCACCCAGGCGCCCCAGTTTTTATTTTGTTTTATTTGAAAGCCAGGTGAGGTTACTGTGTCTGTCTGGCATCTGTGATGCTTCCAAATGGAAAAGTGCTCCAACCTGAATGGGACATGGCCACGTTCTAATCCATTTGAGAGCAGGTCTTGATTCTTAGGAAGCTTTAGTGGAAGCAAGAGAACAAGATGTACAAGGACAAGTTTTTGCGGGTTTTTTTCCTTTTTTCTTTTGTACTTAGAAGAAAAGGACAGATTCAAGCGAATGAGCAGAGGAGAATAACAAGGCAGCTCTCTGCGTATGGGTCTCTTCGGAGACCAGCATTTGTGCAGAATCACATGCCTGAAGCATTTCTGTGCTGTCGCATGCTTTACAAGCTTAGATTCTGCAGCTGCTGACAGCCCAGATGTGGCCGATTTTTCCTCCACAGTGAAATCACCAGGGAGTGACAGAGAGCAGTGGGAAAAAGGAGTCAAGTAGAGAGATAATGAATGCTTGGGCGAGCGATAGCGGGAATGTGGAGTTGGAGATTGGGGGGAGGAAGTGGGGGAATTGGGACAATGGCTGGGATGTGACAGGAGAAGGAAGGGACAAATGGAAACAATTTCAGGACACTCAGGAACACGTGCTTGGGAACCCAGCATCTATACTGTAGGGCTCCTTATAAAACTTGAGTGAGATCAGGACACTTTGCTGCCACTCCCCCACCCTCCATGGCCTCACATCTCTTTTAGAGTAAAATCCCAAGTTCCTACAATGGCCCACAAGACCGCGAATGGTCAGGTCTCTACGTGTCCCCCCACCTTTCTCTGACCTAATGTCCTAATGGTTCTCCTCCGAGCACTCTGATGCCCTCCTACACATCCTGTAGAGCTTGACTCCAGGCTTTGCCCTAGCCATCTCCTCTGCCTGTGATGCTCTTCCCTCAAATATCAGCATAGCTCCCCTCTCCTGCAAGTCTCCACTCAGATGCCGCCTCCTTGAGTGCCCTACTGAGATACCACTGCACCCTCTGACACTCTTTTTTCCATATGCCTGCTTCGTCTTTCTCAATAGCAATGACCCCTGCACTAAAATAAAATTCCCTGGGGACAGGAACTCTTTCTTTTATTCATTGTTTGTAACCTTGGTAGCTAGAACCGTGCTGAGCATGGAGTGGGTGCTCAGGAGACATTTGTTGAGTGACTGCACGCATGCATGAAATGAATGGGTCAGAGAAAGAGCACACGCACCCAATAGCAAGCTCACAGGTGCTGCGGGAACTCCTGGTTACCCTCTAGGGGAGGCTCTCCCTAGTGGTAGGATCCTGAAGTGCATGATCCTGAAGGATCTGTCTGTCCCCCAGCCTCCAGCCGACTTACACACAAACTAGCCTCTGTCACAATCCCCAAGGAAAGACACACTCCCTGGGCTTTCCACGTCAAGATTTTCTCTGCGTGCATCTCCCTGGCAAACCGGCCACTATTGGATCTATCCACTGCAAACACCATGTCTGAATAGATACCCCTTTTCCACTTGCAGGGAAAGGAACAAGCATCTTCAGGATGAACGGGACATACGTTATCAGGTAATTGCCCCATGCTCCTTTTCCCAACCGGATTTGGGTCCACTGGCAGCCAGAGCCTGTGTGCTGGGACCGGCCCAAGAATGTCCTTGACGTCTGGCTCATCCTTTCTGTGTGAGCAGACAATGGCATGGATTTTTTTTTTTTTAATAATAAAAATGCAGGGTGGCCTTCTGAGTAGCAGTGTGTGAATTTTTGATGAAGTAACACACTTGCCTCTTGGCATAAAGAGACTAAAATATTTAAGAGGGTCACAGATCGCTTCAACATGGACATGGTAGATCTATCCAGGAGATGGCACAGTTGAAATATCATGATCACTTTTAACCAAAATGCTCACAGGTTTTTTTTTTCCCCCCTTCATTGACATGTTTAATCTCTTGATGAAAAATTTGCATTTTTATACCATCATAGAACAAATTAAAAATGTATATTTCACTATTAACATCGTTGATTTTAAGTACACATTTTTTACCCTACGAGGACCCCTGTTTCTCTGTACCTGAACACCACACTTACATACTCTCCCAAATAGCACAGAATCCTATATGGATTTACAGGTCTTCACTTTGAGCTACATTAAACAAAATCCAGGATGCCATGTTCTCCCACTCATCTTCCCCTTTAGATAGGAGCCACTGGATGCTCCGAAGGGACAGAAAAGGAGGACAGGATTCACCGATGCAACTTCCTAATCATCAGGATCTAGTACATCATGCATTTCTCATGTGTCCTTGGGCAAGTCATCAGCCTGCCCAAACATGACCCCAGCTCTCACATGAGGAAATCCTATCCTTTTTTCCATATTATAGGGATTTTTGAGAAAAACTCTTGCAAAGAGGAGGGTCATAGGCTCTGGGCCCTGAGCTGGACAGTGGCCTGAATGTGGTCAGCATACGGCAGCTGGTTCACAACTAAAAATCCCTGGGGAGAACTTGTTATACCCCCATTTCTTTCCTGCCACTGACTGGCAGCAAATTTCTCTACCACCCACCTCTATGTACTGTCAGAGCAAGGCTTCAGCCTACACATGTTTGTTTGATGATGATAATGGTTATAATTGTTTTAGAAGTAACACTGAATTTGTTTTAAAATTTCCAACCAAATGTCACCCTAATCCCTTGACCTCACTTCCCTTCACCTGCCAAACTCATTTTGCTTTGAAAAGGAAATGGAATTAAGAATCTTAGTGGGAAATAGAAGAAAGAGGGATAAAATCATGTTCATGCTGAATAATAATTAAAGATTAATTTGGAATCATTATAGCCATACCTTCAGGGGCCCTGGGAGCACTGCAGTCCCTCCTTCTCTCATTAAGAATCACTGGGAATCGTGGGGATAGCTGGTTAATGAGAGATTCCTCCTATGATCTAACTCCCCCTCATGTCCTGGGAGACATCTGCTGGGGAGCACCGTGAGCAGGGTTGTGAGCCCCCACTTGCCGCGGGGCACCAGGCTAATCGATCCTCAGGGCTGGTCCCTTTCTCATTTCTGGGGCTTTGGAAATAAAGACGAGTTGGAGACACACAGACGAGTGTGATTTAAAGATGCACAGTCTTTTCTGCCCATTCATACCTTCCTATGCCTTCCACATAATCTCTTGTCATCTTGCAAATTGCTAGTACTGCTGTGAAGGGTAACAAGGTGGACCCCAAGCTCTAAACTGTGTATTGATTTGTTCTATTAGATTGTTGGGCAGGAGATGGAGGGATCCTGATGAGAAACAATAGCAAAAGGAAAGAGTAAGAGAATGCTAACAGGGAGACCAGAACATTGCTTACTTCAGAATTTGGTTTAGAGCCTGACCTTTGAGTTGGGAAAGTGGAGCCCTTTCTGCTCAAACATTGGGACAAATCAGCAGGTGTGGATCTGAGGGCATTTTGTGTTTCTACAGAAAGATAAGGCAGCCAAGGCAAACACAGCTGCTTCCAAGGCGAACTGGAAACAGAGATCTGGCTCTGTGATAGGCAAATACTTGGACAGCAGAGGGATTCTTAGGAGGTAAGTCATCCCTGATTTCTTCATTCATTATGTGTTCCTTTGTCTTGTACCCATCGGCTCTCAAGAAGTGGCCCCGGGTAGGGAAGCCCAGAGTCATTTGCACTCACTCCCCTTGAATCTTGGAGGACACGTTCCTTTCTGTTCTGACATCCAAGTGGGAGGGGGACTGTGCAGGGCAGGTCCCTGGGACAGGACATGGTCTTCTAGTGTGTGTCTGCAGATAGGAACTGAAGAGGTGCTGTAGATCAGCAGAGGAGAGACAGAGAGAGGGGATGAAAAGGGTCAAGGGAGAGAGGTGGAGCGTGACTGGAAGATACTCTCTGTTGGGCAGAATGGATGCACCTGGTTTTTCAGGGACATGACTGTTTGGGCTCTGAAGGGTAATTGAAGTGTGGGATGGCGTCTCCAATAATTGAGCGGCTTTACAAACAGGAATGGGGCCTGTGCTTGACAGATTTCTCTCAGTGCTTCACATTTAATTACCTCAAAGATAACATTTTTTTTGTTTCGATTAGACAGCACAGTAATCGAATTTGAGTCCCCAGAGGAGTGGCTCATCGCCCATTGAAAGAGACAAGCCAGTCCTCCACCTTCTTTTCCTTTTTGGCATGTGTCCCATCCACATAGATGGCCACAGAAAGGTAAAGGCAACCAGACCCCTAAGAATCAAAGCCAGGGAGAAAGTGCATGAATTTGCTCATCCAGGAGACCCTGAGGACAGCAAGCATGAAATACACAATACAAAAAAGGGAAGTGACTCTGGAGATGTTGATGAGCTCATTGGTCAAGTCTTTGGACCCAATCATCCTGAACTCTTTCTCTAAATAGCTCAACAGAGGGACACCTGGGTGGCTCAGTTTGTTGAGCATCCGACTCTTGATTTCAGTTTAGGTCATGATCTTGGGGTCCTGAGATCGAGCCCCGTGTCAGGTCCCACACTCAGCACAGTGTCTGCTTGTCCGTCTCACTCAGCTCTTCCCCCTGCTTTCTCTCTCTTTCTCTTTCTCAAATAAATAAATAAATAAATAAATAAATAAATAAATAAAATCTTAAAAAAAAAAAATAAATAGCTCAACAGAGGGATACAATTTGGGATCCAAGTTTCTGCAATAATAGTTGGCCTGTTGGTTGCTCAGCACTGAATATATTCATTCAACAAACATTCACTGATTGCTTAATCTGTACCAGACATTCTTTTGAGTTCTGTGATGTCTCCAAAAATAAATTAAACACGAGTCCATTGTTGAGTGCCTACTATGTGCAAGATATTTTGCTATGTGCTAGGTATACAGTGGTGAGCAAAAGAGACCCTTTCGTAGAGCTTAGGGTGGAGGAAAGGAAACAGACAATAAGCAGGTAAGTAACAAATCGCACACCCTGAATTCCAGGACAGGCTTTGGCAGAAGCCACTGCTCTCTGCTGCTCGTATGTAGCCTTTGATGGCAAAACCAAAAATAAATTTAGTCGTGCTAAGCTGAGGATTTTAGAGGATGTCAACAATGCTTGAGTATTTCCCAAATCAAAAGTTTTTCCAAGAAATACTTCATTTTAGGGCTGTTTCAGTGGCCATTTCTTTTTTCTGGTTGCAAGGCCTTTCAAGAAACATGCTGTGTATGTATGTGCACACTTGTTTGCATGGGCACGCACGCATGCACTCACGTTTGTAAGCAGAGTGAAAGTGGATGGAATACTAATTGTGTTCCAAAGTGGATAAGCAGTCCGTAGGCTTGTTAGACTGTAGAAGAAATTTGTTGGAAGGAAGACAGTCAGCTTCTATTCAAAACTATGATTTTATAAATAAGTGGGAAGGTCCCTGAATTGCTACAGAATTCTTTATTTTGTATCAAGGGACCCAAATTAAGTCACCATTTTTGTGAGCACTCTATCTTAATTTATCTTTCGGAGTTACACCTAACTTCAGAACAATAATACATGCAGTTTTTTTTTTCCTTTCCCTTCCTATTATTGGTCCTTAGGAAGAATAAATAGTATAAGCCTGGGGGCACAATGAAGGGAGCTTCACTGTTCTGCATATTCTGTGACCTTCGCCTACCTTCTTTCTCCTTTGGCCCTGTCACCTCCTCACCTAATTTGCATTCCATTCTCCTTTCTAATCCTTGCATGTGTGTGTGCATGTGTGTTTCATTTGGGGACTCAAGGTTCTCCCTGTCAGACTTCCATTTAAAACCCTTCTCGGCTTTAATTGTTCCCAGAGATCTGAACTCGTGTGCAGGAAGGGTCTATGAGGTCTTTGCTCGAAAACCTTCTGAGAATACATTGGCTCACGTCTGGTTGCCCAGTTCCCTCCACCTCCTTCTGCTTTTCTTTGTTCTTGATGCTCAGATGCTTCTGGAAGCAAATATACACATAGGCCTCTGAGGCCACTTACTCCTGACGCTGACTGGCAGGGATATTGAAAGAGAAAGAGAAAGGTAGGAAAGGCAGGTAGAGGTGCCCTGCCTGGCTTCCTTGCAACCCCAAGCCCATCCACAAATGGGCAGCTGCTTCTGAGCCAGTGGTGGGGCTCCTCCCAGAGCAGCAGTCCCCCCTCACTCACTTTGCTGAGGGCTGTTTTGTGAACGCATCTGTTTTTATGCTTTTGTCTTATTAGGGAGGTAGGCAGGACACATTATATGGTGAGGAAATTGAAGGCTGGAAGAGTTGAAGTGTTTTCCCTAGTGGCACAGTCAGTAAGGGGCTGGTATTGTGACCACAGCCAAGGCCACCTGATTGTTAATTGAAAATGCTTTATTTCCAGATCTTTTATGCTCCTTTCTTCACATCCTTTATTCTTCCTTTTTGGCGTTTCTCATAGCTTGTTGAAGTGTATTTAGTTGTGCCATTACTGCTTCAGCCCCCCCACTAAGCTGAGCATGCCATGAGGAGGGGCTGTGTCCATCTGTGCATGACTGTGTCGTTAGCTAAATACCTGGTGGTAATCATCACCACCATCTTCCTCATCTTCATCATCACCATCATCATCACACCACCTTCATCATCATCATACCACTACCATCATCGTCATCACACCACCTCCATCATCATCATCACACCACCTCCATCATCACCACCACCTCCATCATCATCACACCACCTCCATCATCATCATACCACCTCCATCATTATCATCACACCATCTCC
>NW_023270504.1:27759922-27795613 GCF_011800145.1 Mirounga leonina
ATCATACCACCTCCATCATTATCATCACACCATCTCCATCATCATCACACCACCTTCATCATTATCACACCACCTCCATCATCATCACCACCACCTCCATCATCATCATCACACCACCTCCATCATCATCATCACACCACCTCCATCATCGTCATCACCACCACCTCCATCATCGTCATCACACCACCTCCATCATCGTCATCACACCACCTCCATCATCATCACACCACCTCCATCATCATCACACCACCTCCATCATCATCATACCACCTGCATCATCATCATCACACCATCTCCATCATCATCACACCACCTCCACCATCATCATCACCACCACCTCCATCATCATCACACCACCTCCATCATCGTCATCACACCACCTCCATCATCATCACCACCATCTCCATTATTAACATCACCACCTCCGTCATCATCACCAGCTCCATCATCATCACCATCTCCATTATCAACATCACCACCTCCATCATCAACATCACCACCTCCATCATCATCACCACCACCTTCATCATCATCAGCACCACCTCCATCATCATCACCACCACCTTCATCATTATCATCACCACCACCTTATCACCTTCATATTAATTAAGCACTTACAGAAGTGTGTTGGGTGACTGAGCTAGAGAATGCAGGGTCTGTTTTTTGTTTTTTGTTTTTCCTTTCTTGGAGCTCTCTGCCCCCAAGCTGTGATGCTCTTCAGTTAGTTGTTTGTCACAGAGCTATCAGGCATCTCTCCAGTTTCCATATTAATATATTGTATGATATTCTCCCCATCTCTTTTTCTTCCCTACCCCGAAATAGCCAGTCAGAGGAGGAAGAAGATGTGTTTGTCCTCCCACGGAGGAGAAGCTCCCTAGGCCTGAGTGGATATCCCCTTCCAGAAGAGGAGCCAGGGGCTGAAGGTCCACTCCCCCGGGTACTCCGCAGAATCATCTCCATTGAAGAAGACCCCCTGCCCCAGCTCCTGGATGGCAGCTTTGAGCAGCCATTGAGCAAATGCCCAGAAGAGGAGGAGGTTGCCCAGCAGAGGGTGGAAGGACAAAGCCAGCAGGCCAGACCCTTGGAACCCATGCCTGCATCTCCCCGAGGACAGCCTGTTGGAAAAGAAGACTTGTCTAAGGTAAGGACACATCCTATGTTGGTTTGTAGATGTCACTTTTATACCTGTCCCTTGCATTTGAACCCAAGAGCCCCAAAGGCAGCTCAGGAAGTCAGATGTGGCTGGTCTCACGAATCACCCTATTTGTGTCCTTCAGATACCAGCTTGCCCTTTTGAACTGAGTGTCACTAGGGAGGCTCGGGGGTCCTGGAAAATTCTCTTTATAACTTCTGTGGTTTGTCCCTATGTTCTCTTTTCTGATTCAGATTCAAAAGCATTTAAAAAGTGGCTACTTTAGACAGACATCTTGTTTGGCTTTTAGCATAAGCTATCACATACTTTTAAAATTGCACGTCTTCTCTTATATTTTGTAACTGTTCTCAGCAAGGCCAATCATTGCTTTGTAAAGTTTGTGTAATCATCCCAGTCGGCTAATCATCCTTTCATTCCCAAATGCCCTGCCTAGTCCTCCCTTCAGGGTGCTTCTCCTCTCCCTCACCCCTCCTGCACTCCCAAGCAGGGCTTCCTGCTCAATGCTGCAGGAAAAGGAGGCCATAGTAACCATCTTCCTCTGGTCCGTGGTGATGATGTTCCTCACCTTGTTTGTGACCCACGCCGGAAATAGACTCCTCCAGCACTTCACCTCCCACTGGACCTTGTGAAAGGCTACAGAAATGCCCATGATAGTGTGAAAGAGACTCCTCCCTATACACTGGGGCGGCCCTGTAGGACTGAGCCCTTCCTTGACACTTGAGCATTTCCAAATGGCCGTATTAGCATGTGTACCAGGAAAACTTTCCGACCACTGCAGGGACTCCTTGGCATCGGTTGTCATTCCTGGGCCTGGGTTAAGATGCCTCATGTCCCTTCTCCGAAGGGCCCTGGGCCAGCAGGCGAGTGAGAGCTGGATGGCACCAGTGGTGGATAGCGACCCCTCCCTCCTCCATGCCCTTCCACACCCCCTTCAGCACAGACCTGCACCTGCGGGCAGGGGGCACACTGGGGTTTTAAATACCCATGCTCTGCTCCCAAATGTAAAAGTATCAAGAGGTCAGTAGGAGATGGGGTAAAGGGAGGAATGAAGCATCCAGGTGTGCTGGCCCATGTGAGCTGATGGGGTGCGTCAGCAGTGTCTTCTCCCCTGTGGCAGATGGGGAAGTAGAGGCCCGGAGGGGCTAGACCTGGTCTGGCCCCCCAGGGACTTGAGCCCGGCCTGCTCGCCGTGTGCTCTCACGTGGGTGCTAACTCCACCACGTGTGCTACCGAGTAGCCTGGGACAGAAGCTGCTGCAGACAGGAAGTGGGCTCTCGGAGAATCATGGGGAAGCTTTACCAGAGGGTCTGCCCTTTGGAAGAGTGCTGAGAGGCAGGCCCTCCTACGCAAGGCTGCTGAGGCATCAATCCATCCGGCCTTTCTGGAAAGTAGTCTGATAACAAGAATCAAGAATTTAGAAATTCCACATCCTTTGAACCAGCACTTCTACTCCTAGCAATCCTTCCTAATAACCAAGTTCAGACAAAGATTTAACTCAGAAATGGTTATGTATATTAGCAAACACTTGAAAACATTCAATAGAATATTATAGCACTATTAAAAATCACATTTTCAAGGGGCGCCTGGGTGGCTCCGTCAGTTGAGCTTCTGCTTTCAGCTCAGGTCATGATCCCATGGTCCTGGGATTGAGCCCCATGTCCAGCTCCATGCTCAGCAGGTGGTCGGCTTGTTCCTCTCCCTCTGCCCCTCCCCCCGATCGTGCTCGCGTGTGTGCAGGCACGCTCTCTCTGATAAAGAAATAAAATCTAAAAAAAAAATCACATTTTCAAGAAACTTTAGTGACTTGGAGAAATACTTATAATTTAATAATATATGAGAAAGAATAAAATTGTATATAATATTCCAGATCTCTTTAAATAAAACATGTATTCATTCATCTACATAGAAAAAAGCCTAGAAGACATGCATCAAAATATGAATAGTGACCACTTCTGGTTGGCAAGGTAGATTATGAATAATTATTATTTTCTTCTCTACTTTTCTGTTTTTACTAATTTTAAAAATTAGCATGTATTACTTTTATTTTTTTAAAGCTTAATTAAAAAAAAAAGTGGCAGGACAGAGAATGAGAACAGATCTTACTCCAGCCCCTCCCTGCAATCTGGCTGACACACTGTGGATTGTCCCCCAGAGGGAACACAGGTTATATGAGTGAACATGAGTCGGGGTTCGCTGCACCTGTGAGGTGGGGCCTGCCCAGAGCTGGACCATCAATGTGTTGATCTTTGGCCTGCAAAAAAACCCCTGCTCTTCCTAGAACAGGGCCAGGACTGCCTCAGCAGCCAGAACCGTCTTCTCCTGCTCTGGGTTTCTTATTGCCCACCTGGAGACATGCCTAGGGATACACGGATTGCCGGATTGCCGCACTGAGCTTTAGTCGCAAACAAATGACAGCTGGAGGCAGAGGCTGAGCAGGGACCAGCAGTCAATGCCCTTATGCATTATAAAAATAAAGAAAGTGGGGCAGAGGGCATAGTTTATGAGTACGGGTTTTTTAAGTTTAGTCTAAACTCCTGTAATTGACCTTGAATTCCCTCCTAAGTACTGCATGGAATTGATTTCTCCCCAAAAGGCTGTTGATGGCTTTTCTCTGAGACTCAAGTACTGCTAATATCTGCTGCCACTCCATTATAGTATTTGCTCAGTGAGAGGAGCTAATTCCCCCAAATCCGCTCCTAAATAGATTCAAAAGAGCTTCCTTGTTTGGCCAGGCAGGGCTGGGCTGGGCCTGGAGGCAGGATTTGGCCGAGCAAACAAGCAGCTCATGGGAAGGAATGATCGTGCAGTCGAGAGGACTCTGTGCCCGAAGGCAGCTCCTTACTCGGCTGCCCTGGCTGTCCTTGAGCATGTTCATCCCCCACTGGGCTTTAGGGTCCCAGACTAACTCAGGGGCAGATCTGCTCCCAGTCCGTGCGGGCTGGGCCAAGAAGAAGGAGCGCACGGGTGGTTGACTCTGGAAAGCTCCGCCCAGTGGTCTGGCTGGGCCGATTTCCCAACCTACTGAGTGGAGCCCGTTTCCCAGGCAGATGGGGTCCTAACCGGAGGCTGATGAGACGGAAGGATGAGCACTGTGCAGGGAGGCAAGTAAGAGCGTCCTCCATTCAGTCCAGGCTTTCAGTGCTAGGGCAGACATAAAGGCCCCCTCGCCCACCCTGGGCCTTCTCTGCCCCTGTGATATACCTATGCCTTCTTCCATCTCTCCTTGCCCCTGCAAACATCCCACCCGTCCTTCCCCCGGACAGAGAATCTCTGCCTCCTCTTTAAGCCCCGGCTCACGGTGTCCTCCCCTGTGGACCCTGGACTCCCCGTCCATGCTCCTGGAGCACCTGGAAGCATGTGTTGTAATTATTTGTTTATACGGCTGCCTCTTCCGTCCTCGGCCAGCTGGGCCTGCCTCCTCGTCCCTGTGTCTTCTGCCCACGGTCACAGCACAGTAGGCAGACAACAAATGGTTGAATGAGTGTCTCTCTTCCCTCCTGCTGATGCTAGAAGGAGCCCTTATGCCCAGAGCCCAAAGCTACTTGCATCCCGGACTGGAGTGCCCCCCGTCGTGCTGGTCTGGAGGCCAGGTCCCCACCCTCGCCTGGACCCTGTAGGGACTGGTCGAGGGACAGGTTGTAGCAGGAGGAGGGACCAGTGGCCATGCCAGTCTGTCTGTCGTCCACAGGAGGAAGCCCCTCCCTCCAGCCCAGACCGGCTCTTCAAAATCGTGCTAGTGGGCAACTCCGCTGTGGGGAAGACTTCCTTCCTGAGGAGGTTCTGTGAGGAGCGGTTTGCCCCCGGCTTGGCAGCCACTGTGGGTGAGTTCTCGGGGGCCCCCCCTCTGGGGAGGGTAGGGAGTGAGAAGTGGGCCCAGGAAGGGACTGGGGGCCCGGTGGGAGTGGCCGTGGGGCCTGGCTGGTAGGGGGCCCTGCCGGTTTATTCCCCAGTGAGGCCAAAGGAGCAAGGTCAAGTCCCCCTCCTGCACAGTGCCAGCCACGAAGCTCGTTCCACTGAACGCTTCCTTTGTCCAGCCCGAGGGGAGCTGCAGCTGACAAAGGTGGGCTTTGGGCCCCATGTTTCCCTCTGAGCCCGTCTCTTTTTTATTGTTTTTTCTCCATTTTCAGCAGGGCCCTGAGTCCTCAGGCTCCTCCTGAGGTGTGCACCCCAACACTGCAACCCCTGCCTCCCCCACGGGCCAGCAGCTTCCTGCCCTGCCCCTCCCCGTGTGTGTGCGCGTGCATGCGTGTGCGTGTGTGTGTGTGTGTGTGTGTGTAGAGGGTGCGGTGGAGGACAGCGCTCTGGGTGACTCCTTTTACCATCACATCTTACCCGTTCTGCATCCCAGGCCTGCTGGGGGACAGCTGGATTTCATCGTGGAAGCTCATTAGGCTCAGCTATTAATGGATGATCATGGCTTAATGTGTTCCCACACTTGAGTAATATTTTATTCAGAGAGAGGCCTTTGTTCCCTTCACCCAAAGTTGCTCATTGCATTGGAAGATGTGGCAAGACCCAAGGGCATATTGACCTTTTAGCTTCTATCTTTTGCTTGAATCACTCAAGCACAAAATAAATCCCCTGAGAGACTGCTATGTACCCTTCAGCCGTAGTGATAAGGCAGCTGTATTTGAAAATATATTGATGTGATCTGCATATTTACCATGGGCTTTTGTATTCATCATTTCAATCTATCTTTGCACAACCCTGGGGGAAAGTACTCTTACCAGCCCAGTAGAAACCGAGGCCCAGAGAGGTTAGGAGGCTTATCCACATTCCCTCAGCTGGTTTAGTGCTGATATTGGCCCCTCACATGCCCCTTCTATACCATTCCACATACTGAGTTGTGTGTGCTCAGCACCCAGCAAGGGGTGAGGACACTTGCCCACCCTACGAGGTGGGCACGGATTGGTACAGGCAGGGGAGGCTGCTGAGGTTCAGAGGGACATCAGGAGTCCTAGATCTTCATCTCAGCTCTGCCACTGATCAGCTGTGTGACCTTAGGAGGACATGTTCCCCCTGGGGCTTCAAGTTTCTCCTCCTGGAGGATTTGAACCAGGTCACCCAAGATGGCTTCCAAGCCTGGTTCTCTGTCCAGATCATTTTTGACCTTCAGCTATCTGACAAGCTGGCTCTATAAGACAAACTTTCCCTGCTCCAGAACCCTGCCTGGGGAGGTTCCGTATTCTTCCCCTTCCTTCCAAATTTGCTCCTGCAGATGGGTCTCTTCCCACATGCTTCAGGCATCCCATTCTTACTGTTGGGTCTTTTCCTATGCTGTTATCATCTGGAACATTCTCCTGTCCCCTCCCTTCTGTCTCATTCCACCCAAAGACTGAGAGCATCCCCAGATGAAGAATCAGGTCCCTGACAGGAAGAAGGGCAGAGCTTGTGACCCAAGCCTGGAGAAGCCTGGCCTCGCTGGCCTTGTGTGAGCCCAGTGTCCTGCAGGAAGCAACGGCTGCAGGAGGAGGACTCACCTTCCCAGGGACGTTCCGTGGGGTAGGCCCCCCCACAAGTCAGGGCTTCAGCACAGGTTCGTGGGAGACGGGGGTGCATGCCAGGCCCTCGGCCCTCAGAGGCACCCCTCTCAGCAAGGTGCACAGTGTGTCAATGAAATCCCTGTCAATGAAATCAGGGAATCAGGGGCCGTTTACATTTCCAATTTTTGTGCCCCTGAGCTGGAAGCCTCTGAAAAAGGAAAAATCAGGCTGATTTGCACTTCCCAGGAGACCAATTATGGAAACACCTACAATTTAGGAAGGGAAAAATATCAAAGCTTCCAAATCAGGAATGCCCTTCATCATACTGCGCAGAACATGCTGGAACAGCAGCTGAAATTAGTCTCCCTGCCACACAACGTGCGTTGTTCTGGTACACATGTCAGTAACAGATGTCACACCAGCCGCCAGAAAGATGCTCCCTTTAAAGAGACAGAAAAGCCACCGAATCCTGCTGTGGCCCTAGAGCCCCTCAGGGGCTTTGGACCCTCAGCCCCCCTAGCCTGGGGCTCGGGCCACCCGGCACCTGCTAAGGGCAGCAACACCACTGGCAGCACCACAGCCCTAACAGAGACTCGGCGGTTCCCTAAATCGTACCACCACCACCAAAGGGGACTTCAGGTCTCCCACTCCCTCATATGGATGTGATCCATCCTGGACTCTTGGCTTGTGCACAATGTAAATGCTACAATACAACAGCGTGACTTGGGGGCCCTGCCCACGCCTCCTTAGGACCAGCTGACTCCTTCAAAGGCAAGGGCTTGAGCCCCGTGGGTGTCCTGGAGATGTCAAGTGATGGTTTCTGTAGAACGTCGGAGCTCATTTTGTACATGACAAGACTGATTAATAGAAGCTAAAGCTCCCTGGAAACCGGGACTCCGAGGCCTATGCTCCTTCCACTGCCCCACATTGGTTCACATCCCCCTGCCATAAGTCACAGGCCACCGCCCAAGGTGTTTCTTCCAGAAGTTTTTTCCCAACAGAATGCACTCCGCCCCTTTTGGCCTCCAGTCTGCTTTCTATCCCACTCCGCAACTCTACAGAGAAATCCCTAGAGCTTTTCTCTACTACAACTTTCAGGCCCTCCCCCTCCCAAATCCCCCCTACTCTAAATGATATCTTGAGCCTGTCTTGTCCAGAAGTGAACATCGCCTTTCCTGGAGTCCATCAGCCCAGCTGTATCCCACACCATCCCCTAACAAGACACGACACAATTCTCAGTGCCGGGGACCCCTGACGTTCAGCTGTCATTCAGGAATCAGTTAGGTTGCAAATTGGAGGTCACTGCCATGTGTTTATTGAATGCTACAGCTGAACTTCAAGATTATGAACATCTGACCTATCCCTCTACACCGTCCATCACCCCTCATTTGTAGGTGAGGAGTGAAGACACCCCAAAATGACGTAATATCATCAAGATCGCATAGCTGGTCAGAGGCAGAACTGAGACTGGACATAGCATGGGTTGCCCAGCTCCTGAAATGTTAGAACTGTCTGTGGTCTTAGAAACCAGTTTATTCCAGGCTCTCTGGTCCCACGTCATTGTGTGTTGCCTGCTATGTTGGATTCGGACTCCTTGTGTCTCCTGCCACCGCCCCCAGGCTCTCCCCATGGGCTTCTCAGTTTCCTGGGCCTGTCTGAGGTTTGCAGAGATGAGTACATCGTGTACCCAGCTGAGACTCTCAGCAAGCTCACCACGGCACAGAACCCATTTTGCCAGTACTCCTGCCCCCTGCAAGACAAGCTCCCTGTCCTCCAGCAAGTACTTAGCCAATGAGAGCAGAACCATGACCGTAGCCAAGACCCAGCCGCCCCAAGCAGCAGCACCTGCCCCTCCACCTGCTTGCCTTTCCACTCAGGAGAGGGCTCTGTCCTCAGGGGCTTTGGACCCTCAGCCTGCTTTCAGATCAGGCCCTGAAGGTGTGTCGACCATGGTCGGCTTTCTGCTGAGTTGTTATCACAAAGCAGGCAGCAACTTCAGTCCCCCAGAGCAGAGACTGGGGAAGCCCTTGCACTTTTTGCTAAGAAGAAAAGTCACTCCCAGATTCAGCCCAGCCAGTCATAGTCCGTTTTGCTGGGAGCACTGAGCCCTGAGCTCCCTGGGCGAAATGAGGCTGCCAGGTGTCCCTGTGTACAGGGCACTGCTGCAGAAAGAATGAGCCTCAGGGCTGGGCTTGCAACTTGCTGCCCAGCGTGGGCAAGACACCCCGTCACTGGGCATGCGTGTGTGTGCGTGTGTGCATGTGCACGTGTGTGTATGGATGTGCATGCACATGCGTGCCCATGCAGGTGTGCAGATAACAACCCTCACGTGGATGTCACAGGAGCACTGTGACGGTAGAGAGATGGCACAGGAAACCTAGAGATATCAAGCATTCTACCAACTGGACAAATCGCTCTTTTGCTCTTCCAGATGCACCAATGCACTCCCCTCTTGGCCTCACCTGTGAAGCAGAGGGCTTCTAGAGCCCCTGCTGGTCTGACATTCTAGGAGTGGAGGACTCTCCCGCCTTCCTGCCACTCCTGGGCCCCTAGTGCACTAGGGCCTTGCCTGGAGACCGTGGCTGGGATGACCTTTCCGATTTACTGCCTCTCTGTCGTCTCTTGTCTCTCTCTGGCCAAGCTTCTGTTGCTGTCCCTTATTGAGCCTCCCATGGCAGTCACATAGGATGTCCCAGCTCCTTCGCCCTGGGCCTTTTTGAAGGTGGCAGGGGATGCCCTCTAGTTCCCAGATCAGACACCATGAGGGGGAAAGACTTTTTGAAAGGTGTTAAACATTTGTGAACATTCTTACATGATGTAGGAAAGAGGAATATGTTCTCAGAGAAACTGCATTGAGGTCCTTTTCTCCGAGGGCCACGGTGGGGTACAGTTCTTGTCCCTCTGGACCAAGACTCTGGGTAGGGTCGAGGCCGCAGAGAGATGATTTTGACTGGCCCAGGGGCTAGGATTAGGAGCTCTAAGCCCATCTCAAGGGTGAATGCTGCTTTTGACTCCCTCCCTTACCCCTTCTCTTCTCTTCTGACCTTCCCTCTACCTGCCACCCCTCCCTCACTTCCCCACATCCTTTGCATTGGCAGATGGAAGTCTGAAAGTATGATCAATCCCCCACCCCACCCCCTGGGGATATTTGAATTTTGTTAGGGGAACTTTGAAAAGGATTTTAGGGAGTAGGGGGAGAAAGAAATAGGAGGACTGTCTCCTCCTCCATTTTTGCAATGAGGGAGTAAATTGGTGAAAAATAACAATTATCGTTGCCTTGGTATATCATTTCTACATATGTGATCTCATTTGACCCTTATTATAGAATCCCTAAAGAGGGTGTGGATTACATTACAGTGAGGAACCTACGGTTCAGAGAGTTTAAGTGATTTGATCCACAGCCCACAGCGGCTAAGTGGCAGACACAGGACCAGAACTCAGGCTCCCTGGGGCTGGGGGGAACCTGCACAGGGAAGCTTGTTGCCCCTGGCCTCACATACTTCAGGACATGTTGGGGGTCGTTTTCTGATCCGGAAGTGATAGGCTCATTCCACCTTGCAGGCATCGACTATCGGGTGAAGATGGTGAGCGTGGACGACTCGTCCGTGGCGCTGCAGCTGTGGGACACGGCGGGGCAGGAGAGGTGAGGAGCACCCCTGGCCAAACCCTGCCTCCTCCACCGGCCACCGAGAGGGCTGTAGGTGCGGGCTGCGGGGGGAGCCATGCAGCCCCTGACGTGTGGTCCTCGGTGGCAGGTATCGCTGCATCACTCAGCAGTTCTTCAGGAAGGCCGATGGTGTCATCGTCATGTACGATGTCACCGCCAGACAGTCGTTCCTGTCGGTCCGGCAGTGGCTGAGCAGCGTGGAGGTGAGCTGGTGACCTTCCTAGGAGCGCTGACGCTGACTCCTGCCTCCCCCTTGTCCCTGCCCGTCTCCTGCCTGGCCCTCTGCTCTTCCAAAACCTGATTCAGAGCCCGCCTTCTCCAGGCGTCCATATGGCCATTCACCCAAGCCCAGCCCTCGGTACTGGGGATGAACGAGACTGACACAGTCCCTGCCCTCATGAAGGTGGGGACTTGAAAAACAGATCACACCCATAACTGTGTCATTACAATCGCCATAAGTGCCTCAAGTGAATGGGCTGGATTGGGGGAGGGCTCAGAATGGAGAGAAACTGGTGTTTAAACTGAGCCCCACCCATGTTCTTCCTCCTTTTTGCCCCTCTGTGTTGTTCTGGCTCCCGTGGGCCCAGCTATGCCCAGCCCAGGAGTGGCTCCACACAGTGTCTTGGGGCCTCTGTCACAACCCTTCTCAAGAGGGGAGGTTGATCTACAATGTGAGCGCCCCCGCTCACCCCAAAGTCACCCTGGGCAGGACCCACAGGCAACAGCCCTCTTCTTTGAATTCTGGATTAACTGTAAGACTCAACTCTCTTGATTTATACTTGTAATAAGTTGTTGTGTAAGTGTTTTGTACTTTCTGACCATCTGCATCAGATGCAGCCTTCTCAAGGCCAAGGTCAGGGCGGACAAGGCACGGATTTATTTGACAGGGCCTCAGCGGAGTCTTTTTTTTTTTTCTTTTTTTTGGTGCTTTAAAAAACGCTATTGCTTTATTCAGCGGAGTCTTTTAACAAAACCATCAGCTAGGATGCCCCACCTCCTTCCACCTGCAGGATCCATGTGTTGTTCGTGTATTTGTCTAAAGCACTGCCAGGCACTGTTCTAGGTTCTGGAAATCATAGCAGCAGATAAGAGACAAGGTTCCTGTCCTCGTGGAGTTTACTTTCAACCTGCTGCTCAAGCCCCTAAGACCTGGCATAGCCCTCACCTACTCACCACACTGTGACACTGCTGTGAAGGACACAGCTGCCAACCCAGCTCCCTGCCTCTGGGTCTCCTGAGAACTGACACTGTGTAACAGGCGCTTGGCATGGGCCCCACAGAACTAGCGCTCAACAGATGTGGGAGGAGAGAATGGATACCATATCGTTGGGCAGGCAGAATCCTGGAGTTGTTCATTTCTTCATCCTTTTGGCCCTAAGATCTGTGATTCCTCCCACCAAAATCTGTTTCTCTTAGAGTTTAGATTGGCTGGGCCACTCCTTTCTCTGCTGTGAATCCACATCCCTCTCATTTCCAGGAAAAAAGAAGGAACAAGAGTGGAAACCAGATTCAAAGGTTTCTCTGAAATTTGCTTCATACAAATTATTTCTCGAAATGATTGGGCTTGAGAAATTTACAGTAGAGAAAATGTTAAGTTTTGACATGTGGTGAATGGCTCTATGCCGAGCTAATAATGGAGGCAAATGGGATGGGTAATCTGGAAGCAATTCCTGTTTAAACTTTGGAATTTATGACATGATTTTTTTTTTTTTGATAGTGTGGCAGATTTATCTTCCTCACAGAAATTAAGCACCAGGAGAGACATGAGGGATTATCTAATCTGATGGTTCTCAAACTTTCTTTCTGGGAACCCTGGGGACATGAGGACTTCCCCCAGGCACTGGGGAGGGCTCATCCCCCAGATCATTCAGCGCCACCTCTGCTTCATTCAATTTTCTCTATTGGAAGTCCAGGCACAATTTTGCTAGACAGGAGGGCTTCCCTGTGAAAAATCACCGATCTAAAACAGCCATCTCATTCTCAAAGGAAGAAATGGAGGCTATGATGTCTGCACCACCCAGTCTCTTCCCAGCTAGCCCATGTCGTTGTCCCCTGATATCGACATCTTGAGACAGACAGGAGCAGGCAGAGGCAGTTCGAGTAGTCTGGGATGAGTAGGGATGGATAGAGGAGGCAAACTTGCAGAACTGTGCTCTCTGCCTTCAGTAGGGGCTGTCGCTTCTGAGGCCCCGGTTTTGCACCCAGAGCCTGGGATCTGGCTGGAGAGGCGGAATATCAGGTTGAATTTGGCAGCGGCGGCGGTGAGGCAAAGACAGCCGAGGGTCACCGTTGCAGCTGGAAACACGAGTTCGGTCATTCTCCGGAAAACCGTGCCAAGCCCCGGATGTCTGGTGTGTGCCCAGATGGGCTGAAAAGCATTGTCAGCACGTACCCAGCAAGAGTCCCCAGGGAAACCCTAGTGCATCGATGGCCCAGGGAAGCCACACGGAAATGCACTTAACTCAGAATTCTCCAGGTGAGGGTGGGGTTTTCCTCTATAATTTGGAGTTTGAATGTTCCTTCTTGAGAGTAGCAGCAGAAGGTACAGGTAAACTCTAAATGGGGCTGCCAAACCTGGATAATCAGGATTCACCTGTGGTGCTTTCAAACAAAACAGATGCCAGGCCTTCTCCCCCAGATAGAATGATTCAGAGCCTGGAAATACCATTAAGAAAAAGAAAAAAGCAACAGTTCCCCAAGTGATTTTGATTCTCAGTTGCCATGATTCCAAGCCTCAAAAGTGCTTCTCAAAGTTCAATATGCATAGGAATCTCCTGGGGAACTTTGCTAAAATACGGAATTTGACTCAGCAGGTTCAGAATCTTGGGTAGGCCCCGAGGTTCTGCATTTTCTAACAAGTTCTCCAGCGAGGCCAATGCGGCCAGGCCGGGGACCACACTTTGAGAAGCAAGGCCCTGAATCACTTTCAAAGATGTCTGTGTTCCTTCCACAAGAATCCGCCAGACCCACCTGTCTGGCGCGGGCGAGGCACTCTGGGGGAGTCGGTGTGGGGACCCAGTCCAGTGGCCCCAGGGGATTGCAGACAAGTGCGGGGGGTGGGGGGCGGGCAGCGGTGTGTGAACCTGTGAACAAGTGTCAGATGGCGGAGTGTGTCGAAGGTGTGGAACAGTGGGTTCGTGAATGCAGTTATTCTCAAGATTCTTGAAAAGCTAAAGTCATTCTGCCTTGGCAACCAGCAATCAGAGGTGTCAGGTGACAGATTAAAACCTGACACCTAATTTGATCAGAGGGAACTGAAAATAATAAGTACTTTGTATTGTGGAGCACCTTATTTTTCCATGGAGCTCCAAGCACTTTGCCAACTGCCTCACTCGGAGAAGGGAGGGTGGAGGGGAGCTTTAATAACAGGCTTCACGTTCTGAAGCCTTATTATTAAGTGAATGCTGGCCAGCTGTTGGCATCGCCCCTTCCTCCCGCAACCTGAAAAGCAGTGCAAGAAGAAAGGGCTTAAATTGCCCCAGATTATACGTGGCAAAGACTCACTCTTGGAAGAGGTTGTGTATGGGGGGGAGTAGATGCTTGGTGGGGCTGGGGGGCGCTATGGAGTCCCGTGAAAAGGAAGTTCTTATCATCCTAGCTCAGCACTTCCTGGCCGTGAAACTGGCCAGTCACCCAATGACAGACTGGACCAGAATCTCTGACGGGTTCCTCCTGGCCCCCGCATTCTTACGGCGTATGGCATTTGATCCTCTGGAGGGGGGAGGGGTCCATGGTGGAGCAGGAGTGTGCACAGATGAGAGGACCCTAGAGGATCCTTCCAGTCCCGACGGAACCAAAATCCTTTGGCTCAAGAGACCTAACACACACCTGCGCAGCTTTATGAGTTGGGAGAGCCTGGCCCCCATGGCTGGCCCCCTGCCCCACCCTCCCTCATTCCCCCCACCCCTAGGCAGCTCTACCTTGCCCACAGGCCTTCTGCAGGAGAGGCCCAAGCACACACTGTGCTGATTCTCCTGTCATTTTACATTCCCTGTGTACCTTATAGCACATCAAAGCAGGTAGCCATTCCTGCCACCTCAGTTTCCCCAGCCCTCCCCTACCTCCTTCTCATCTCTGCTGGGTAGAACTGGTTTAACCAGTCTAATCTAGAGAAGAAACTGGTTGGGCTCTCAGGGTCCCGTGTTTAGACCATGGGACAATCTGGACATCTGGAGACTTTGGGCCCTGTATCAGTTAGGGAAAATCGGCTTTGGTACAAGCCTGAATGGGCTTGTATTTTCCCCGAATCCAGTTTGTGGGTCCCCAGTGTCTGCAGTCCTGGCATGTTGAACTTCCTGCTTCAATTTTTTGTCACTCTGAAGGCCCCATATTGTTAGGTCTGTAAGTCAAGGAAGTGGAAAATGACGGGATCATGAAACCAACAGGAGCAGCGACCCGAACTGGGAAAAAACTTGGAGATTAATTTAATGCAGCCTCTTATTTTATAGATGAAAAGTCCTGCGATCCAGAGAGAGGAAGTGACTTGTCCAAAAGTCCCCACAGCTTGCCAGACGCCCAGCCAGAACTAGAGTCTAGTTCTAGCCACTGTGTTATGCTGCATTATGCATTATGTGACAAGAACATCACATGGTCCATGGGCGAAATCTGCTTCTGAAAAATAGGTGTTCATTTCTTTTTCAGTCCTTCCCATTTCCGCCTCAAAGCAGAACACTTCGTTAGCTCAGAGGGGCCCAGCGCACTTTCCTCTCCCTTTGTGGACCACTAGCTAATTCTCATTCTGTGATCTTTGTTGCTGGAGGCAATGCACAGCACAGAGCAAAAAATAGCAGTTTGATTTTTTCCCCCATGTTCCAAGTTGAGCTTGAAGTGCTGGCAGTTTAAAACGAACTACACAAATAAATCTTGTTTTGACTCATAGTCCAGGGGGTGGATAAATATGGAAACCCCCAAGATATAATTTTGCAGTTATTTTTTTCTTAGCATAACTACATGCCTTAATGTGCTGAGAAATTTTTTGTTCTGGCTCCAGAGAAATAGCAGCACTATCCTGGCTAAGTGCTTTTTCTTGCCTCCCAGCAAATGGATATTAACACACACACACACACACATACACACACACACACACACAAACTACAGCCAACCAAACCCAACAGCTGCACGTTCTGAGCTGAATGCCAGTCCTCTGCTCCAAGTTGACAGCTCATGTTATTTAAAGTCAGAGGTGGGTAATCTTTTGAATTTCAACACGTCTGTCTTCCAACAAGCTCAAGTTCAAAGAAAGGCAACTAAAATGGTTGGAGGTATGGAGAGGCTTCTGGGCCGGGTGTCAGTGGATAGGAACCAGCTGCGTAGGTCCATCTCATAGCTCACAGAATACAGTCTGTGAAAAGGAGTGGGTCCCACACACACAGAGGTCATGTGCCCGGCTAAACAGCTTCGATTCCTTCCTCTGACCTGCCATGCCTACAGAGTTCTACCAGCATCTATAGAAATGTCACCAGAGGTGGGGGTGGACCTTAGACTTGTTTGCCAAAGGAGGTGCGCTTTAGACTTTTAAAAGGAAGCGTTGCTTCATCTGGTGGGTCATGATGAGCCTCTTTGTGCCAAGCAGTATACAGGCTGGGTACCTGAAAGGTGTAAGGTTTGGGCAGAGAGCTGAAAACTTGAGGTTAAAGTCAGAGAGGGCCATGAGACAACTACCCCAGCCCCAGTCCTCCCCATGGCCCTGTGTCAGAGCCTGGTGTTGGGCCAGGGTGCTGATGACTGACTCCCATGATGGATGGCACACTCTCTGGCCTTGTATGTGTGCTCACTTATTTTTGCCATATCTTTGGAGATGCGCCTAATTCTTTATCAGAGGCGGGCCAGGGCCCATAGAGGGGAAGGGAGTTGTCCACAGTATTTGCATAAGAGAGGAACAATGCGAAGAACAGAAGCCACAGCTCCGGGGCGGGCAGGGGGGAGTGGGGAGGGCTTTTTTCTGTTCCTTCTAAGATGTTTTATTTTTATATCCAGGAATTGCTTTAAAAAAGAAGACTGCTTCTTCCCCCCTCCCCCCACTTTCCCTCAGAGAGGCAGCTCTGCTGTTTGTGGTGCACAGGGCTCAGATGTTGGGCTTGTGACTCTTCCCTATCTGATCCTATTTGGTCATTCGGTACCCACCATCCCTTTTGCAGGCGAGGAGACTGAAGCCATCACCCATTCCAACATACCTGAATCCGGGTTCAAATTCCGCCTGGGGATTTCAAGTCTGATGCTCATATTGTCAGAGTTTCCATGTCAAGAAATCCCACAAGCCTTAGTCATCCCTCACACATAAATCTACAAATATCTTTCATGTGCTGTACACAGCAAGCCTTTTGGCCCATTTCCCTGCTTCCTCCTCTTTTTTTCCTTTTCTGTGAAAAAGTCTTCGCACAAGTTTCTGTGGCACAACACAGTCAGAAAATGGGGCTATTCCCATTACCCAGCACTCTGGTAAGAGGAAGCCACAGCATGGTCTCTATGCCGTAAGACATTTCTCATTTGCAAATACTTGGAATAGAGTGCGATCCACTTAGCACCTCAAGTACAGTGCACATAATTTGATCTACTTTTGATGGATCAGAAGACACATTCCAAATCATGGAGTGCTTTTGAGCCATCATTACCAACATAAATTACCATCTGACCATGGATAAATGGAAATACCACTTTGAGAGAGTTCTAGTTAATAAAACACTAAATAGCAGAGAGTTCACTGGAAATCAGAATTTAGAGAAAAATGTTGGAGAACTGTGGACCCATATACTAAAGGGTCCTCGTAACTCGGTGACTTTGTTATTGAATGTGCTTTTGGATTCTCTGAGCCTTAACGTTCTCATCGAGTAAATGAGAATTTTTTTCACTACGGAACTGCAATAAAAATGAATGTGTAGATTAAGGAGCCATGGAGGCTTAATCTCAAATACAATTGCATTCAAACTGAAAACATGTGAACCTATTGGAAGGACTTGGGACATTTATTTGAAGTGGTTAGATCCAGTGGCTAAACTCTTGGCAAAACTGTAAGCAATTGTTGGTTTCTATCATCCCCCAACCCTCTCTATTTAGTAAAACATTTTAGCTACAATGAATAACTATTGGTTACCAAATTATTATTAAAAGCCCCTAATTAAATATCTCACTAAGTAAAAATAACAACCTGCTTACATGTGAATATTATCATATTTACTCACTTAATAGCTGTGCACCGTGGGCCCTTTGTTTGCCCTCCTGAGAGGCACGTGAACTACACACATTTCGCAAGGGAGGACACCCCGGGGTGCAGAGACTCGGGGGTGTGGGCCCCTGGCTGATATGCCGCAGTCACCGGGGGAGTAAAGAAAGTTGACCCCGTGAATACGCCTGTTACTTGTGGCTGAGAAGTGGAGCTTCTGTGGCCACCGAGCTCTTCCCCACGCAGGCCTCAGTGCACCCGATGACAGGGATCTGTACTGCCCCGCGTGGTGACCTCCAATTCCGTATACAACAATCATAGACTGGGCGCTGGGGACCCAAAACCATGAATCAGAATTGGACCCAACCCTCAGGGAGCTTATGTGCCCCATATGAGGCCCCTGGAGATGCCACTTCTAATCAAAGCAGCCCCTAGAACTGCTCCAAAGCTCACTGCATTAATTCCTTTGCTTCATTCTGGTTCATTTAGACTAAGTCTGGTCACTTAGGAGTGCTTTCAGGGACGCTATCAGCCGTGGAAAAGGACACATAGTTCACTGGCGTCTACTGTCCCCTCATCCTGTTACCCACAGCACACCTGGGGGAGCCTGCATGTCCCATCCAGCAGGGATGAGTGGGGAAGGAGGGAGGGGTCACTGCACAGCCGAATCTGGGAGGCACCCAGAGGCAGGCCTGAGGCACCTTGCAGAAGCCTTGTAAACTGAGGCCCTTGGAGAAGGTGACGCTCCCTCTCAGCTTTTGGGATGACTATATTCTCGCCTGGCCTGTTGTGGCAGCAGGGGATTCGCAAGCCAGATTGTATCTTTCCCACCAGCATTTTAAGCCTGCCCTTCTGGGCTTTCCTTATGGATGCTTCTCTCAGTTGGGGGATTTTCTGTTCTGCAGGAAGCTGTGGGAGACTACATCCCTGTTCTTCTGCTGGGCAATAAAATTGACAACGAGAAAGAGCGGGAAGTTCCACGAGGCCTCGGAGAGCAGCTTGCCAAGGTAAAGAGGAAACGTTTCCGTCTCTCTGGACAGGGTGGGACCCTGAAGGCAGTCAGGCCTGTGCCCAAGAGCCTTGGCGGGAGCTTTCTCTGGAAACCCCCTGGGAAGCAAGCAAGTGGGCAAGGTGGGTGTCCTGGCGTCATGGGAATGGCCCAACTCCTGTGCACATGGAACTTTCTATAGAAAGCCACACATCACAAGATAGAGTTGGCTGGGGATGACCAGAGTATGGGGAGTTTTCCCAAACTCTCTTGCTTGGGGCTCAGAATGATAAGTTCTTAGATAGTAAGAGGTTACTTATTTAAATCCCCTATCTGATACTCGAATCTCTGCTGTGTTTCCACTTGATCGCCTCCAGGGATGAAACACTCGCTATCTGTAAGGCAGCTTGCTCTTCTTCGAACAGCTCTGTTAGAGAGCTTATCCCTTCTATTAAGATTGAGCCCCAGGCTATGAACTTGAGATAAACTCAGGGCATGCACTCGAAAACGTAGCATTAAAATAAGCATGGGGGCACCTGGGTGGCTCAGTCCTTAAACGTCTGCCTTCGGCTCAGGTCATGATCCCAGGGTCCTAGGATCGAGCCCCACATCAGGCTCCCTGCTCCGCGGGAAGCCTGCTTCTCCCTCTCCCACTCCCCCTGCTTGTGTTCCCTCTCTCTGTCAAATAAATAAATAAAATCTTTAAGAAATAATAAAAATAAAAAATAAATAAAATAAAATAAGCATCGGCCCTCTTGCCCAAGCTGGGGACCTAAGAGGCTTGATGGAAATCAGAAAGCAAACAGTGCTCTCTCCTCAGCTGTTTCTCCTGCCACCGAGTGGTTTTCAGGGAACTGTATTTCTGGGAAGATGGAGGTGCTTTCCAGCCCCAGGATTCCATACTTTTTAGTGTGCTTGCTGTAAACAGGGACTCATGGCCCCCAAGGCTGGGCAAATGGGCACAGATGGTAAGGGTCAAGGAGAAAAGGAGGAAGAAGGGTGATGAGGTAGCTGTCTCTCTGCCCTCCCTTATCCACAATACTGAAATTTGAAAGAGCTCTGCCAACAGAAAGGTCTCTCCTATCTCATCTGGCAGAAAAATCTGACCAGAACTGACGGGAAGCTACTTACGGTCTTTGTTTACCTTGCTCGAATGAATTTTTCAAATGTTTCACCAAAGAAATATTAGTATGTTTGATTATAGGGTGCTGTCCCAGACCCATGGAGGGTAATACAATATACGGTATATACATCTGCTATTTCTCTGAAACTCAAAGTCTCTGGATTCCAAAGTACATCTGGATCCAAGGATTTTGATTAATGAACTGCAGACCTGTATTTTTATCCTCCATTTTTTCCTTTTGTCTCTTTTTGGCCCGTCGAAAGCAAACAAACAAACAAAAACAAGGCTCAGAGAAGTTGTGATTGATTCGATTTATCACACGGGTCCTCAGGGGTGGAGTCAGGAAGCCAGCTGGAAGGTGAATCATGTCTTCTAATTCTAGATCCTATTTACTCTCCCTCCCCCCACCACGGAGCCTTTATTCTTCCACAGACTGACCCAGTGTCAGGCTCCAGCAGCAGTGTAGACGGGGTCTGGGTGAAGAGGACAGAGGATGGAGCGGGGCCCCTGGGGTGTGAATCAGGAAAGCTGAACTGGGAGCCAGTGTTTGTAGAGTCTGCTGATCTGCAAACCACAGCAGAAGTGTCCTTACTGAGCTGCCTGCATCCCCACAGGGCATCAGCCTCCAGCCCTCCGTGCCATTAGCACTGTCCTGAGGAAGCAGGAAATCTATTAACAGGAATGATAAATGGATATAATGATGAGCCTTGGCCAAGAGCAGCACAGCCTCTGCCTACTGAAGTGATGGACAGTTGTCCTGTGGCCTAGGCAGCTGGAATTAATTAACTGGTGTGAAGGAGATTTTCTACTGGAGTGCCTTTGTGACATCTGCCCCAAGGGTCGAGGAATGCCAGTGTCCTGGGAAAATCCCCGCCATTAACTCCATAAGTCATTGAATGAACAAACCCACCATTTGCACCAGGCCCTTGGTTTCCCTGCCTCTGCAGTGGGAAGAACATGGCCCATCCCGGCCTTTGTATCTTTGCCTGCATTGTAGGCTGGTGCGAAAAGGAAATGAGCATGTACATACCTGCGAGCAATTTGGGGAAGTGTAAAGCACTAAGGCAGCATACTGTTTTGTGTTTTACAATTGTTATAGCTCACCTGGGAGACGGTTACAGAACTTGCCGTAGACAAGGAGCCTGAGGAGAGGAAAATCAACCTCCTCCTACAGAGTGGGGAGGGGGAGAGGAATGAAAGGGGTGTGCGAGGGGAAGTGAGGGATGTGGGTAGATGCAGACAGGGTGTTCTCCCACCTCCCATGGCTCCGTTGAGCTCCCCCAGTACTCTTTCAGTCCCCTCTGTTTTATGATTCTAGGAGAACAATCTGATCTTCTACGAATGCAGTGCCTATTCCGGTCATAACACCAAAGAGTCCCTGCTCCATCTTGCCAGGTAAAGAAGCACATCACAGCAGACAGGGGCCAGTGGGAAGCACTGCATTCACCTCTGTGCAGACCGTACTCCCTCTGTCTGCCTGAGCCTTCTGGGTAAAGGGGCTGGAGGCCTAGGCCTTTGTGTGGGATTCAGGGACAGCCCTCTGAAATACAATAAGGACAAAAAAGAAAGCCTCCCTGCCTCTCACCCCCACTGTAGTCTTCTGCATCTTAAAACCTGCCTTTTTCCCAGGGATCTTCTTTTTAAATGCAAATGCTTCTGGGAAAGGTCATATCACAGGTCCCTGAACACTGGCTATTATCTTAGCAGGGATTAGTTGGCAGCCAGCTGGAAACAACAACAGTTATAATATGGGCTCCAGGGGAGGGGGTGGAGAAGCCAGGGAGAGGAGGGGCTCTTTGGGGGGAACTAGAGGCACCAAGGGGACAGTACTCAAAGGGTTAGTTCCACCAAAAGACTGTTTTCATAAGCCTTTACCTATACCAAAATTTAAAAAAAAACAAAACAAAACCATAGAGGATCCTTTCTCAATACTTGGACATTCACTCATTTATTCACTTATTTATAGGCATTCATTTCATTCCATCCATCCACCTACCCATCCATCCATCCACCCATCCACTTATGAATACATCCATCCACCCACCCATCCATCCATCCATCCACCCACCCATCCATCCATCCATCCATCCACCCATCCACCTATGAATCCATCCACACACCCACCCATCCCCCCATCCACCTATCCACTATGAATGTATCAACCCACCCACCCCCCATCCCCCCATCCATCCATCCTCCTATGAATCCATCCACCCACCCATCCATCCATCCATCCACCCATCCATCCATCCACCCACCCATCCATCCATCTATCCACCCATCCACCCATCCCTCCACCCATCCACCTATGAATCCATCCATGCACCCATCCACCATCCACCTATGCATTCATCCATCCATCCACCCATCCACCCATCCACCCATCCGTCCACTCATCTATCCATCTATCCAGAACAATATATGCATTGGAGAGGTTGTGGAGTTATGGAAGAATATGGGGAAAGTTGTAGGCTTTTCTCTGACACTGATTCCTAGGCCAAGTCAGTCTACCTCTCTGAGCTTTGCTCCTAACATAGGAACATCAATCATACCATCCCTGTTGACTCAGGTTGTTGTAAATATCAAAAGAGATGCTAAAGGTGAAAGCACGTTGAGGGTATAAAGCAGGGATAAGATACTTAGCACTATTTTTAATCCTTCACCTCCTACATTTAATCTGGAACTGTGGCAACATGGGACAGACCTTCTATAGAGTTAATAACCAAAAAGTATATTTTCTGAGTGTCTACTGTGTGCCAGGTACTATGATAGGCTACAGAGACAGAGAGACAAAATATATAGTTTCTGCCTTCAAGCAGCTTTCTCGCCTGAGGGAGCCAACCAGGGAAGCAGTTCATTCTGACATGGGGTGATCCAGTTATAACAGAGGAATGGTCAGAATGCTGTCAGGGATACTTTCACCACTTGGAGAATCAGGGGAGGCTTCTTGGAAGAGGTGTCATGAAGGATCCATATTGACTAAACGTCTTTACAAATTATGGTTATGTACCTGTACTTACCCGGGGGAGACTGAATACGCTGATGCTCTGGTGAGGCTGAGTTCCATCCTTATCATCCAGATGGCCTATAACCAAAGGACCTAGCAGCTCTCCACTGCTGACACTATACCTTCTCCTCTCCCAGGATCCTCAAGAAACAAGAAGATACAGCGAGGGAGGACACAATACAGGTTGACCGCCCTGCCAAAAAGAAATCTTGCTGTGGCTGATAGGAGTCCTTCTAGGCCTGCTCCATGCAGGCATGAGGTCATAGGACTTACCCGAATCCTGAACATGGGCTCCTGCTTGGATGCTTCCACCACAGCCTGCCTAACGCTTTGTCTCTGTCAGCGACTTGCCTCCACCAACAGGAAAGGAAGCACATCCAGTCAGGAAAGCTGCTCTTGAAGCATTTTGGAGTCTTCTTTCTCTTCTCTCTCTAGACCCCAGGTACCCATTTTCCCCCAGCTTGGTTTTGTGGGGAAAAGAAACAGATGGGTTTTTCCAGAAAAAAATCACCACGTGCCTTCACCTCCCTTCTGCTCCCCTTGCCCTTAGGAGCTGCAGCACCCTGGTTGCCATGGCAACTGCGCAGGGCCGACTTGCTGCTTCCTGTAGGCCAAAGATACAGCACTGGGGCAGGACCAGGGTGGTCTTCCTTTGGCTCCTGTTCTCTGGATATCAATGGGATACTCTTGCCATATGCTTTGTGGACCTTGAGATGCCCACGTGGTGTTGAGAAAAGCAAGCCAGGGCGTTCACATTCTATTGCACACCCCACCCCCAGGGGTCCTGCTCCTTGCCAGGCTGCAGAACCCCGCCTCTCAGCAGCCGCCATGCCTCCTGTATTTGTCCCCTTGGGGTCTCTGGATCGTGCCTTACAAGAAACCCACACCCACTCCTCTCAACCACCCACCCATGACCCTGACTCCAAGGTCGACTGTGGGTGATAAATGTGTGCCTGGGGTTAGGGAGTGGGCTTTCTTCCTACTTAACTTTGACTAAGAGATGAAAAGAAAACAGGGGGGAGAAACCTATCTGCTGCTAAACAGAGCAACCATTTCTGGAGTATAAATAAGGTATATATAGCTCCGTAAAAGCCATTTTCCAATGTTTCTCAAAATAGCTCTTTGAAAAATTGTATATGATGATTAATGGAGTAGATTGACATGAACGCAGTGAGGCCCAGCACCAGGTCCATAGTTACAGACTTCATTTTATTTTATTTTTTTCCAAAAGACTGTATTTAAAAAAAGAAAGTATGGCTGTGTTGTTGACATATAGCTGGTGTTTGAGAAGTGAGCAGGGTGTAGCTGTAGGCTTCAGCACCCCTAGGACTTCACCAGCATAAGGCACTTACATTACAGGGAATGATCTGGGCCCATGTGTGGTCCCTTCGTCTGGCTGGTGGTGAGTTCCCAGCCCCAGCAGGGCTCAAGCATCATTGGCTGGCTGTTAGGGGGGCTGGCAAGGGGAGGGCATTCTTGCCCTGGGTGGGAGCCTGGATGAAAAGATCATAAAGATCACTCCCCATTACCACTCCAAGGTTGCAGGCCCAACCCCACAGAAAAGTGAGTGGTATCCATACCCAAACGGGACGAAATAGGAAGGGAGAGGAGCAGAAAGTGTCCACAGGCCTCCAAGAAGATTCAAGACAACTGTACACAGCCAGCCAGGCAGGAGAGAGTCTGCTGGTCAGAGTTCCCAAGGGTGTTCCCTTGTAGCCTCCTCCCTGGACTCCTAAAAGGGTCAGGGCCCCATGGGTCACCAGGCAAGTGCCTACCTCCTTTTTGCAGGCTTTTCTCTCCCTCATTTAGTGCTTGGAGGCACAAGGGAGCCCATGGAGGGTGCAGCACAAAAGCCAGCACTGAGCACCAGGAGGTGCCGCATGGTCTTGGGTAAGCCAGATCCCTGTCTGGGCCACCATTTCATCAGTAAAATGAAGGCTGGGCACTTTGATGCTTCTGGCTCTTCTTGCTCAGAGTGCTTATGATAATACCTTCATTTTCCAACTTAGGCTGGCCCTGGCCCCCAGTCCAAATTTGAAAGGATCTCACAGGAAACTCCTTTCTCTAAGAGAGGGCCCTGGCAATTGTCTCCTTCATGGGATGCAGGGGATGATGGGTTACCCAGAAGTGGCCCTCCAATATCTGTGTGGGTGTGTGTTGCTGTGTGAATATGTGTGGTTGTGGGGGTGGGGGCAGATAGGGGATAGGGATTGCCATAAAGAAAGTAAATCAAATCTCCTGCTTCTGAAAACAAAAAAGCAGAGATGGCAGTTGGAATTTATGGGGCAAGTAGCCTATATCTGGAGTTTCCCAAGCCCACAGATACCTTTATCCCCTATACGGAGTCCCTGGCTTGGGGCTGCATTTTTCCATTTAGGAAAAGGGCATTCAGGGTTTAGAGCAGGGTGGAATGACCCTAGTGCCTGACCCTACAGCATGTGGGGTAAATCCCCACAAAGCCTCACAGGTCCAGGCAGACGATTCAATTTACAATAGCACCAAAAACCATAAGATACCTCGGAATAAACCTAACCAAAGAGGTAAAGGATCTATACTCTAGAAACTACAAAAAACTCATGAAAGAAATTGAAGAAGACACAAAAAGATGGAAAAATATTCCATGCTCATGGATCGGAAGAATAAACATTGTTAAAAATGTCTATGCTACCCAGAGTGATCTATACCTTCAATGCCATCCCAATCAAAATTGCAATGACATTTTTCAAGGTGCTGGAACAAACAATCCTAAAATTTGTATGGAATCAGAAAAGACCCCGAATTGCCAAGGAAATGTTGAAAAAGAAAAAGCTGGGGGCATCACGTTGCCTGATTTCAAGCTGTATTACAAAGCTGTGATCACCAAGACAGCATGGTACTGGCACAAAAACAGACATATAGACCAATGGAACAGAATAGAGAACCCAGATATGGACCCTCAACTCTATGGTCAAATAATCTTTGACAAAGCAGGAAAAAACATGCAATGGAAAAAAGACAGTCTCTTCAATAAATGGTGCTGGGAAAATTGGACAGCCACATGCAGAAGAATGAAACTCAACCATTCTCTAACACCGTTCACAAAGATAAACTCAAAGTGGATGAAAGACCTCAGTGTGAGACAGGAATCCATCAAAATCCTAGAGGAGAACATAGGCAGTAACCTCTTTGACATCGCCCACAGCAACTTCTTTCAAGATACATCTCCAAAAGCTAGTGAAACAAAAGCAAAAATGAACTTTTGGGACTTCATCAAGATAAAAAGCTTCTGCAGAGCAAAGGAAACAGTCAACAAAACAAAGAGGCAACCCACAGAATGGGAGAAGATATTTGCAAATGACACTACAGATAAAGGGCTGGTATCCAGGATCTATAAAGAACTTCTCAAACTCAACACTCAAAAAACAAATAAGTCAAAAAGTGGGCAGAAGATATGAAGTGACACTTCTCTGAAGAAGACATACAAATGGCTAACAGACACATGAAAAAATGTTCATCATCATTAGCCATCAGGGAAATCCAAATCAAAACTACCTTACACCAGTTAGAATGGCAAAAATGGACAGGGAAAGAAACAACAAATGTTGGACAGGTTGTGGAGAAAGGGGAACCCTCTTACACCGTTGTGGGAATGCAAGTTGGTACAGCCACTTTGGAAAACAGTCTATTTAAAAATAGAGCTACTCTATGACCCAGCAATTGCACTCCTGGGTATTTACCCCAAAAACACAGATGTAGTAAAAAGAAGGGTCATGTGCACCCCAATGTTCATAGCAGCAATGTCTGCAATAGCCAAACTGTGGAAAGAGCCGAGATGCCCTTCAGCAGATGAATAGATAAAGAAGATGTGGTCCATATATACAATGGAATATTACTCAGCCATCAGAAAGGATGAATACCCAACTTTTACATCAACATGGATGGGACTGGAGAAGATTATGCTAAGTGAAATAAGTCAAGCAGAGAAAGTCAATTATCATATGGTTTCACTTACCTGTGGAACATAAGGAAGAGCATGGAGGACATTAGGAGAAGGAAGGGAAAAATGGGGGGGGGGGATTGGAGGGAGAGATGAACCATGAGAGACTATGGACTCTGAGAAACAAACAGGGTTTTAGAGGGGAGGGGGGAGAGGGGATTGGTTAGCCTGGTGATGGGTATTAAGGGGGGCACATACTGCATGGAGCACTGGGTGTTATACGAAAACAATGGATCGTGGATCACCACATCAAAAACCAATGATGTATTGTATAGTGACTAACATAACATAATAAAATTAAAAAAAAAAAAAAGTCCAGGCAGAGAAGAGAGGGCAGGAAGGATCTTTAGGCCCCTGCTGATTCTTTCTCTAACCCCACTTGAAACAAGTATGGAGGATGGGACTTCAGAGAGACTCTGAGAAGTTCTCTGTCCCCAGGTTGAAGCTTCCCCTTCTCTCCCCATTCCCTTTACGCCATCAAGGTGATCAAAGTCACGCTTGTGGCTATGAGCCTGTCCCAGGGCCAGGCAGAGTGCTGTCAGAGAAACCTCTGGCTCCAAACCATTTACATTGCTGCAGTGATCTTGAGTAAGTCACCTGGCCAGGTTTCCTGTTCATCTGTAGATCAGAGGTTTCAGTGTCTACCTCACACGGACACTTTAAGTATTAAATGAGGCAATGAATGTGAAATACTTAGCACAATGCCCAGCACACATACGTGCTAACAGGTAGGGGCTATCATTGTTGTCAACACTGAGTCACTGCCCAGACCACTAGCCTTGTCCTAATTTCAGATTGAGAACCAGCTAACACTTACTAAGCATCTCCCCGTAAGTGGGTGCTCTCACAAACACTACCTCATTTGAGTACCCAGTTGCTGAGCCCATTTGCCTGGCATATGGGCTTGTTTTCATCATTGCCTCTTGGCCCTGTTCTCCTTTGTTCCTGTGGGTTTCCCTGGTTTTCCAATCAGTACCCATATTTTATAGTATCTATGGTCTGCTTCCACATAATCCACATAATCCACTCTGCCTCTCTGAGTGTGGTTCTCCAGGATGCAGACAGCAGCTGAGCCCTGGTACCAGGGTGTTTACCTAAGAATGATCTGTGCTCATTACCATCCTTGGCCCCACATTTTCTTCCCTATTCCGACTCCTTGTGCTGCTTCTGGCATCTGCTGCTGCCCTCAGCCCTGAGTTGCCAAACCAGGGGCTTCAACACCAAACCAAAGACCTGGTTGTTTTTATGGGTTTTTGTTTGTTTGTTTTTAAGATTTATTTATTTATTTGAGAGAGAGAGAGAGAACATGTACAGGGTGGAGGGGCAGAGGGAGAGGGAGAGAGAAACTCAAGCAGACTCCACACTGAGCGTGTAGCTTGATGCGGGGCTCGGTCTCACAACCTGAGATCACGACCTGAGCCAAAACTGAGAGTTGGATGATTTAACTGACTGAGCCACCCAGACACCCTGCCCCAGCTGTTTTGTTGCTTGTCTAGCATTTATCTTAGTTGACAGTCTGTTTGGGTTCTTTTCTGTTCCTCTGTGATACACTAGCTTTCTTCTACCTCTCTCCATCCTGTACTCTTTCTCTGTTCTTAACACTTCCACCCAATCTTGGACTCCCCTCTTCCCTACTCTACCCCCTAGGCCCATTTCAAGCCACACCTGTATGTTCTATCAAAAATAGCTCAACCGTTTGTCTCTGTCACTAGCAGTCAATGCCCCAAAGGATCTTAAACCAATTTCAGCTAAGGTATTAATGCAAATGGTGGTTTAAGGTCTATATGTCTACTTTAACAAAGAATTTTAAAGGAGGCAAAACTCTAGCTCAAGGGAATAAATCCCTAGTGGTCATGGGGGTCAACTATTTAGGACAGAGCTGCCTTCTCCAAAGGTGGTTTGCTTCAAGTATTTTGGGACTCTATCTGTGGGTTCATATATGTTTATAATTGTTATGTCTTCTTTATGAAATGACCCTTTATCATTATAAGGTGTCCTTCTTGCCTTTGGTAACAATTTTTGTCTTAAAGTTTATTTTGTCTGATATTAGTAGAGGAACTCCAGCTCTCTTTTGGTTGCTATTGCTATAACATTTTCCATTCTTGTACTTTCTCCCTATTTATACTTTTAAATCTAAACTGAGTCTCTCGTAGACAACATATAGTACGATCATATTTTTTAATATATTCTTCCAATCTCTGCCTTTTCATTGGAAAGTTTACTCTGTTTACATTTAACATATTGGGTAAAGTAAGATTTATGTCGGCCATTTTGCTGTTTCTTTTCTATATTTCATAAGTCTTTTTGTTCTCTATTTCTCCACTACTGCCTTCTTTTGTGTTAAAGTTATTTTCTAGTGTACTATTTTAATTATCTTGTTATTTCATTTATTATATATTTTTTAACTTATTTTCTTGGTTAGTGCCCTGGAAGTAACCCTTAATATCTCAGTTTATAACAATCTAGTTTGGATCAATACCAACCTAATTTCAATACTACACAAAACATTCCTCCTATATTGTTCCATTCCCCTCTCCTGTATGTTGTTATTGTCACAAATTACATCTTTATACATTTTCTTCCCATGAACATAGATTTATTGTTATTGCTTTTATGCAGTTCTCTTTGAAATCAGATTTTAAAAGAAGTTATAAACAAAAAAATGGATTCATACTATTTCCTACATTTAATTATGTAATTACTTTTACCAGTGCTCTTTATTTCTTCATGTTGATTCAAATTACTATCTAGTGTCTTTCACTTCACCAGTATTTCTTGTAGGGAGGGTCTGCTAAAGACCACCCCTCTCAGTTTTGTTTATATGAAAATGTCTTGATTTATCTTTCAGTTTTGAAAGATAGTTTTGTCAGATATTGAACTTTTGGTTGACAGGGTTATTGTCCCCTTGCTACTTTGAATATACCATCCACTGTTTCTGGCCCCATGGTTTCTGATGAGAAATTAGCTGTTAATCTTATTGAGGCCCTTTTGTATGTGATGAGTTACTTCTCTCTTGCTGCTCTCAAAATTCTTTGTCTTTGGCTTTCAACAGTTTGATTTTGATGTATCTAGCTGTAGATCTCTTTGAGTTTATCCTACTTGGAGTTTGTTGAGCTTCTTGGATGTGTAGATCGATGGATTTCATCAAATTTGGGGAGGTTTTAGTCATTATTTCCTTAAATATTCTTTATATCCCTTTCTCCCTCTCCTTTCCTTCTAGAACTCCTGTGATGTACATGTTGGCATGCTTGATGGTGCCCACAGGTTTCTGAGGTTTTGTTCATTTTTCTCCATTATTTTTTGTGTTCCCCAGACTGGATAATCTCAACAGCCCCATCTTCAAGTTCACTGATTCTTTATTCTGCCTGCTCAAATATGGTATTGGGAACTTCTAGTGAAATTTTCATTTCCATTCTTGTACTTTTCAATTCCAGAATTTCTGTTTGGTCCCTTTTATAATTTTTATATCTTTATTGATTCTCTCTATTTGGTGGGACATTGTTCTCAGACTTTCCTTTAGTTCATTAGACATGGCTTCCTTTAGGTCTTTGAACATATTTAAAATAGCTGGTTTAAAGTTTCAAAGACCTCACATTGCTAGCCATCTGTACTGTGCACAAATCAAGTTCTGCTTGCCAGTCTTTGCTTCCTTCCTCACACTTCACACATTTCCAGGACTTGTCTTATGCCTTAGCCCCACCTCTAACCTCCTCCCTAAAGCCTTTCCTGTCTTTTGGATTGGAGGAGGGATATGAAACTCAGAAATCTTTCAGGTCTGAGAACCATCCCCTCCACCTTGAGCTTCTGGATATCCTGCTGGAGATGAGCTGCCCAAGGATATGTCCACCTCCTTGAGGAAGTGAAAGAAGGCCAGAAATCCTCAGGCAGTGTTCCCTTTCCTGCCAAGAAGCCAGACATTCCACAAAATTTCACTCAGAAGGGATAGGTAGGGGAATACTACAGATCAGAAGTGTCTAATTACTTCATAATAATGAAATCACAGTACACAAACATACAGAAACAAAGATTTAAGTAACCTCTTGCTGACTGGGCTTAGGAGCACTGTCACCGCTCCTCTTGTTATTTGGGGGGAAGGAAATTGGCTACACAATTCCCAACCAAGTTCAGTCAAAGTCTATAGGATTTTACTTTATCACTTATTTCTTCCCTTCTTATCTGGGTGTGTGTGTGTCAGGGTGAGAGGGGTAGAGATGGTGATGGTTGACATGATGTAGGGTCTTTCTAAACCTCCCCCACTTCCTAACTCCATTAATATCCTTATTAATAAATATGTTAATTATCAGCAGTAACAGTAACAAAGAACATCATAACTCCAACTTTCACACAATTCAGTGGAGCCAGTTTCAGTGAAGTGCCCTACTTCGAAGAACCTTCCTGGAAATTATGGGGGTTGGGAAACCATATGGTGCTTGGATGAGAACCTGAAATCAATGTACAAACTGAGAAGCATTTGGTGAGGTTGTGTTCATTTATCATCTTGGGGCAGGACGGAGTCAAGTCCAAGAATGGACCCCTCTGTCAGGGCTGGAATTTCATCAGCACTTTGGCTCTGATTCAGAAGTGGTACTTGCAAGCTCTTAACATAGCACCAGGAGACTCCCCGCCCAGCAAATGAGGACTCTTAGGGCCAGTGAGGCATGTGCCATCATAATGAATTATGACTGGATCCATCTGACCTATAAAAGTAAATACTACCCATAAAAACTCTGCACTACTAAGCAAAAATGCCCAAAGAACATGGACAGAAGGAATGGGATTTTTTTAACTTGGAATTGAAACAGGTAGAGCTCAAGGAGCCTCATCATGCAGCTGAGTAAGATGACCATGGAAGTAGAATTCATTGAGCATGTGTAGCACCAGGTCAAGGACAGAGTGTCAGGGTATGATTTAACATCCAGTCCATAGGCTCCCCAAGGCCATTCTGTAATGATATTATATTGTGCTTATTTGTACACAGTGCCCACAGGGCTGTAATGAGTGAAATGCACTGGACTAAACTCCTGAGCATTCATCTCTGCCTCATGCTTGGCACAGTGTCTGGCAAACAATGTTTGCCTTGTAGGAACAGTTGAGAACAGAGCATCATTTCTCAAGAACAGGCCCAGCACTTGGTGAGCCACTCCATTGGAGCCCCAGTTCCCAGAGGCTAGATGACTGGGTCCCTGTGGTCTGGTAGACCCATGGGGTTGCCTCACTGGTTCAAAATGAGCTGCTGCTTCTGGCTCTTAAAACAGAGTGCTGAGAACATTCCAGCTGCTGTGATTCAATTGCATTTCAGACAGTGTGATGCCCATCAAAGCATTCCATCTCATCACCCTGCAGCCTCCCCAGCTGTTGCTAGTAGCAATCCATTACCCTCGGGTGGCTCAACAACTCAATCTGACTTGGGCTCCATGCCTCTGTGCATAAAAGATGCTTCTTTACCTGGTTCTCTTCCTTCCTGGTATGGAACCGACCACCTCTACCCAGACTGTGCCTCTCCCAGATGTTTTCTCTAACCCCTAACGATCTGTTCAGAATAAGAACCTGCACACAAGTTGTGTGGCTTTAGGCAAAAGCTGGAACTTCTTGGTGCTCTGAGCCTAGCTTCCAAATCTGTAAAATAGTGTTCTCTGTCCTACTGTCTGCTAGTGTGAAGGTCAAACAAGAACTCTGGGGAAAGGGTTTAGACAACTGAAAGCCTCTAGACAAATGTTAGTTATTACATCATCTGTCTCCCTGTGCAAAAGACCAAAACAAAATAAGGAAGAAAGAAAGTCCCACACTTCTTGGTAACCAGGAGAAGCTGGGGCCTTAAGTAAGAGCATGTCCTATTTCTCTGGGCTAGTAGAATAAGGAAAACTTGCATTCCTTCAAGCTACAGACTTCTGTCTAAGAATGCTTTGTATCTTTCCACTCTGCCTTGAAATGGGACAGGAGCCCAGCATCACAGACTACAAGGTTCTCACTGGCAGGGTTCTGGTCTCATTCATTTTTCTATTTACATAATAGATGCTAGGTGTGGATGTGTAGTTTTGTTGCCCAGTCAGGACTTCAGATAGTGCACTCCTAATCAAACCACCTTTACATATATGGTTTACAGACTCTTTCATTTTGGGATGGTGAAAAGCTCTGGAGTTGGAGGGGAGTGATGGTTGCACACAATATTGTGACTGTACTCAATGTCACTGAATTGTGCGTTTGTAAATGGTTAAAATTGCAAACTTTACATTCTGTATATCTTACCATAATACCTTTTTTTCAGAAAACACTTTCACAAACAATTATGTTCCATGAATGAATATAGGATTGATTCTCTTCAATGCCCAACAACTGAGGGTCTAAGACATTTCTCTTAGGTTTTATCAGAGATAAGGGAGCAGAAAGGAAGACAGGCTTACTTAATGTCCTCAATGCTTCAGTGTACTCAAGGGGAAGAAATACCTAGAAACCCACAAGTATACAGTAGAATTCCATAAAAATACCATGACCACAATCCCCCGGCTCCCCTTCCCTTAAGGGCTTCAACCAGCCCCACCCCACCCTGGATTCTCCTAGCACTTCTGCCTCTGCACACCCTTCTCTTTAGGAATTTGGCTCTATTCCTTGTAGACAAGCTCCTGGAGACAGGACTTCCATATCCTCTATGTCCACAGGAGGGGCTAACCTGGTCCCAGAGTGTGGACTCAATAAGAGTGTGTTGAATGACACAAAAAAATGAATGGCAAAAGTCTTTTGTTATTCCTGAAATTTTGTTGCATTGCCTACAGTGGGAAACACACTCATTAGCATCCAGAAATACTTTGGTTTAGCAAGATTTATGCTGTAATCGTTTATGGTAAGGACACTAGGAACTAGCATAGGAGGACTGGAGTAGAGAGGACCCGAATAATGTGTTCTTGATGAAGGGCTGACTCTGACTTGGGCATTACATTGTTCTGAGGGACTCAACAGGCCGGATTAGGGCCAGCCAGCACAAAGCATGGGGATTGCAACCTATCCTAAGGAAGTTTGTCCCCGTAATCACTGCCCAGCAATGGAACAGGCTGTCTCACCAGATACTGAGCTCCCTGATACTAGAGGTATTCAAGCAGATGTTGAACACTCTGCTCCCAGGATTGCCTCTACCTCTACCCCACCAACCCTGAGAGTCTGGGATTGTTTTGAACTGAGACTGACATCAAAGTATACAGTGTAAGGCGTGCCAGGGAGTCTGGATGAGTTGACTGGGAACTATCCCTGGACCAGGAGAATGTTGAGCCAGTCCATTTCTGAGTCTTACCACTCACCCTTCTCCACTTTCTACCCTGCCCCACTTCTGCCCCACTTTTCCCTCCCTTTCCCGTCTTCTGTATCTTTTTATCTTTCCACCAGCCCCTCCTCCAGGCTGCTCCCACTGTCCGGGAGTAGAAGGCACCTGGCCTGAAGGTCTCCCCACGCCTCCGCAGCTGGCCTGGCCTGGGGAGAGGTGCTGCGTCTTCGCTCTCTGCTGCGGCAAGTGAAATTACCAGCTTCACTCTGCGGGTCTACTCAAATCAGCCTTTCACGTCTGATGGGTTAAAAACATGCTAGAAGTCAGCATCTTAAATCCAAGAAACACAAACAAGCAGATGAGGCTGCATTTTCCTCCCTCTGTGCCCACCCCACCCTGTTCCCTTCCTCCCACTCTCTCCTGCCCCCTCCCAAGGCAGGTTTCATTCACGAGGCCCATCTCCCCACCCCCCAACCCATCCCTCCCCTTCTCTAGCTGGTGCACAGTCTTCAGCCTGAGCAGTGGCTGGGAGCCCCGGGGTCTAGGTTGCCTCCTCAACTCTGCGGGACACAAATAAGGCCACCCAGCAGTGAATGCCAACACCCTCGCTCCCAGGCAGCTGCAATGGAACCCAGGGCGGGCTCACCAACCTCCCTCCTGTCCCAGACAAGGAGGCTGTGGCCCGGCAGGAAGGGTGACCTGCTGCGTTCAGAGGTCAGTGAGCGGCCACGCGGGCTCCTGGCCCACTGCCCCGGCAGTCCACAGCCAGCCTTCCCAAGCCTGTGTGTTCAGTTTTCTGGGAACGCCATTTGCTACCCCAGAGCCCCACAGCTCCCAGCAATCCTCCTGTGAGAGTTTCTCAGGCTCTGGTCACAGCAGGTCTGTCCCCAGATATTCACTGGGGACCCTCTTTGGGGCCTTGGCCCACTTCGGTTGACCTAGCCCAATTTTCTCCAGCTATAATTTAAGTCATATTCCCTTTAAGCCCTGAGTGCCATCTCTTTGAGACTTGATAAATGGGCCCCCCAGCATGTCCTCTGCCTCTGGGGCAGTGGCCAGCTCTGGGGCTGCAGTGGGGAGGCCAGGAGAGCTGTCTCACCTGGAAAAGGCTCGACTGCTCTGCCCGCAGCTCAGGCAGACGTGGTGGTTCCAGGTGGTGGTCCTCAATCTTGGATGCCCCCTGGCATCACCAGAGTGGTTTTTCTTTATCTTTACTAGCTTATTTATTTTTATTTATTCTACTTCTTCTTGTTCTATCATTTAAAAAAAAATAATGCCGATCCTCGCCCCCCCACACACACACGCCAGAATTTCTGATGTAAGTAAAGTTAAAAGAGCTTTAAAATTTTGTTTAATATTTCCATTATTAGCAATAAAAATAATGGAATGGAATAATGGAAAGAGAAAAATCTTCTGCTTGTGTGTGAACATTTTCTTGACCTTGGATCTGCTCTTTGTACCTCTGTCTTTGCCCATGCTGTTCCCTCCAGTTGGATTCTTGAAGAGAATTTCAAGGACTTGCTGATGGCCATGTAACTGGCCATCAGTGAGGCCGATGGCCTAACAGGGTTCTGAGGCCTCCGTAGCATTACACGCCCTCTCAGTTACCAGGCCTTCGAAAGCAGCCACGTGCTGATGCTCTACGCTCACGAGGGACAGTTGGGGCTCAGGGGCTACACCAAATTCATCAGGAGTCTGCGGAGAGAGCACTCATGCACACACACACACAGAACCATACACACATACCACACACTCAGACACTCATACATGCACACACACCACATACACACCACACATGCCGCACACTCAGACACAACTCACACACACATACACCAAATACTTACACACCATACACACACCACACGCTCAGATATCCACACACC